>NW_028274809.1:82429448-83029448 GCF_037043125.1 Eumetopias jubatus | reverse complement strand
ATTTGTGAGGCTAAGGGAAACTAGGAAAAATAATGCAAAGCCTGTTCATAGTAATTTGGGAGTATCTATCAACTGAATAATACCCATCATGTTCCTCAAGCTCACCTCAAAGGGATATATTTTGATCAAGGTTTATGTAACATATAGAACTATTGTTTGTGGAGTTAAAGATTCTTTATAATTCCTTGGCACATGGTTCCTTTGACATTTTGAAATACTTTGGACCTCCAAAAATCACACTTTCTCAAAGATTCTCTATCATATAACTTTTACATGTAAGAGAAAAACATGGGTTCTAATCTGGTAAAGCTGAAAGATGGTGTCCTGAAAGAATGAGATCAGTGGTTTTTCAATTTTTACAGCCTGCTAGAATCAACTGGGGAGCTTTTAAAAAATATGAGTACTTGGGTTCCACCCATACAGAATTGGAATAAATCAGTGTGAGCTATGCTGCTATGGCTTAAAAACACCTGAAATGGACTAATGAAATAAAAGAAGATTTCCAAGCATTTAAAACATATTGTCCTGATAGTAAGTCAAACACTTCATGCAAAATAATTGTCCAAGAAAGAATTTTGAAGCGTTTCTTGCTTGTCTGCATTGGTGTACTATTTTCAATTTTAGAATTAAAGATCTAAAATCTTAACACATTAAACCCGGAGGCTTGTCCTTCTGTGAAGGCTGCATGATCTGGAGTGTACTACGTCAAGTTAAATGGGACCATGAACAAATAAAAAGATTTTTAAACTCAAATTTGAGTTGTGAGCAAGGGACGAAGGAGAGGAAGTTCTTTTCTTCCACTTCTCGTTTCCTTTTCCGATGCTATATAGATAAGAAGTTGAAATATTATAAATTGGCCAATATGAACAGAAAAACCTGAGTAGAGGTGCAAAAACACAAGAAGATTGATTTTACACTGAGGATACTACTATAAGACTGCCTAAAAGGAGGGCTTCCTAAGTCAATGTAAAAATTCAGATTATTAGATGGGTGGTTGACTTCTCAAAATGGATTACTGAAAAAAAAGAAAGACTGAATCTACCTTGGTGTTATATAGAATTTGCAGAACATTCAGAGACACTAATGCTTTACAAAGAGTAATGCACTGTTGAGAAATAAACACCACTTCACTTTGTCAATCCTAAGCTGCATGGAGGTTCCCCTTTTAAGAGGGAAATGGGCACCCATGGCTTATGCACATGCAGGCCACATGTGTATGATTACAACCACTTTTTTTTTTTCCAACTGTCATATACACACAGAAATGTTTAGATTGAGTGTTACTAGACATACGCTCTCTAGATAAAAGCAATTTCCTTATATTCGAAAGTAAAGATACAGGGGAAATCTGAATAATTCAGTCAAAACAACATATTTATTTAAAACACAGGCTAAGGGGCATCTGGGTGGCTTAGTCTTTAAGCTTCTGCCTTCGGCTCAGGTCATGACCCCAGGGTCCTGGGATTGAGCCCCGCATCAGGGTCCCTGCTCAGCGGGAGGCCTGCTTCTCCCTCTCCCACTCCCCCTGCTTGTGTTCCCTCTCTCACTGTGTCTCTCTCTGTCAAATAAATAAATAGAATCTTAAAAAAATAAATAAATAAAACGCAGGCTAAGTTATAAAGTAGAGACCACTGGATCAACAGAGTTCCTGTTCCTAACTAAGCCACTAATTATATATGCCTTTAGGCAAAACTTTAAACTCTGTAGCCTGGAGAACAATTTTCTCAACTAAAAAATAAACACCGTGAACTAGAGAACTTTTAAAATCTTATCCAACTATAAAAAAACAACAGGAAATTGTAAAAGGGGAGGCATCATGGCCCTGGTGTTGAGGACACTAGTCTTATCTCTACCGCTATAATTTCTCTGACCTTGAGCAAAGCATTCATTCATTCATTCATTCCACACACTATGTTCAGCTGCCTGCTATGCCTGAGCAGTATGCTAGGTACTGGGATTTAATAAAAAAATGGGGCCAAGAATCTTGCTTTATATAATTTACATTGTCATAGGAGAAAGAGACTAGAAAATAGTTAAGATAATTACCAATTTGGACAGATTTTTAAAAGGCAGCAAATAAAAGGGAACACTCTGAAGGGAGTCTCTCTGAGGAGGTAACATGAAGGAAAAGAAAGAGCCAGCCATAGCATAATCTAGGAAAAGAACATTCTAAGTAGAAAGGGCAAACTGGGCCCAGGGGTGGGGAAGGTTTGTCACATACTGAACAAGAAAATCCTAATGTGGGCCTCAGTTTTTCTGTATAGTAAAATGGAAGACATGAGCTACATCAATGGCTTTTACTAGGAGAGCTAGGAAAATACAGATCCCAGGGTCTTGCCCCAAACTACTGAATCAGACTTTTGGAAGTAGAACTAAAGAGCTATATGATTTGAAATCTCATTTATCCTGAAGTAGGAGAATTACAAACTAATTAGATTTAAATCTTTTTAGTCTCTAAAATTTTATGGCACTATAAATAGTTATCTAATTCTCCATTTAAATAATCACATATAGATTGCATTCATTTTATATAATTTTTTAATAAGACAAGGCACTAAAAAGGAATAAACCCTGATGCTACAGGAATTACAAGATAATGATTTATAAATTGTTGTATCAATGCTTTAATGCAGGGGGAAAAATCAAAGGCATCTAAGTATCTACATGCTTACATTCATTAGAAGGGAAAGTTTAGAAGGGTATCTACAAGTGGACTCTTAGTATGTAGTTGAGTGCCTGGCACATGCTAGTTTCTCTACTCGCAGATGTTGAATAAAACAAAACAATCTCGAAACCAAATCATAGAACAATTCCATTCATTTGCCCAAATTCATACTGTCAGAGGAGGTAGATTAGAAGAAAGGCACAAAGACATCCAAATCATCCAACATCTTGGTTTGAAAACTGAATCATGAAACTAAAGAAAGTCAATCTTATTTACTGGCATTATTAGGCATGTTCACCTTACTCATCAGTATAACAGAAATTGTACCTCATAGATTATCCATCATTCAAAATGTACATACACAGCCTGACAGAAAGAATTTGGAACCAATGTATTTATCTGAAGAGTTTATATTAATGCTTGGGATTTTGCAGGATACTTGAGGGAGTAGGGAAGGGGGGGCAAACAAGCAAACAACAAAATCCTTGACTTCAGTGAACTGAAGTCAGTGAGTAAACTCTATACTACAGATGAAAAGATAGAATTTATACTCTGAAATTATATTGAGCAGTACAAAATTAACAGCTAACATGTATGGTATAGGAAATGCCACAGTTTCCATGTTTAGGAGACTGTGAGTTAACACATTTCTATGGATATACAATATGGGGCTGGGATTGATGTATCTTAGGCAAGCAAGAATGTTCTAGGTTACTTCGACCCTGAAAAGAAATAGAATAAGGCTGTTAATGATGTTCCATGTTTGACCATTTAGGGTATAAAACAATATTCTTCAAGTTACTCCTATCATATTTTTAGTAATTTTTTTTTTTAATTTCAGAAGGAAAATATTTACAAAATTAGTGTGACCCATATGCTTTTCTATTTAATAGTTTATATAAGACCTATAATATTACATATATAAATATAACTAGCTTCACTAACTTCCCTAGAACAAGTGTTCTACCTGTCTTGGAATCATATGCTAGTCTCTTAAGTGTTCTATTGTGTATCATTCACTCATTTTCCCCCTCTTTTCAAGACAAAAGTGTAACCTTTATTAAAAAAAAAGTTTCTAATGTGTCATGTGATCAATAGATATAAGTACCTTCATTTTTTAAATTAGTCTAAGGCTATTTGCCTTTTACTGTTGTATAAACAGGGAATTGAAGGGTAAAATAGTTAAAACTTAATGCTATAGTGCTAATGTGGCTTTTAAATCACGTCAGCTGCAATCACTGCATTATAATTAACAATTTATTGAACCAGCAATAAAATGAACATCACATTACTTCTTAAAGCAGCAGAATAAAATGGCTAATAAATAGCATAAGCCAGACAAATTGCAGAGTAATAGAAATTTTCTTAAGATTTATGGTGTGCAGAAAGATGGATGTGCTATTAGTAGGAGCTCCGATACTTGACAAAATTCTTTTACAAAGACATTGTTACCATGCATGTCAGAGTTCACAAGTCTAAGTGGTTTATCCAAATTTCAGCTCTCTGCTATTACAGTGGAAAATACTCATTACAAGGTTTTGAAACTGCAAGCAATGTGTACATTTGCCAACATTCAAACTGCTACTGCCAAAAAGATACTAAAATATTTTATAAACTGTCAAATAACAAGTCTGCTAGCTTAATCTGAGTCTATTTTATACTATACAGACTGTAAAACTATTACATTAATTCACTTCCTGCAAAACTTTTAAAGAGCAGAGAACAGCCTATGGAGAAACTGAATAAAATAACTGCTTTTTACCTTCCAAAACCTTGACAATGTCCTACTTCTATTGGGGAACATCATTGTTTTCCTGAAGTGCAATCACACTCCCCTTAACAATCAGCCATACTAAAAGAATCTATGAAATAAAGTATCAGAAATGATCAGATTAGAGTCAAGCTCCTTGTCTCACCATTACAAACGGAAGAGATCAATGAGAAAATGAGAGGTTTTCAATGTTTCTGGTAAAAATATGTTTTGTGATGCTTTATTTCTGACATGGAGATATTACATGATGAGGGAACAAAAGGCAAGCTGAGGACAAAGCAGAGGCTGACACCCCACAACCCCCCCAGATGGGATATATGTGACATTCCTCATGTACTCTTGGCTCACTCCACCGAACCTCACCTATATTCCAAAATGCCATCATCGCATTCACAATTTACAGCAAAAAATACGATATTTTTATATTATCTGATAATATGCACAGCAATTAACAATGCTTCTTTTAAGGAATTTATTTCTAATATTTTATTTTTAAATTAGTAGTAGTAGTAATAGTAGTCATGGTGGCATCAGCTCTACTAACATGCAGAGAGTTGGTTCCTAATTAGTTTGTTCTATAATAAGGATCATGTTTTCATACATAAAATGAAATGTATTCATCAAATATTTATCAAATATCCCAGGTACAAATTTACATACTTAAAGTGGAATGTATAGTAATACGTATACTAATCACTTGCCAAAGATGATTATTGTAGGGGCGCCTGGGTCGCTCAGTCCTTAAGCGTCTGCCTTCAGCTCAGGTCATGGTCCCAGGGTCCTGGGATCGAGCCCCGCATCGGGCTCCCTGCTCCGCGGGGAGCCTGCTTCTCCCTCTCCCACTCCCCCTGCTTGTGTTCCCTCTCTCGCTGTGTCTCTGTCAAATAAATAAATAAAATAAAATTAAAAAGATGATTACTGTAGTTTAACATGACAATTTCTAATGATGTGTTCTTTTTGATAGCAGAGGGTAAACTATAATTTGGTCATTTTATTACATTATAAGAGGACTGATACCAATAGAAAGGAAGACATAATATAGGGGACAAAACTAAACAGAAAAAATGTCCTACATTTGGAAGGATGAACTACACTGCTAATGCAATATGCTAAAGCTCTCATCCATTTCATATTTATTCCAGTTAGATCATTGGAACAAAGGTCTACTGCTTGCTTTGTACCCATTTCCTGGTGCCTAGAAGAACTAGGGCATATAGAGGTGCTCACAAAATACTTGTTGAATGAATATTTCTTAGTGAGGTAATTCTCTTTAGACTTCTCATAATTTAGCATGTCTTGTGCGCAGAGGCCATGATCTTTGCTCCAAACTATTTGCATAGCAAACAGTCTCGGACGATAGAAATAGTGGCACTCTTAGGGGCAATGTTTACCATTCAATACATAAGATGAATTTCCCTAAACTCATGGTTCCTCTACTATATTGCAACCACCTGTGTGTGCATCTTACACCTGGCCCTCTTCACAGTGTACTGTGGAAACTGGGAATAGGGAAATTGCATAAGAAAATTCTGGTAGTCAAGCTTCTGTTACTGCTTTGAATAGTAAACTCTCTTGTCTCTGAATTAGGTGCCTCATGTTTTCTAGTATCCGTGAAACTGTCACAGCCTAAATAGTTAATTTGCAAACCTTTCACAGATCCTGACAATTTTACAGAGAAGACAGATTAAAAATATTTTTATGAAAATTAAGCCTTGCTTAAAATCCTTACCTTAAAGTCATTAAGTATCTTACAATTTTGTGGGTTAAATAAGTAAACCGCACATATGCAAATAATACAGAACAAAGAGAAAACATGCCACAAGAGACCTACAAAGTGCCACAGGATATTCAGAGGAGAAAATTACCACATGTTGGGTGATCAAGGAAGCTTCAGAGAAGAAATGATATTTAAGTTCCATCTGATGAGGGAACAGAAGGCAAGCTGAACACAAAGGCAGAAGTTTACACCCCACAACCCCATCCCCCATGGGATATATACGACATTCCTCATGCACTCCTGGCTGCCCTAAAGCTAAGGAAAGAAAAAAAAAAATAGTTAACTTGCAGAGATCACAATCCTGCGAGACAGGAGTCTCCCTCAGTTTACAAATGTTTTAGCAATCTACAAGAACATTCTATCAATGGGAAGGTAGAGACAATTAAATGTCCTTGTAACCTGCAGCCCATTGACAATACTTGAAGTGGGCAGAGTGTAATGCTCCTCCTGGAAGCTCCTAACTATCTTTCTTCCTGTTAATGACTTGCTAGAGGGAAAAACGACCTTAACTTGACAATGGCAAGGCCTCAGGTATCCTGTGAGGCTTCTTTAACATATGAAAATCCTTTTGAAACCTCCCTTTTCCTTACCTCCCCCAACTCCCAAGTATATAATCAGCCACACCTCACATACCTGGGGCAGCAGCTCTTTCTGACCATGGGTCCTGTACCCATGCTTTGGGTACTTAACAAACCACCATTTTGCACCAAAGACGTCTCAAGAATTCTTTCTTGGTTGTGGGCTCTGGACCTCACCCCACTGAACCTCACTTATATTCTAAAAACCCATCACATTCTAGATGTGCAAGATTTTGAAAGATGCCTATGAAGGAAGAAAGATAAAATGCCAGTCCCCTCTAAAAGATGTTTTCGTGAGAGAAATGTCATAAGCAGAGAAGTTTGGAAAATGTTGGCAATGGAGGGTGTCTAGTTGGCTGAAGAGTGGTAAGAAAAGCGGAGAAAAGGTTTGGAAAGAAAGGTAAGGTAGTTTGGGTAAACTGTAGGAATAGTTTAAGCTGTTCTCAATAAATTTTGGAAATAATTTGTTTCAAATATTATATATATACATACATATTATATATATATGCATTTGTGTGTATATATGTATATATACGTGTAAATATATATATATATATATATATATATATATATATTTGTATCTTTGAAGATTAGAGAACTGTGTCTTATCTACCACCATGGTACAAAGTCGAATTGAGATTAGAACTCATAGCCTGTGGTCAAAAGCCTATTACTCTATACCAAAAATCTTTAAATTTATTTTATTTTCTCTTTTTTAACTATGCAAATTTGTGCTAAGTAGAATATTAGTAATTAAAATAATAAAAAGTTGATAGAAATAGGGAAATAAGACAGATACATATGCAGTCTTCTCTCTCAAACCCTTACGCTCCACTTTCCACATAATTTTTTGGTCTCTGAGGTAGACAAATGGAGCAGGAGGAGGGTTCTTTACCTCCACACTTGTTATTTCTTGTCTTTTTGATTTTAGCCATTCTGACAAGTATAAGGCAATATCTCACTGTGGTTTTGATTCACATTTCCCTGATGATTAATGATGTTGAGCATCTTTTCATATATCTGCTGGCCACCTGCATGCCTTCTTTGAGAAAATGTCTATTCAGGTCCTCTGCCCATTTTTAAATTGGATTTTGTTGTTGTTGTTGTCCAGTTGTATAAGTTCTTTATAATTTTGGATATTAAACTCTTATTGGATATATCGTTTGTAATTATCTTCTCCCATTCAGTAGGTTGCCTTTTTTACTTTGTTGATAGTTCCCCTGGTCATGCAGAAGCTTTTTATTTTGATGTAGTCCCAGTAGTTGAGTTTTGTGTTTGTTTCCCTTGCGTCAGGAGACATATCTAGAAAAATGTTGCTACAGCCAATGCCAGAGAAAGTACCACTTGTTTTATCGTCTAGGATTTTTATGGTTTCAAGTCTCACATTTAGGTCTTTAGTCCATTTTGAGTTTATTTTTGTGTATGGCATTTTAGAGTGGTCCAGTTTCATTCCTTTGCATGTAGCTATCCAGTTTTCCCAGCACTGTTTATTGAAGACTGTCTTTTCCCTAGTGTGTATTTTGCCTCCTTTGTCATAGATTAATTGACCATATAAGCATTAGTTTACTTCTGGGCTCTCTACCCTGTTCTATAGATCTATGTGTCTATTTTTTGTACTAGTACCATACTGTTTTGATTACTACAGCTTTGTAGTACAGTTTGAAATCTCGGATTGTGATACCTCCAGCTTTGTTCTTCTTCCTCAAGATTGCTTTGGCTGTTTGGGATCTTCTGTGGTTCCACACAAATTTTAGTATTATTTGTTTTAGTTCCACCCTAACAATGTCCTAAATTGACAATTATTAAATCACATTCATTTGCCTTTTGGAATTCTGAAAAGGAACTATCAGGGCCCAAGTGCCAAAGTCTAGTTCAGAGGACTGGTACCCTGAGGATAGTCATAACTGATATATTCCCTTTAAAGAATAAAAGTCTGCATCATGCTAGTATTCCTTGTTTGGATCTAAATTCTGACCCTGAATTCCAGTGCCTCATTTTTTAACTTGGATTGTTTGAAAAAAACTAAAGAAAATATATCAGCCTGCTCTTAAGTATTGCATACCTATATTCCCAAATTATGTTCAAGAACATATGAGAAAATCCCACAACATCATCTTAAACCATTCAGACCAACCAAATGCCAGAGCTGTAAAGATTCTGGAGTTTGGTTAAACCCTGATCAAGTTGCTCAAGTGATAAGCTAATTTCAGTTAGTCAGATGTGGACCCTTTTAACCATCCAATTATTGGGAGATATCTGGTACAGGATGAAAGAAACATTACATGATGTCAATAACTCACATTTCTGTGCCCATGTAGACATCACTAATCAATCACAGGACACTAAATTGTTGGGTTTAGATAAGGTCTTAGAGTCCTTTAGTCCACACCTCTCCAGGCAGCCACTACAAATCAAATAGACTTGGCAGCTCCAAAGAAACCTATCTGCCATCCTCAATCTAGTGGCATACTTCACCTTTCTAATGACCTACACTACTGTGAATAAATTATCCTAGGCCAGTGGCTTTAACAGCTACTTCCATGCTACTCTGAGAATGGAGATATTTCTGTAAAAGCTACAAAGCTACCCCTTTATGAATTCAGAATTTTTACTAAGTTCTCTCTTCTACCTTTCACTTTCAGTCATTCCACTTACCAGCATCAGTTTTCTAACCAATCTAACCAGATTGTCTTTTGTTGATGATTCCATCAGGAGAAATCACCTGGATAGTCTACTCAGATATAAATTTGACTTTTCCTCCAGCCTGCCTCTTGGATTCTCCTTTATATTCTTACTGTATAGAACATAGGCAAGTAGCAGCCTTCCATCAAGCCTGAAACACACTCAAGGGGGAAAACAACAGCCCAATTGTCAATGCATACAATTAGGAGAGGGCAGATGAACTCCAGGAGAAGACAAAGGGGATGGGCTGAAGGGGCACCATATTCATAACCATATTCACCTACTCATGAGGCTGACAACAATACCTCTCATTAAAAGTCTTAATTTACAAAGCAGGACAGATCAGTTAAGGGTATGTGTATGTGTGTGTGTGTGTGTGTGCACATGTGTGCATGCACATGTGTGCATGGTCATTTATATTACAAAAATACATACTCTAGAACTCCTTGCATTAAAATCCCAATTTGATTTATACAAAAGATTTATGTATGCATAATTTTTAAATACACACACACACACACACACACACACACACACACACCATAACAGTCCCCCTTATCCATAGTTTCACTTTCTGCAGTTTTTTGTTTTTGTTTTTGTTTTTTTTTTGCAGTTTCAATTACCTGTGGTCAACCACGGTCTGGAAGTAGGTGATCCTCTGGACATACTGTCAGCAGGTCAGTAGTAACCTAACCTTACATCACAGTGACTATGTCATGCATCTCACTTCATCTCATCAATAGGCATTTTGCCATGTCACATCATCACAAGAAGAGGGTTGAATATAAGCTAATACTATATTACAATATAATATTATTTTCATTTATTACTTATATTTTATACATTACTTGTTTATATATTATTATGAAGATAATACTACAATACAATATTTTGAGAGAGGTCACAATTATAAATTATTGTTATAACTTTTATTCTCAGTTATTGTTGTTAATCTCTTACTGTGCCTAAGGTATAAAATAAACTTTCTCATAGCTATGAATGTATAGGAAAAAACATAGTATATGTAGGTAATATCACAGTTTCAGACATGTACTGGCCATCTTGGAACACATCCCCCATGGATAAAGGGGGATTTCTGTACACGAAGTAAACATCAGTGACATGTCAAAATAATTATGCATATTTGTGAACCAGGTATCCCTCTTCTCAGAGTGTTATGAATGTTCTTTGGTTGCAGGCAAGAGCTTTAATTTTATATTTAAGCTAACAAGTTTGCTAGGGCTTTTTATTTAAAAAAATGCATTTGTATATTTATGTATTGTGATCCAGGTTGACCAGTTTTCCCTTTGCATATTGAGTATCGTGATCCGGGTTGATCCCTCTCCTGAGACCCTCATAATACACCTCTTGTGTGTGGTTCTATGACCAATTCATCTCTCATTACTAGATCCTTCACAAGTCTAGTTCAACTAGCATCACTTTTGCCTGGATATATTCCAAAACCCAAGAGCTAATAAGTGTTTCCTCCATTGTATTAAATAATAAATATGATTCATAATTGATTCTCATGAACCTTCTAGACATATCTTCTAGGGAAATTTCAATATTTCAGAAAGCGACTGGCATGGTTGGCCTGTACACTTTCATTTTTGTCTTATATTTAATAAATCATTTGCTTTGCATTCTGCCTGACAACGTCCTGAAACACATACACCCACAACAACAGAGTCTTTAAAATGTGCCTTCCTTTATCTGTGTTAAGCCGTATGTCATCAAATGGTGTGAAACATAGGTAAAAAAGCAAAACAAAACAAAAGAAAAACCTCAGGGATTGTTATGGTTCTGTATGAATGCTCAGAAAACTTGTGTAAGTGTAAACTTGCTGGTGTGAGTAGGCGATGACTTAGCTTAGGTTGACAAGTACTTACGTACACCAGGAAGCCAGATGTGTTAAGATAGTTAGGAAGATGAGGAAATGAGGGATATCTCATGTAGCCTTCAAGCAGTGGAGCCCTCTGATTTCATACTGAATCTACAAACTAATAAATTACAAAGAGAAATGACATATCTTTCTTTTTGTTTTTATATTTTACTGACTTTTAGACAACGTATTGGGAGACAGGATAAGAACACAGGGCATCGGGGCTCCTGGGTGGTTCAGATGGTTAAACACCTGCTTTCAGCTCAGGTCATAATCTCCAGGTCCTGGGATCAAGCCCCACATCAGGCTCCCAGGTCAGTGGGGAGTCTGCTTCTCCCTCTCCCTCCACCCACACCCGCGCTTGTGCACACTCTCTCAAATGAATAAATAAAATCTTAAAAAAAAAAAAAAAGAACACAGGGCATCAAATACATCTCAGTTTGGGATTCCTTCTGTAATGTTCCTACATTTTAATGAAAAATGCCCACGGCAAACATGTGGCAAGTTTATCAGATGGATGCATTTTTAAAATGACAAGCATAATTATTTATCCTAAATCATTTGCCTAATTGATTGGCAATATGATATAGTTGAAAGTTCACTGAGAGGAACGGAAGTTTGGTTCTGTTTGGAAGACTATGTGCTTTGGGTCAAGCTGACCAGTATTTGACTCACAAGTTTGCCTTGATTTTTCATTTAACTACGTGAATATAACATAACTATTATTTTTTATCAATAAGTATCAGAATTAAATGTGATGATATGAATTAAGTGTCCAGCTCACTACCTAGTATTTCAGGTTCACTATAAATGTTAGCTTCTTCTTTTTTTTTTCTTAGTCATGTTTCATCTTCTATAAATCACTTCACCTCTCTGTATCCATTTCTTATCTTTAAAAAGCAAGAGCTTAATCTGGATGATCTCAAGTTTTTCTCATATCTGAAATTCTATGATTCTATGATATATAACATTGAGTGGATGTGGTCATTTAAACAGGGGTTATAGCAGGCAAATAGAATCAAAGTATAAAGCTGTGTTATGAAAGATAATGGTGAATGATAAACTAAAGAATGTATAGATCTTCCTAAAAACATTAAAAATTTTTAAACTTTAAGACAATGTACCTATCCAAAAAAACACACCCTTGGGTCAAGTCTCAATACTTGGCTCAAGGGTTTCCAATATCTAATCTAGAACTTTTGATCTCCATTACCCATCAGCACCCCAGGCTGTTGACAGGGCTGCCAGAAAATGGATCAATTGTAATTTTAAGTTAAACTAATTAGTTACAGTCTATGCAAGAATTTTTCACGGAAGTCAGCATCCCTGGGAAAATATACTTTTGAACCTACCTAGAAGAGTCCAGATCAAAAAGGGAGAGTTAGGAAGACGAAATCAGAAGAGAACCAGCAGAATTCTTTATTCTAGTTATACTGTGCTTTGGCTGTGAAGAAATGACCTCTCGGCTTCCTATCGGGAATCATGCCTTTATGGTAGGTACCTTTTCCCCCTCCCTGCCATGAATATGTCTGAGAAACTGCAGAATAAAAATGCAAAGTAACAACTATATTTAGATACACTCCCACACAGACTCTAAAGCTTAATATTTCACTGAACACCACATGGAAAAACTGAATTAATATCCATAACTCTTCTACATCACTCATGCGTCAAAGCTCTGTTGTTATAGATTTCTTTGGCCTATATAGTTGCAAAATTAGCTAACAACAGTAATCTTTCTTTAATATAACATTCAATTGTACTTCATAAGAAAAAATTCATTAGATTTATTTCTCTTTTGATTCTGTATATTCACAGAAGTTTCATTGATGTTGCAGTAAATGACAAATTTCTACCAAATAAAAATTAAACATGAGTGATTTTTGAACAATTATTTATAATCAAATTCTAAGTATCATAAGATAATCATAAGATCAAAATCATTTATGATATAGTCTATTCTCAACTCTGTAACCAACTAGTTGTCACATTGCACAAATCAATTCACTTTTCTGACCCTCAGTTATCCTCTATATAAAATGAGATTATTAGTGGAAGTGACTAAAGTAACTTTAGAAAGGTTTATTCTGATTCTTACATTTTGTGATTCTTAGTGGAACATATGCCAAAATTAATCACTGGACAAAACCTAAAAATTATTTGCAACCATACAAAATTGAGGAAGGCTAATGTGTTGATAAGCAACAGGAACTTGACCCCTCATTGAATTGCATCTTCATGTAATTGAATGTTAGAATATGTCTTCTTATGAAATGAAAGGCAGAAATATTAAAATGTAGCTTAAATTGGAAAAAGGAAATTTCTAGAAAATATGCACCAAATGTTTTTAGAAATTATCAGTGGGTGAAGGTACACAATAGATTTTTTTTCCCTCTAAGCTTTAAATATCAATTAAAAAATGATTTAGCCTTAACTACTAAAATTAGTCTCAAGTCTGGGGAATGTTTAGAGTAATGTCATTGATAATATGGTTTACATTATAATACAAATAAAATAAAATGTAAATGATTGTAAATTAAGCCATATTTCTTAAAATCATGTTATTATTCTATATTTTCTTGATTTAATGCACAATGGTAATGAAAAAACAAATTTGAACAGTCTTTTTTCCATGGTATCCTGGGGTCAAATTTCTAAAAAAAAGGGATGAAACAGACACTAAAATTCTAGCAACACAAGGACTATTCTAAAACTGCTAAACAAGTCTGTATGTGGAATTTTAATGGTCTTTTTTTTTTCATTAAGGCACTGCTTTAAATGGATAGCAGTTTTTGAACATCAATGTTTTCTTATTGAATCACATATTATGGTAGATATGCAAACAAAATTCTCAGTGTCATATCAAGGAACCACATTCATAAATTCATTGATCCATTTAATAAGCATTTGCTGAGCACTGTAACCCTTCACAACATTGGGTGTGATAATATCCATGAGCTCTCTTAAGTTCCTGCCCAAGAGATTTGCAATGTTTTACAGGGAGAGTGTCCTGACAATGCCCAAACAGCAGTACATTCTTCCCAAAGAATGATTTTTAAATGTCCCTCCCTTTGCCACAGCTCAAAGGAGAATTCTGATAAATGGCAAAGAGAATCAAGTAGCAAATAGAACAGTGATATGTCCTACGAGAAAAAGAGAAAGAGAGCCAAAACAGCTCTCCTCAATTTTCTTTCATTAGTAATGGAGGAAGCCAAAATTTTGCAGAGAATATTAAAAGAAAGCAAACGTAGCATAGAAATCAATCTATTAAAGACCTAGTCATGAAAGATCATTCTTTGAGCAAGTGAATAAGCAAAGTCTAAGACAGTTCCTGTAATTATTAATAAGGTCCTTAAAACAAGAAGCAGGCAATGTAGCCCAGATGCCATAGAATGGCATGAAACAAAAGATCATTTAAATTGTACCTTGACATACTCTTTTTTCTTGAGATGAATTATCAACAGATCTTTAGTGATAGGAGGTAGAAATTTATAACAGAATAGAAATGAAGAGAGAGAGAGAGAGACAGAAGAGTTTAGGATCCATTTTTTTTAAATATATCATTTTGTCAACCTGATAAATTTCCATGTTACACCTACTGTCATGACTTTATAAGTTCAACTAGACAGAACTTCCTGATTATTATAGTAAAGATTCTGGTGCCATGAATGGGTAGATCAGGCATATAGTACCTCTTATTGAATCCAAGAAGTTGGGAAGGAACATGATAAGATTAAAATGGCATTTTGCAGTATTTGGAGGGATGATATAAGAAGGCTTAAATTTTGTTTTATCAATCAATTCTTCTGAAGAGAAGCTGCTGCCAGGGCGATATACTTAAAAAAATCATAGCAAGATGATAGAGATTTTTCATTTTATTATTAAGCTGGCCAAGGTCTGATGATCATGACTTAATCTATTGTTCCACAACCCAAACAAGAGTCCCTCGCTCAATTTACTTAACCAGCTACGTGAAGGAAGTAAGAAAAAGAAGAGGGAAACATGGAACTGTGTGGCCCTTTGGAATATATTTATCTTACTCACTGGTTACTGTGATCCAATAATTTTGCAATGTCACTCTCCTCTTGGGATTGGCATGAGCAAAGGGACAGAACTATTTTTCCTTCTCTTCCTGCTTTAAAGATCCAAATTGATGTATTGTGATGCTTTAGCATTATAGCAAACAGAACAAAACTATAACACACAGATTCAGTTTTACAGCTAACTCAGAGATGATATTCAAAATCTATGTGGTGAATTGATGACAGTATCTTCTATGGATTTCCACTCAACAAGATACATTAAGTAGAAGAAGGATTTAAAGTAACTGTATCATAGTTGACTTATTTCAGGGTATCATCAAAGAAGTATTATTATTATTATTATTATTAGGTAATTATAATATGGATGAATGTTGAATTAGCTTCATTTTTATTTCTGCTATGAACTTTCAGGTAATTTAGCAAATTAATATGTCTGGATTAGTTTTTTTTAATATGCTCAGTCTGACCATTATTCTCTGCAACAGGAGATCCCAAATGTTGGTCCATGAATCAACACTGGAACACGCATAAATGAATCACCTGGAAGACTATAAAATATAATTCTCAGGCTCTATCTTGAATATATCTGACATAGCATATCTGTATTTTTTTTTTTTTTAATAAAGATCTCATGTGAGTCTGATGGGCTGCCAGAATTAGGACTCACAGATATAGGAGCTTCAGAAGACATGTGTCCTGACCTCATTGACTTGATACTCCTACAGAAAACACAAATTGATCATATATCGAAACACTGGAACAGGGGTGCCTGGGTGGCTCAGTCACTTAAGCATCTGCCTTCAGCTCAGGTAATGATCCCCTGATCCTGAGATTAAGCCCCGCACGGGGCTCCCAGCTCAGGGGGAGTCTGTTTCTCCCTCTCCCTCTGCCCCACCCCACCACTCATGCTTTCTCTCTCACACACGCTCTCTCTCTCTCTCAAATAAATAAATAAAATGAAATCTTAAAAAAAATGGAACAAATAAAAATAAGCTATAGTATGATATACCATCATGTTTAGCATAGACACGTGCTTAGGAATTCAAAGTGAGGTCAGCTATGATCAGGAATGGCTGCTTAGCCTAGATGGAAGTGAGGTTGGGTTCTGAGGCTGTTTGTAGGGCTGTTTGAGGTGGGAATGGAAGAAACTTTCATGTTAGAGAAATAACAGAACTGAAAGTCTGAGCAGAAATGGATATGAATGTGTTAATGAGGGAGTAAGGAACTCAATCTAGATGAAGAAGAAAATCTTGTTTGAGAGTTTAAAGACCTTGAAATTCAGACAGTGATTTAGATTATATGGTAGGAGGTAGTATTTGAGGAAATGAAATTGGCTAGTTTATAAGGGCAAATTCCAATGTTTAAAGCGCAGGGTCATGAACATGTAGATTAAAGGAAAATAATTTAATGACTGTAAAAATAGAAGTGTGGTACAATTTTCAGATGAGAGAGAGGTGATAAGAATAGGTGACTGGTTTTAATATTTAATAAAACAGAGGTTATAGTTTTAATATAATAGCCTATACACTTGGTTAATAATTTTTCTCTGTGGTATTTTTTTTTAAATGCCGATCCCTCCATTTTTATGTTTGGAAATTTCCAAAATAATATATTTAAAAATGAGTCTAGTTTGCAGTCTAGTCAAGAGACAACACAGACACCAATAGTGGTAATGAAGGTATCAGAGGGAGCCCAGCCTGCATACACTTCCGAGAATATTGTTAGCATGCCTGAAGAAAGCAACATTGAGGAGAGGCAGTCTTACTCCACCACCCCTCTCACATGTCCGTGCAAGACCTCTGGAAAAGAAGGGGCTTATGTTATGTTATATCTCTCTCCCTGGTTGTTGTCAGAAGCATGACTTCGAGAAGCCAGAAGAGCAGTTGTTCCCTCACACATCCTCCGGATGTAATTCCCAAATTATAAGTTGTATCTTCCTAAGGTTGGAACGTTATTACCTCTGAGGACGGGATAATTTCTTGGAGGAAAAAAGTAACTGCTTCTACCAGCTATCTTTCTTAGATTTACATTACCATTAGAAACTCAAATATTCTTGTGTTTTCTCGTGGTATGGAGGATTTCTCCTACATGGTTGGGGAGTGCCAAAGTTTTCTGAACTCACAGGTTGTCAATGAATGGGTAGGTCCCCACGTGGTTCTGTTTTGTACACTCTTCCTATGGGAAACCCCAAAAGGGGAAAAATAAATTTTAAAATTGAGCCTCAGATTCTTGTTTGATCCATTTGCAGAGAGAAGATCTGTTTGAAGGATCTTGACATTTTGGATACTCCTTACTCCCTCATCCCCACCCTAAGGGATTTATCACATTATTCAGTGTCCCACACAAAAGCTTTTTAAAGAAATCATCTTACACGAGCAACCATTAAGTATTCACTGCAGTTTTTCTCAGAAAACTCTTTGACTAAGGAAATATTTATGAAGGGACTAATATGTGCCAGGCACTGTTTTAGACACTTGGGACACATCTCTGAACAGAAGAAACAGAGATTCCTGCCCTCATGGAGCATCTATTCTATCAGAGAGAGGATGGCAACACAGAATAAATTAGCTGCAAGTTCACACGCAGTACCTATTTTTCCTCAGGCTTTTTATTGTGAAAGTATTAAAACACAGAAAAGTTGAAATATTTTTACAGTGTGCACTCATATAGTTCTTTAACATAAAGATTCTTTAACATTTTGTGGTCTTTGTTTTACTGCACGTGTATCCATGTATCCATCCTTCTGAAGACAGACTGAATACCACATATTTGGGTGCACCATTAAAATGTTTTCTGACCCAACATTAAAAAATGTTCTTTTTAGTAGGAGATATAAGAGTAATGACAATTTAAATTGGAGTTATAACTGTAAACAATAGCACAAGAAGACTAATATAGAAAAGCAAGAGAGGATATCAGTTCAGGTCTTACATTAAGAGTACCATCCAGGTCTACAAATGTGGTCTGGCCAGGGCAGCAGCCATGAAGATGACTTCCACAAAGGGAGCAGGAATACTGCCAAGAAGTCAGCAACAATCCCCTAAGTCTGCCCACCGCCCCCCTCCAAGGATAGGGACAAAAATTAGAGCATGCTTCTGGGATCTAGGGAAAGGGAGTCTTTTGAAATTCATCCTAGAGGTTTACCTTTGAAACAGATGTTCTTAAATGCTGAGCAGGAGCAGTGCCCCTGATAGAGGTAAATGTAGCCAAGGGGGTCAGACAGATCTGGCCTATTAGTGGGCAATTCTGGATTCCCAAAGCATAAAGTTAGAATAATAATGCTTACCACAGGGAACTACTGTTAAAAATTACATAAGATAAAACTACTAGATGATAAACAATGCTGAATAAGTAGTAGCTATATTAATATTATTATAACTTTTACTAAATTCCCATAGAAAAATCATATGGCTACTGAGAAAATAACCTACTGATGCTTAGAGGTCCCTGAAGAAAAAGTATCCATAGAAAACAATTATTTTAAGGATAAAAGTCATGGTTAATGACTGGACCACAGCTTCAATTAGATTGGGATAGAAAACTGCCCCTCATTTAATGGTTATGGAGGCTTCTGCCAATGATTCGATTTCTATAAACTTTGGATTTTATCTGTAAAATATTATCTACTTCAAAGTTCGCATTGGGGGCGCCTGGGTGGCTCAGTTGGTTAGGCGTCTGCCTTCAGCTCAGGTCATGATCCCAGGGTCCTGGGACCGAGCCCCGCATCGGGCTCCCTGCTCAGCGGGGAGCCCGCTTCTCCCTCTCCCTCTGTCCCCTGCTCATGCTTTCTCTCTCACTTTCTATATCAAATAATAAATTTTAAAAAAAATCTTAAAAAACAAAGTTCACAATGTATGGATTAAATGATATATGTTGTATCAGAATTATGTCACTCTGCCAATAAGAACTCCCTAAATAACGTCTATTACTCTAGATATACTATGTTAAGTGATATTGATGCTGTGTCACCCTGTTAAGATTGTCACCGATCTCTCATTAAGGATACAAACTAATTCAGCTTCATAAAGGGCAGTGACTGAAATAATACAATGGGCACTGGGTCATCAGTGTTTTAAGGGAGGTGACTCCTGTTTTTAATTTTTTTTCATCCCAAAGGAAAATTAAATCAGGATATGTTCTGAGAACCTCTAGATAGATTTGACCACATTCCTTTATAAACATTCAATCTTAGATTTATTTTGGAAAATTTTACTTTATGTATATTACCTAGAGTTTAAATCTATAGACATATTTCATTTGGCACCAAAAGTTTTTAAAAATTGCTTTGTTCAATTATGTCTGGTTTGCTCATTTTTTCTTAAGTTATAGAAATAAATTAACTTTCAAAGATCTAAATTGCAGGACATACTATAGTGCTTTGGTGGTAGTGTTAGGAGCAAACAATCATCATTAACATCTTTTTCACAGATACACACACACACACTCGGAATTATTTTCTTTAGTGAAATCTACTTTTCTCCTTACTCTATCAGAAAAATTATCACAAAACTTGAAAATAAACAATGAACATACACATACACCCTATGTGCTCTTTTGGTACAATGCTGAGCTTGATTTTCTATTAACTGTCTATTTGATAATTCTTTAGGGGCAGAAGTAACTTATAGATTGTGATTCAGAAGGTTGCAAATAGTTGCTATCTGGTGGAACGGAAAACCCCAAAGTATAATTCCCTTAAAGACATTAGCCATTTTTGGGATGCCTGGGTGGCTCAGTCGGTTAAGCGTCTGCCTTCGGCTCAGGTCATGATCCCGGGATCCTGGGATCGAGTCCCGCATCGGGCTCCTTGCTCAGCAGGGAGCCTGCTTCTCCCTCTGCTTGTGCTCTCTCTCTCTCTCTCTCTCTCTCTCTCTGACAAATGAATAAATAAAAAATCTTTAAAAAAATACATTAGCCATTTTTATATATAATTTGCACATTTATCATAACATTACTTTTTCTCAAATAGCTTTTGAACTAGTTTCAACATTTTTCTGGTTACCTCCTGAATTAATAGGTTGAATAAAATCTTTGCTATAAGCTATTTCTGTATTTTCACAACTCATACTTTTTAGCCTCTTGAAAATCATTCTTTAGCACCTGTACATTCTCATTACAATGCCACCATATTCAAGATCTAAGCTTCTCTGTTCCTTTTCAACATAACATGAAGACTATGTTATGGTAACTCCTCATGAAGCCTATCATAGAACCAAAATTTTGAGAAACTCAAGTAGTCAAATAAATAAATACTAGATATAGTGTAAGACTGAAAAGATACTCTGGGTGGAAAAACACATCAACTTGTTTTACTCAAATAATCTAAAATATATATAAAAGCAGATGCTCATATAAAAGCATAGATTCTGTTATCCAGATTGCTACTTCCATTCCCATTTTCTCTCTCCTGTGCTACTGACTCAAATTTTTAAAAGTTATCCTTAATTCTCCTCTGGTATCTTAATGTACAACTATCCAAATTAATTATTTTCCATTGGAAAAAAACAAAACAAAACACCTTTTTCTCAAATTTCTAGATTAGTTAAGAGCATTCCCCAAGTCACCCAATCTAGAAACAAGGACCTCAGCCACATTTGTTCATGGAGCAATTATGTATATAGTACACACATGTGCAGTGTCTTAGGTATGTTGGTACAAAAAAAAATAGATATTGAAGAGCTGCAGATATCGAGATCTGTATATACTATTTCTATTTTAAAATTATTAAGATTAGTATTTGAAGAGAATATTCAAGATGCTAAAATAAAATAATAAATAATTCATGGTGGGAAAGTAACTCAGATAAGATCATCAGAAAAGGCCTCTCTGAGGCCGTAACATATGAATGGAAAACTAAAGGAGAAACACACACACTTGTTCAGTTCTGGACAAACATGAGCTTGAGTAAAGTTGTATATAAAGCTTGGTGTGGCTAGAGATTAGTGAATTAGAGAAATGCTGCTAGGAGGGTAAAGAAATCTATTAGGTGGTATATATGAACACCATATGGCTTTCAAAAGCAGTTTATCAGAAAATCTCTTTCTGAAAATCACCAGTGTGCCTGACACTGTTCAAGGTGATAGGGATACAATAATGAATTAAAAATATATATAAGATAAAGTCCCAAATCTCATGATGTTTATAGTATACTCTAGAGAGACATTAAATATTTATTTCTAAATAATCAGAAAATTATTAGTGTGTAACTTTCCTCCTTTGAAAGCAGACATACACACACACACACACACACACACACACACACACACACACACACACACACTGTCCTCTACCCAAGCACACCCTCAAACATAGCCCCAGGCCTTCCTAACAGGCAATCCACTCTTTTGCAGTCTTGTACTACAGGAAAGGCCACCTCTATTCCCCATACCAGGAAGAGTATCCTTATAGTCTCAGTCATTCTAGTGGTCTCTTTCCCTTGCCAGATTGTTTTATAACTATGCTTGGGATACAATTCTAAGCAAGACCTAGGAAAACTGGCTGGTGAGCTTCTCGGAAATTTTCTCTTACTGTAGAAAAGACACAAGGAAGAGATAGTCCTTATTCTGTCTTTGGAGACTGTCTGGACGTGCAGCAATTTGTAAATGGACCCAAAAGAGTCACAGAAAAGCTAACATCACTCTCTGTTGCACTTCTTGTGTTGTGAAATAGATTTCCTGAAGTCTGATGAGTTAGGGTTTTTGATGGCTTTAAACATCCTAACTCAAGGCTATTATTCCTTATGTATCTGACTCCCAAATAATTATTAAATAAGTATATCTCTTTCTCTTTATTTCCACTATTTTGGCTCACATCCCTATGATCTCTTAGCCTGGATTATAGAAGAAATACCTATTCTTGATCCCCATATAAATCATTCTCGAATAAAAGAAAAGAAATATTTTGTTCCCACTACTCCTCAGCTCACAGTCCTCTACTGGCTTGTTATTCCTTAAAGAATAAATTCCAAATGCCCAGCAGAGTTCTAAGGCCTTGCATTATCTGACCCAATCCTTTCTAACTTCCTCTCTCATCTTTCTATCTCCCAAATTCTTCATTCCACCTACACTCCACTACTGGTATCCCAATATCTGATTTTGCTGATAATAGTTGTAGTAATGATGATCCTTGCTCAGCAGAGTATTTCCTGAGGATAAAATCCTGATGCTAAATAAAATATATCAGCACTCTAGGTACTCCATGATCAAAGCCAAGAAATCAGAAATTATAAAATTTAAGCAAAGAACAAACCTAGGAAGTAGGTATGATAGCTCCATTTCCTAGTAAGAAATAATGTTAAATAAAATTCTTGACTATGTAACTGATAAGTGGCAGAGCTAGAATATGAATCCAGATGAATCTGTTTCCAGATAAACAGTTGTTTGCTACACCATGCTGTTTTCCTAGAACTCACACACCTCCTATGAAATGGACTTACCTGTTCATAAGAAAGATTGTAAAACTATTGAAATCCTTAGAAAAAGATAATGTTATGGTATCTATTACATATTGTGGAATCAAAGGAGGTTTGCAGCTACACAGTGTACATGGTTGCAGATGGCCCCATGCTGGCATAATTACTGTTCTTGTCTGTGGTCAATGTTGGGCATTTAACATGGCTCATGAAGGACATGAACAACTAAAATTGACATCTCCGCTTTATTGTATCAGGGCCATCAATTTGTTCTAGTCTCTAACTTCTCTTTTGCTGTAAATTCTTATTCAAGCCAGAGCAACATATATCAGAATTAAAGAAAGAGAGGATTATTGCTATTCAAAGTGTGGCCTGCAGATAGTAACAGGAAACTTGCTAAAAATGAAGAATCCAGATCTTTCGAAATGGAATCTTCATTTTAAGAAATCGTCAGGTGATCAGCATGTACATTAAAGTTTGTTGAACACTAATTTAGAGATCTGAAAGATGGCTTAGGTATTCAGTAGATGAGCCTTCTTTCTCTCCCTAAATCCTGTCTTAAAAAAAAAATACCACTTGCTAGGAGCACCTAGGTGGCTTAGTTGGTTAAACCTTCTACTCGTATTTTCAGCTCGGAGAGTCTGCTTGAGATTCTTTCCCTCTGTCCCTCCCCACACTCGTGCTCGAGTGTGCACTCTCTCTCTCAAATAAATAAATAAATCTTTAAAAAAATAAATACAATACCATATGCTAACCTCTTTTCTGATACTCCTTCGAGATAGGTAACATGCTAATTATTCAAATCATAAAATAAAATATAAAATTTAAGCAATGCTTCATTTTCATAAAAGAAATAAATGAAGCAAACAAAAAGAAATCAGTTTTGTGGTTTATCACATAATGTATTGCCTGGTTATATTTTTTTTTCTATTTTGTACCTACATTTTCCCTGAAATTCACTTTTATATTAAGACTAAACCTATGCAGAGGTAGTTTAAGGCAGAAGGTGTCCTCATTTGGCCCACTAGAAAAAAAGCAAGAAATGTCCCCTTGGACACGGGTATATCAATTCAAATCTGTAACAAAAGAATAGCTAAAAGAATTTCACTATAAAAAATCATGAATTTTATATCAATATTTTCAACATCACTGTATGTTCAAAATAGAATGGTATGTAAATGAAACCTTATTTTATTTTAATATCCAAAACATATTTTTCCCTCATAAGACCTGTGAAAAAAAGAACAAATTCCCATATGCATTGTCTGTAAGAGGACAAGCTCACATAAGGACATGTAAAATGTGTGCCATTTTGGCTGTGACTACCTAAGTAATGTGACAGGGAGGATAAAATGTCCCATTTCCCCCACAATATTGACTTAATACAAGCTGCTTTCAAATGTGTTCCCAGGGCTTCAATATGCAAAATATATGGAATTAAATATTTTTCAGCTCTTTAGTCCATGCAAATAAAAACATCCCGCAGGTTTTAGCTTTACATACCTAAGCAGACTTTTGTTCATTTTGGAGGTAAGTATAAAAGTAGGAGATGGCACAATGTTAACAGTTCATGGTAGGTGCTGTTTGTTGGGGAAAATACTGTCTGTTGTTAACCTGAATCAGTCCTTCAAAGTAATCAAACCAAATAAATTCCTAGAATATACCATAAGAGTAAAATTATTTTCTAATCTTCACTGAGATCCTATTCAATAAAGCCATTTTCTTATCAAACTATAAATTTGGGAACAAAATGCTGTATTTTAACATGGTACTATGAGCATTTTAATGCTGTTAGGGCCAAAATAATGATAAACATGGATAATAGTAATAATCCCTTTCCCCAAAGAGTCCTAGAAATCCTAATTTACTGACTGGTAGCTACTTTCACTAAGTAGAAATACAGTAATTTAATAATCTTACCATAGCAGTTTTCACTAAAGAAAATTAACTAATTCATTATTGCTTATAATTTGCTGAGGCATAGCTGCCATATTTGTAAAATCAGCAGGTTCTGGAAAAAAATACAAGTTTTTAAATGAATGTTCAATTTCCCCCTAAACACATAAATGATACAATTACTTAGCTCCCTCTAGTGCCAATTTCTAATATAAACCTAATTGTAATAACTATATTCACCGTGCAATTCTGGAGCAAATAAAATTTTACTTGGCAATAATGAACAAGCAAACTTTCAAGGGCTTAATAGATTGAGTTTGGATCAGGACTGGACAAGATTCAACCGATGACACTGCCATAGGTAGGCTCATGGGGGCAATTAAAATAATGGTATTTCTCTGCAAGTGTCATTTGATATGTTCCAATTAAAAACAAAATTCACAAAGGTAGTAGTAAAGGAATGTCGATAAGAGAAATTAAGGTTTACCACTAAATGTCTTTGTACGCCTAATTTAGCTACAATCATCTCATTTGATTTGTGGTTTGTATTCATCATAATTCAAACAAATTTAAAGGTCCAAGAAGAATGACACTTTAATGTATCTATCAAAGTACACAGGAATAAAATCTAATTTGCAATTGTACATAAAAATGGAGAAGGCAGAGAATACGGATTTTTAAAAATCCTAATAACCAAAACATCTAACTTAATAAAATGACTAACACACATATTTCCTTAGAATTTCTCTTAGACTGAAGCATATATATGAATTTTATTTTTAACTAAGAGTAATTTATATGTGACTTTTCCTTGGTAAATCTGAATGTACTGAGTGCATTTAAAGGAAGGTGACACAATTTGTGGAAAAAGACAGTCACAAACAGAATTCCCCTCAGTAAAGAGTTGCAGTAAAACTAATGAGTATTCTAAGGAAACTGAAATTTTCACAATACTTTGCCTATTCATTTGCCTGTTTATTTTGTAACATAGCATAAAAGCCTAAGTGAGACAAGAGCATGGATTTTGGAATCAGATGATATGTATGTGGTTAATAAAACTAACTGCTAACTATAAGTCTCTGTAAAATGCAAGTATTGCTTCTTATCATTAGGGTTGTTAGGAAAATTAAAGAAGATCTTTTATATGTGAAACACACAACTGAACAATGACAAATAATAGCTTTTTTCTAATATGCTGGTAATAAAAAATGTTCACAGAATAAATATAATTTATAATTGAATTATACTCGTGGTCATTGAGGACAAAATTTATTCCTGTTTAGAAATCTCTAAGAATTAGCTTTTATAAAAACTATCTTATTTTTGTTTCAATAAACATTTTTGTGTTCTAAATAAAAAAGCAAATCTCTTTTTACAACTGCTGGTATTTTTATGCTAAAAAAATACAATTAAAATAAGTGGTCTTTTCTCAAGCTGAGGGTAGAAATGGTACAGAGAAGATTTAAAAAAAAATGTTTATAAGTATCTGAAATTTGCTGTGAGTTTACAAACTCAATGAAGAGCATTTTAGAAATATCTTTAAATATTTCAGAATTTAGAATAAACAAGTAAACCTATGCTATTATGACTATAATCTTCTAAACACTCATTTCTAAATCTCAATAAAGCCTAATAAGTAAATATTGCAATCTAATTACATAATTAATATCCTCTTCACCCTTGATTCAATGAAAGAAACACAAGTCACTAGAAAGATGAAGGTTTTCTCCTTAATTGTTGAAAAATATAGAGATAGCATATAATAACTTAGTTGCTTTCTTGTCTTATTTACCTGTAGCCATAACTCTCTTGATCAGTTACTACTGTTCACTGTTCTAAGTGTTCCCTTTCTCTTTAACTGGGTAGATTTGGGAAACTATCGAGAGTAAAACTAAATTTAAATATATATATATATATATATAGATTTTCTTTTTTCTTTTTTTAAGAGAGAGTGGGGGGAGGGGTAAAGGGCTAGAGAGAGAGAGAATCTCAAGCAGACTCCCCACTGGGCATGGAGCCCGATGCGGGGCTCAAACCTACAACCCTGACACCATGACCTGAGCCGAAATCAAGAGTTGGATGCTTAACTGACTGAGCCACCCAGGTACCCCAAAGATTTCATTTTTAACTAATCTCTATACTTAATGTGGGGCTTGAACTCACAACTCCAAGATCAAGAGTCTCACGGTCTAACAACTGGGCCAGCCAAGAGCCCCATAAACCTAAATAAAATTTAAATAAAAGATATTCTCTTTTCTTTAATAAGGGAATTTCTAAAAAATAAGCTAGGCTTACTTTCCAGTAGAAAGTTGAAATGTGACTTGAATATTCTTTTACCTCACGTGATCCTCACAAATGATGAGGCAGATACATCTGTCCTATCACTTCTCTTAAAAATGAGGTCACGGAGGTGAGTCTGTGATTTTCCAGGATCCTCCTCCTAAAGATCTGAGGAGCAGGATAAGGAACAAAAAGAGTTTCCACTCACAATCACCAATGGTTTATGCCTGCAATCATAGATTTATGCAATTTTGAATTCTATTGAGGAGTTACCACTTTGAAAACTAGAGAAATCGCTTTTTAAATGGACATTCATGTAAAAATGTTTAAAATTTAAACCTTAGCCAAAACCCATAAACCAAAATATTTCCAACATATAATGCTTTCGTGTACTCCTGATAGTGCCCTCCCTATAAAGAAGCAACATAATGTTGCTTCATACGTTGCTTTCTGAAGGAAATAACATTCCTTCAGAACAGATGATGTCAGGTAGTCCTATCATACCATAAGAGCAACACCAAAAAATAAGTATCTCTCTAAAACACTTTCTGAATAGTGCAAAGGTTAATCCAGGTAATGAAGCAATGACCTTATTAGCAACTAATTGCATTTCTTATTTCCAATGGACTTATCTAATGAATTGATGGATACTGAAACTTAGGTGTTTTATGGCTAAATTATACCCATAATTTCTAAAATGTGTACTATTTTTTCAATATAGTAGTAACACCTGCTGCTAAGTACAAAAATGATTAGCCACAAACCAACCTACTATAGAATATTAAAATGCATTTACCCAATGAAGAACTAATGGGAATTATGCAGATTATATTTCCTTCCCCGCTGAAGGCAACCAAGCTTCATGTCAATAGCAAAATGAAAATATAACTCAAATATGAAACAATATACACACAGAGACATAACCAAATCTATTTCTGATTATTTTTAGACATGTTTCTTTTTCATGTAATTATTTGGTAACAAAGAACTGAAATAAAGGTTTAGAGCATTTGGTGTGTACCTGAATAGCTCTAAGTATTAATCAACTAAGAATATTATTCAGATACTTCATATCAAAATGCACATGCGGAATTATAATGTAGATTGTGCATGCTAACAGAAACCAATTTTATTTAATGCCTTATCATAATTAGATTTATTCTGTAACTTTCTTTTAAGCACTATTCTGCTGATAACAAAGAACCGAGAAGAGTAAGAAAGTAAAGCACTTGGTCGATCAACTTTGGGAAGTAAAATGAATTTCTAAATTCTCTTTCTGTAGTACTAAATGCCAAATAAAAATGTAAAGTTATTTTTTTAGACTTTGTGTGATTGCATAATTCATCATAAAGGTAACTGTTTTTTAGTAGATGCCTTTCTTCTGTGGACAACTTTATCCAAAAGAGATATGCAGAGATGAAGCATTCCTTTATCTCTCAGTCATCATACTTTTGCAGATAAGCATCACTGCAGCATATATAATAAAATAGCTGTTTTCACTCTGAGCAACTGGCAGAGAAGAAAAGAAGCATCTTTTGAAACTGAAGATATTCAGCATATATTAAATTTAGTTATCTAGATATGTGTTTCTATTGCTGAAGCTTCAGGACATATTTGCAAATTTTAAAACTACCACCTAATCATTTTGTTGAAAAACATCAATAGCTAGAGATTGCCCAAATCATAAAGTCCTTTGCACAAACTCAGGGAGCTGTCTTGTCTACAGAATCTTTCCTCCAGCAACAGCAGGGATGAACAGATGGGCCATACCATACTTTTAAACGTCTATAGGTTTGGATTCTGTTTGAAAAGCTGGCAAAATTATCCAGAAAAAATTGACAAGATTTAATTTCATCGAATGTCATTATGATCATTTATTCAGTAGTAGAAAGAAAATCTCCATCAAGTAAACCAAAAGGACTGTAAGATCAAAAGAGTTCACAGAGCCTACCATTCCCTATACTGTAAAATGATCAAAATAAACAGATAAATTGAAAAGTGTTGCCTTTCAAAAATTGGAAAGATATGAGACACAAAAGATAATAGAGCAGTGCCTTCTGAGAATATGACAAATCATCTTATTTATTGCCTAACAGTTGATTATTATAATTGTCCTTATCTGAACTATATGAATTTTCTGTTTGTTTTGATACTGACATTCTCCATATTGCACAAATTTGCCTGACTAATCTTACATGTAAAAGAGTTTGGAAATCTAAGAACTAACCAATTATAAATCACCAATGTTGAAATTTACAGCTGATTAGTAAGCTTGAGAGTATACTATGAAGTTCAATTGAATCTCACTAAACACTGAAATAATTCATTTGATTGTGAACCATCTACCCCAGTAATAGGAAGTTTTACACTCATTGTACAGGGCAACCTAGATCATTTAAATACATTCTTAATAATAAAGGCTGACTTTTAACTAGTTTCTACAAACCAACGTATTGAATAGCAGTGGCTGCATCAGTCTTTTGCCATTCAAACCTTTCACCATTTGAACTCTTAAGTAAAAAGTGTTCTTTGGTTTAAGTGAACCCACTGAGGACAAATCACCCAGATGGCCATGGTGCCAATTCGGCAAATACTAAACTGCTTACTGGAATGAGTCAAGTGCACAACTGATTAATTGATTTAGTCACATATTCAAAACTTTTGCTTCTTATCCCATTAAAAGTAGCACTAATGAGCGTTGTCTGTGACCTTCCAATGAGAAGCCACAAGTTCCACAACCCCTCAGTATTTACCACCCAAATTTAATCTTTTTAATGGACACCTTAAAAGGGATCTGATAGAAAATACTAAGAGCTGCTCAGATACTAAAACACTTAGGGAGGCTTTTGATTAATGTTGCATGATTAATCAATTGATTAATATAGTTTTCAATACAGATGTTAGGACACTGTCTACTTTAATCAACCATTCTGAAAATAGTGAAGATAAATGCCGTACTTTTGTGTCTGCTTAAAAAAAAAAACCCTTTCCTCAAAGATTGTTAATTATGACATAAGCCTTATTTACCACACTCAAATTTTATCTAATGTCGACATTTTTATACATAGGAACCATTAATGAGATAAGTGGGATCCTTTTGGCAAAGCCATATTTTAATCACTTTAAAAATAATTTATTTATCCAATTTATGGACATTTTCCTTAATGAGAAATTATTTTGGAATAATGCTGCAGAATGCATTAAAATCTTAAAGTTTTTATTATTATTTTCTAAGACTGTAATTTGTGATGATGCTTTCCACCATACTAAAACTGAAATCTTTATTCCAGTCAAAAATAATCACCCTGTAATTACTGTGACAAACTGCCCAAGCTGTATCATCGTGGCCATTTCAACTAATGATATTGTATTAGAATGCCTAGCAATAGACTTCAAATGGAAAATATAATTATGTGCATTAGTTTGTCTAAGCATTTATAAGATCACATATCCATCAGTTTTCAGGTCTCATAAAGAAAACCATACATCACTGTCAGTGTGAGTTTTGTTATTGAAGGCGCAGGCCTTTACAAACTGAGCTTAAGATGTGTATCTTAAATTTCACTTGTTTTGTGGATCACTAAAATCCCTGTAAATTAAACCAGCATAAATGAGAAGAGGTTTTCCTCTGGTGATGGAGAAACTCTGCAGCATAGACCACTTCACACTCTGACCAAATAGAAGATTAGCCAGCCTGAGACAGCTTAATCTAGCTTTTCCACACCTCTTAAATCTAGGGGAGTCTGATTTGGTATAAAAGCCCATGGAAAGGCTTTTGGGAAAGGTATCAAATTAAAAGTTTCATACTGTTGGCTTCACTGACCTGAAAGATGAAAGAAATCAGGAGAAAAAAAATCATACAAAAAGAAATGTAAGTGGGAGTTGTGGCAGGGAGGTGAGAGGGGACCAAGAAAGTTCTTTGAAAAATGAGCAATGAAGTTGAATGTATTTAAATGAATAATAGCATTAAAATGAAAATATTGATAATTAAGTGACTGGACTAGAAATATGGCCCTGACACTACACACAACAAACTTTATAACCTTGGGAAAGTTGCTCAGCCTCTTTGTCTCCCAATTTTCTCAGTTGTAAAATGAAGAGGTGATCTTCTCTAATTTTCACTTATTATAATGATGAGAGTGGTCAAAGCTCAATTTAGAAAATATTTTCTCTGTTAGTTCAAATAAAAATATGTATTAAAAAGTGAAACCTATTTATGGGTAATCCAAGAGAACTGTTTTAATTGATTGCAGAAAATAATTTATCAACAGGTATATGAAGTTCCTCCCCTACCCCTACCAGGGATAATGAAGTTATAAAATACTACATTCCCATGTGCTCAAATTAGAATGCTTAAACCTCTCATGTTGCATGCTCATTGTCTGTAGGAAATGATAAATTTGTGTGTGATTTCCTCCTGAAATGTGTTACCTGTGCATGATGCTGAAAATGTGTTCAAATATACTCTAGCACCCCTAAATCAGTCTTCTACTGGTTCAGAAAAGAGAGAATTCACCTCTGTATGATACAAACCTGATAGAAATTGTTTCTCAAGAACAGCACCATTGACAGGACCAGATAATTCTTTATTGTGGGGATGTCTTATGTACGGTAGGATGTTTAGTGGAATTGTTGGTCTGTACCCACTAGATGCTGGTGATTCCCCTCCACCCACCACAGTCATAAAAGTTAAAAATGTCTCCAGATATTACCAATGTCCTCCAGAGGGCAAAATCTCTTCTTGTTGAGAACCACTATCCTAGTTGATAAGCAACTAGTGAAAATACTATCTTGACCAAGGAAAAGCAAAATGCTCTTAAATCATAAATATGTAGATTTTAAAATAATTCCATGGTCACTTATTTATTTTGTGTAACCACTTTATACAAAAACATATAAAAAGACCTAAGTAGTACAAATATTTTCTGGCACAAATGTGTGTTTTCCTCTATTGCTGGATCTGGGGATGTTCTTTAAGTCCTGATTCTGAGAAAAATTTTAACTAGGAATGTGATTAACCTAGCCCAATCTAAATCTAACTGGGAGGAAAGGCCAAAGTGAAAGAAACCAGGAAAACATTAAATAAGGTAAGATTTGTTTTACCCTAAGAAAAGGAAGGTTTTTTTTTAACAGTTGGTTATCTTGATTATTCAGCTCGATTAAAGTCCTTATGACTTGTTACATGTCGATAACAATTGCCAGTTGTCCTAAGTATGTATATAAACATACTTCACTTTTTAAATCAATGCATTACTTTTATAAGTTAGGAAGTATCTTTCTTGTTTTATCGATAAGAAAATTGAGGCTTAGAAAAGTCAATACTGCAACGAAATAGTGGAACTAATATTCAAATCTGGGTTTTCTAACTCAGTGATCTGTGTATGACCTTAACCCACTGTCCTCAACTAGGATACTTTATTAAATTCTCCCATTATTTCATACAAACAGAAATTGTATCTATTCAGAAAGTCAAAATATTGGTCAACTTTGTTTACTTCAGCTGTCTTTATGCCAAAAGCCAAAAAGTTAATGAGTTAACAATCTAAATTTTTGTACCATGACCTGCCTTGATTCAGAAGGAGGAAAGAATAAAGAAAAATTGGTCAAATCTTTTTTTACTCTTGAGGCCGTTAATCTAACAGTTCATGGTCTATAGACATGATGCTAAGTTCTATGAAATATTGCAGCACTGAAGTCATTATTATTAAGTCCCCAAATTCCAGAATTTAATTTGGCATTTCCCTGAGGTATTTACCATGAGCTTCATTTTTGACTTCATGAGATCTGGCAGGATTGTGGGCCATATAGAACATGACAGTCCTCTTAAAACTCCATGTCAAACATTTATGTCTACCATTGTAGAAGAACATTTCCTGTTCTCGGTAGGAAATGTCACTATTCCTTTGACAATCTCATGCTATGCTAACATTAAGTAACACTTAGCAAAATTCAGCCTACATTGTATTATTTCCATGTTTTGGCGCTGTATACATTTGTCTATGCTTTCAACTCAAAAGTTGAGCAATATTGCTAGCTGTATTTTGGTGCCAGCATAGATTTAAGCCATCCAAACAAGACTGTGTATTTGAACTGACAGAGAGTAAATGATTTGCATCTGGCATAACTGATGGTGGTGTCAAAACCTTGGAAGATAATTCACTGGTAAACATATTCCTCTGGATGCCTAGCCACACATGCCCAATTTCCTATCCAGGGATGGAGCCAGATCATTGCTAGAACAATGCAAAATATTTTATACAGATAATTCAAGAGATTATTTTGCTCTGACAGAAAATGGGGGGGTGGAATGTGGTAGAGTTTTTCTTATTGATGAGACAAGATAATTTTTCAACCTTCATTGCAGAAATTAAATTTCATGCAAAAATGCCTTTCTGACAACGATGGAGTTGATGAACTAGTAAGAATTATCACAAACAGCAAGCTAAAAAAAAAAAAAAAATCTAATCTACAATTCCAAGATGTAATTGGTAAAAACAAAACAAAACAAAACAAACAAAAAAATACTTGAATCAGGTCAGGATTAAAATGATGATATAAAAGGCTTTAAGGCCTTAAAACAAATGCTTGAACTACCCAGACCTCTTGAAAGAAATAGCTATAAGTCTAGATACTGTGCTCAATTCACAATAAACTTCCAATTTTTATACTAGCAGCCTTTTGAGATATACAAGTTCAATGGAATGAACATACTCAAAATTTCCATTCTAGTGCTTGAGGAATTTATACATGTACTCAAGCTGGTACTTGCAAATGGTATTTTCTCCAAATGATGATAGGACTGAGCTGAATTAAATGTTCCATTGAAGAATTAATACATGCCATATATAGGGAATCAATTTCAAAATATTCAAAATTAAATGCATCATTCTTTCTATTAAGCTATATATAATCTTTCTTTGATCATTTAGTTGAATTTCAGGATCTTGAGGATCAATCGATCAATCAAAAAACTATAGAGAGGCTACTTAGTCGTAGACTCAGTGCTAGCTATTGAACATGACACAAAGGAGACTCAGACATGATTTCTATTTCTATCTAGCTCATGGTCCGGAGAGGATAGATAGAAAATACACTTTAAAAGTATGATGACAGAGCAACACACTAGTGAAACTGATACTCGCACAGACTCTTCCTATGTCATTTCAAAGGATGCATCACTGGGAGGTGATGCTAAAAGTGATTGTTATGGATGAATGTGTCCCTCTAAAATTCATATGATGAAGTTGAAAATATGAACATAGTCTAAAATATGACACAGATTGTTTTCAAGGGTCACATTTCTGTGGCTAGAGTCAAATGGTTATCATGCTGAAATTGTAAGCAATGGTGAGGCAACCCCCTAACATGGCTGTATTTAGAGATAGAGCTTCTCAGGAAGTAATTAAGGTTAAATGAGATGACAAAGGTAGGGCTCTGATCCTTTGAAGAAGAGACACCAGAGAGCTTATTCCCTCTCTCTCTCTCTCTCTCCAGGCTCTCAAAGAAGAGATCATATGAGCATACAGTGAGATGGCAGCTGCCTACAATTTAAGAGAAGAGGCCTCAGAATAAAACCTACCTGGACGGCATATTAATCTTGGACTTCTCAGCCTCCAGAACTTGAGAAAATGAATTTCTGTTATTTAAGCCACCTGGTCTGTGGTAGTTTGTTACAGGAGCCAGAGTAGACAAAAACAGTGATACTTCAGGTGCATTTTGAAGGATGAATCAAAGTTTTCCCTCCACAGCAGGAACAAGTTACAGAATGGGGAGAAGTAGATGGAGAACAGAGAAGAGATAAAGAAGGAAGTAAGGGCCAGGAGCAGTATGAGCAGAAGAGTCCTGGGAAACAAAGTAGGCCATACAAATATACCTGGTTAGAGGTAGATGTGGGGAACTTGGCATGTAATTTGTTTTCTTTTTTTTAAGTTTTTAAAAAATTTTCAACCTTCTGATGTTATGGCAGGTAGTAATAAATAGATGAAGTATATTATAAAAGTTTGAAATATTTGCCATGGAAAATGAAAAAGTAGGGGCACTTGGCTAGTTCAATAGGTAGAGCATGCGAATCTCGATCTCAGGGTCATGAGTTCAAGGCCCGCTTGAATTTAAAGAAAAAAATTGTAAAGAAAAAGAAAACGAAAAAAATTGTAAAAAAAAAAAAAAAGAGAGAGAGAGAAAGAAAAGAAAAAAGTAAATTGATCACAAATCACTAACAGCCAAACAGCATTATTAGGGTTTGGCAGAGGTTAGAAACAGGGAGGAATTAAGGGGGGCGTATCAGAGGGGGAGACGAACCGTGAGAGACTATGGATTCTAAGAAACAAACTGAGAGTTCTAGAGGGGAGCGGGGTGGGGGGATGGGTTAGCCTGGTGATGGGTATTAAAGAGGGCACGTACTTCATGGAGCACTGGGTGTTATACGAAAACAATGAATCATGGAGCACTACATCAAAAACTAACAATGTAATATATGGTGATTAACATAACATAAAAAAAAGAAACAGATTTATAAGGACTGATGAGTTTCTGTTGTTGCTGGTGGTGATGGAACAAAAGTGGGTAAAGCAGATTAGATTGCCTAGGTGTCACCAGCTAAACCCCAAGACCTGACTTTTACTGTTCACCTCCTCGTACCCACTGACATTTGTTACACGTTTTTTCCTTAAGATCTTCTTTCCAGCTTATCTCTTAACTCAGGTAAAAGACCCTACAGGCATGAAACCCTGTGAAGGAAACCAAAACCACCCTTCAAGCAATAATGACTGCCTGGAGGCCCTGACTACCCAGATCAGTTTGAGCTAATCCCCCCAACTCACCTGCACAGATGAACCACTAAGTGGCCCATGCAGTGACCAACAGTTACCTTTATCTCATTATAATACTAAAATCTCTGCCCAAGGAGAAGCACCAGCCTCATTTACACAATAGGCAATGTATGTATAGGCATGATTCCTTAAGGCGCATGTGCAGTCATAGGCCAGTCTACATCTGATGTCAACCTTCCCTATCAAAATTTTCATCTAACCCTAAATAAAAGGAACCCATTCACCCTTGCTTAGGGAGTCACAGTTTTCGAAGTTATTCCTGTGGTCTTCTTATATGCTGCAAATAAAGTTTCCTTTGTGAGGCAACTCCACCTGGTGTACTTTCTATCTGTGAGTCACTAAGGAACAAACTCATGTTAATTTGGTTACACAGGTATGGAGGACCTGGGGGGGAGGGGAAGGAGGAGGGAGCAGCCGTGGCAGAACCAAGAAATGAGTTTACTGTGGGTAATGGAAAAAGGGCTGCTGGCTAACTCAATGACCTGGGTAGTACAGAAGAAAACTGAAGTCAAGCAAAAGAAAGGTAGGAGAGAAATTAGAAAAGGGAAAAAAAAAAAAAAGGAGAAAGTAGGATGAAGGGTGGAGAAAAAAATAAGAGATTTTTATTTAACAGAATTAAGAGCCAGGAAAAATTTTTGAATAAAATGAGAATTATTTTAACTTGATAAGTATGGCAGAAACTAGTGAGCTCTTCACTACACCAGTTTCTTTTCCTTTATGGATACCCATTTATATAGCACAATTCCCATCTAGCCAACATAGCATAGGAAGAATTGATAAAAGCCATATCCAAGAATGGCCTATAGAGACCTCCCTAATGTGATTCCCACATCTTTCCTCTTCCATAGTGAACCTAGAAACCATGTCTTGAAGACACAGAGCCACAAGATGGAAGAAGCCTCAGAGCCACAGAAGCATCTGTTTTCATCAGTGTTGCTTTAATTATCCATACAGGAAGAAATACAGATTTATTTAAGACATTTCAAGTGGATTATTTTCTGTAAATATTATAAGAATACTTTTGAATTTCTATAAAATAAATACTAAATAAGCTGATTTCACATATACTCTAATAATATCATGACAATGCATAGCCCATCTGGGAATTGCTGTATGATATTTTCATATGAGATCTTTTGGGAGTTCAAAAGAGGGCTATTTAATGATGACTATGAACCATTTGGCCAAGTATAACGACATATTTATTGAAAAGTTTTCAACTCAAAATGTTCCAGCGTATCTTCCTAACACAGTCCTTTTTGCCCTCCAGGCATCCCTCCAAACCAGTGTGGGAGCCTAGTTGTGACTAAGATTCAGAGAGGGAGAAGCTCTGAGGAGAGGCTTATTTACCTCGGTTCTACTCTAGGGGCTCCCGGGCAGAGTTTCTCCCTTTCTGTTTTCACCACGCCTTTGAGTGACATAAATAAAGCTACTCTGTTTTAAGAATCCGAGGGTCTCATAACCATTCTTCCTTTTAGCCTCTTAAGTGGTTTTCTAAGGGTATTTTACAGCTTGTTCCTCCAGATAAAAGGAGACAACATAAAAAAGCAGCCTCTAAAGCTCCATCCTTTCTCTTTTTCACTTAGAAGACAAAGAACACATGCCAATGCTAATGGAGTGCCTTTGCATAAACAAAGGAAGAAGCTGTGAAAGGCCTTATTCCTGAACCTCAAAAGTGGCAAAAATAAGTTTTTCCCTCTGCTGCTCCTTCTCATGCTAAACTCCACAGGCTCTCTTTCCAATCTCCCACAGTCCTCTGAGGGGCAGCCCTGAGTAAAGTGAGAGAGGGTGTGGCTTCAGCCAGAATACCAATTATGAGCTTGAGGGAGGAAGACAAATTCTGTCGACCAAGGGGCCCTCAACAAGGCAGGGGTTGAAGAGAGTGGTGTGCTTTGAAGAGAATGTGTGTTTTGGAGCCACTGAGGCCCCGGTGTTAGACACCGAATTCTGTTAATTGGAGAACTGTTGCCCTAGATCAGTCAGTTTCCTTCCTTGGATCTTCATTTTTCCCTTCTAAACTATGCAAAAGTAATATCCACTTCACATACTTGTTGTAAGAATTAAAGAGCATAAATATAGGCAAAGTGCAGAGCCTAATAAGGGAACCTTTAAAAAGACCGATTTGATAAACCAATCATCATACATCTGAGCACCTTACTTTGGTAATATCAGCTTCTTCAAAATAGCAGGAAAGTAATAGGGAAACATGGTGATGGTATACGGGGTTCCTCTGTACTATCTCTGCAACTTTTCTGTAAATCTAAAATATTCCAAAATTAGAAGAGTGTTAAAAATAAAAAGCAGGAATGCAACAGCTGCATAGATCTAAGAAGCATAATATATTTTCCATAGAGTTTGCCAAAATAATTTTATACTAGATGTGAAACCTGAAGGTGAATTTTAGCTAAGACATGAGCATAGGTGTTTCAAATAATGCCTCAGAGCAGAAGATTTTTAAGTCAAGCCCACACAAGTTGGAAACAACCAGCTTTGATGGGGGTGAGAGTCAGGGAGGTAGACTCTAGAATTTACTACAGATCTGTAATACACTTATCTGAAACTTTTCCAACAAGATGTGTTTTGTAACTTAGACTTTTTCAAGTTGTAGGAAAGAATTACAAAACATTCTACATGAAGTCTGGGGCAGCACCTTGTAATTGTATTAGTATTAGTAATTAGAATTAGTAATTCTCTGGTAAAATTAAATAGTCGGGTAAATGAAATGAAGAATACCAACCTCACATGAAGTTAGCTCCAATTTTTGCCACCCAATAGGCATTTATTTCAGTTTTCAGAGCTTTAGGACTTAGATATCTCAGGTAAAAAAATACAGATGTGCATACTGAGAAAATCCCTAAATATCATCAACCAACATTTGCTTCTTTCCTCCCTCACCACCTCATATACAAGTCCTTAGCAGAGGAATGGCTTTCACCTCAGTAGTGGAAAAGAAATGTACTTTATGTACAATTTTTATAAAGGAGAAAGTAAAGCATAAAAGCGAAGTTCATATTTCTTTGTGCCATTCTGACAATTCTGTCTTTTGTCTTCGTGGAATTAATTACCCATCTCTCTCCCTTGCTTCTACTTTCTAGATATGTCACAGACTTACTTAGTCAAGCTTTTCTTGCTATAATGAAGAGGAAAAACAAACAAAAAAAGCCAGGTTACCATATTTTCCTGAAACTACACTTTCATTGGAGACCATTTTATTTTTCCCAACCATTAAAAAACAATAGTTCTTTATCCACAAATCCTGTTTTTCTTTTCTCTTTTTTTTAATTTTTGACCTCCTCAGTTAAAATTGGTGAGCCAAATGAATATTTCAATTTGAATAATTTAAAAATGCATGATTCCTGCCTTCTTCATAGATAAAGTTAATTTAGAAATAGCATTATTGAAACCAGGCATTCTTTCTAAACCAAGAATTCCAGATGTTTTTAGTTGCTGCCTATGACATTTCCACAATCAGAATAAATTGTGTTTCCACAGTAATGTAATAGATAGAAGTGCTGAATAAATCTCATGCAGTTGAGATGACAAAATTAACATGCTGATGACATTTTAATGTTTCAATATAATCAAGGGGGCATGGATCATGCCTCCACCAGTTCTAATATAATTCTATTCTTTAATCTTTTTCCTAGACAAAATAAAATATAGATAGATTTCAGAAAGTATATAACCAGAGTATGCTTCAGTCTTCAGGCAAGCTGTTTAGGATGCATGTGAAATGCTGTTTAGGTTCAGCTTTGCCAGTGGATATTTTACCAAAGCAATTGAGTTATACATAAAAAATCCTGCATTAGGACATTTTGTTTTCTCTTTCTGAAGGTGGCTGTTGATGCCTCTGGTACAACTATTGTTTTCTATTCAAGCAGAAAGTTTGCTGACTTGAACAGGGAAATCAGTATATTCTGATTGGATCCAGTGAACAACTGCCAATTCACCTACTCTCACAAAAAATATGTAAACAAACAAATAAACAAACTTATTGGACTCAAAATGAGAAAAAAAGACAAATATCTGGTAATCATAAAAATACAATTTTTTTTTTTTTTCTAACAGAACAATGCAAACTGAGATCTTAGAGCCAAATTCATCCCTGGAAGAAAAAAATAGCCTGACTACGCATGTAGGTTGAAGATCTGTACTGAATGTTGACAAAGTTGTATATTCCTTGTTAAGTGGAATTGGAGAGGAGAATGAAAGACAAGGAGATAGAACGGCAGTACCTCTACCTCATCCTCACATGGAAAGGGTGGTGATGACAGTCTAAATGAGAACACTAAACCATGACGGCCTTGCCAGAAGTCAGATATAGATGTAAGAGGTCAGGTATGGATGTAAATGGATGACATATGATAAGCAATATCTGGAGCACTCATTGTGTTTATCACAGAACAATAACAGAATAAGTATGTATTGCTAAAGAGTAGTTTTCAGTCTTTGATTATGGACCTTTTTTCAAGCAAAATCTCATCCAGAAATATAATATATTAAACTAAAAAGAGAAGAACCCCCTGAGGGAGCAGGGGCCTAATGGATGGCCCTGATGCGCCCTTCTAGAAGACAATGCTAAATCTGCCATAGAAGATTTGCCAAAACATGGAACAGGCACAACTTTCCCCCAATATTACCTTCCCAACATATTACTCTATTTAGGTCACTGCCAACAAACTGATTAAGACATATATTTACATAAAAGCTGGCAAAGGAAAACTAAGTATCAGCTGGCTGAAGGAAACTAAAGATGTACTTTGTGAGAGCACCTGTGACTCTACCCTTTACTGAAGTCTGTCCCACAATCCCACATCGGGAGCTCTAATAGAATAATCCACACTAAAGTGCAAAGTAAGTATCAGAGGTTGAACATTGAACCCGAACAGCAACTCTGTCAGCAGGCACTAGATTAACATGGCTATTTTGTTTCTGTCTCAGCTAGGGGGCTTTATGGGAATATGTCAAGCATCATTCAAAAGTGTGTTTCAATGTCACACCCAAGGGATTCAAGTATGCAGCGTACAATTATGTTCATTTCTCTCTCTCCCCTTAGATATCTTGAAAGAGTGTACTCATACTCTGACACTCACAGTAAAGAGCTGAGGTATCTTCAGAATGTATAGGTATTATACACTAAAAATGTAGCACCCATCCCAGGCATCTATAAAAGCACTCCAAGCTGTCAGATGCTTTACCAAATTAATAGCTCTGAAGACCTCCCATACACTAAAGATCTGAGGCCTTTTGGTAGAGGTTTGGTTGAGGGATGTCTCCCTTCTAATCTTGCTTATTGGATTGGAAAAACTCCATAGCTTTTTCTGTCAAGGAAGCTGCAGAAAACAGAATTGTTATAGGAATGAGTTAGAAGGAAAGAATGAAAAAAGTTTAAAATAAAGATAAATGTAAACTAATATTTCAGCTCAAAACACTGACAAAAAATAAATATATTTTCACTGAAAATTGGTGGGGGGGTGGGTTGTCTTTTTTATAAGATTTCTAACCTCAGACTACTCCTAACCACAATATCACACTGTTGCAGTCACCTAATACTTTACTTTCTGTGAAAGAAGTAATTCACAGCTCTTCAAGCTTGTTTACACAATAATGGTACAACTGTTCACCTTTCTTTGATTAAAAAGTGAATTACTAGTGCATTTCAGCTATTAGGGTCAACTCAAGTTGAATTTGTGAAGGGTACAGAATTTCTTATAGTCACTGTCATTCCCTTAGGCACCTTCAAATATAGTATCAAATTGTCTGAGATCCCCACTGCACAAAACCACATGGGTCTCTGGACTTTCTCAAGCCTTTATGTCCCATAAAATCCAACCTTGTATGTTGGCAGTGTGATTTCTTAGGTCAGGTCTTATGACATTGTGCCTTCTACCTTGCACTCTCTTGGACCAATTACTCTGGAGAAACTGGATTCCATGTTGGGAAAATACTCAGACCAGCCTATGGTGAATTTCATGTGGCAAGGAACCAAAGTCTCTTGACAACAGCCAGCATCAACTTCCCAGTCATGTGAGTCAGCCAGTTTGGAAGCTGATTGTCCATCTCCAGTCAGGCCTTCAGATGACTACATTCCATGCCAACATCATGACTGAAACTCCATGAGAATCCCTAAGCCAAGACTACCTGTCAAGAATTGTCAAAGGTATAAGATTTTACCCTACTTGTCAACTAACATATTACCCTGCCTCATTTTCATGGATACTTGCAGAGCACACAAGATACCTGGGTCAGAAACAAAGAACTTTATCTTTCAGGGCAGGTACAATAATCAGATTATTAGCTCTTTCTTGAGCTGGGTTTGAGTCTTAATTCCCACAGAGCAACGTGAATGGGGCCAGGTAACACCTGCATACACACTGAATTGTATTACATGAGAGAAATCCTGAGTTTAGGAAACCCAAATCTTTTATCACGGTCACTAAGGATGCCTATACTTTGTTCAGGTAAGAGAAAGAATTATCTATCTTCCAAGGCAAGTCATTCTGCAAATATAATTGAAAAGATAGCTCAGAATTAAGGCGACCAATGTCTTTTCTCTCAACAAATGCAAGATATGTGAAGGACTCACGAATAATTGTTTCTCAAACCTACCCAGCTAAACCACTCCTAAATTCCTGACCCACAGAAACAGTGACATAATGATTTATCACTGTTTTAAGCTCAGAAGTTTAGAGGTAATTTGTTGCATAGTAATAGATAACAAATATAATTTATTATAAAAACAAAAGCTAATTAGAAAGTAGTAATTATGAAGTAATAACTAATTGCTAAGGAGTATTCACGGACCCTAGGACTAGCAGCAGTGGCATTATTACCACACTGAAATGGAAGAGATGATGGGAGGAAAAACCTCCTGAAACCAGTGGGGAGCAAAAATCACATACAACAGGCTATCACACAAGGAGGGACAACCTTTAGTTAAAACAGGTGACCTCACATGGAGTTTAGCCAGGAGAATAAACGCCCTAACCTGTCTCTCTTATTTCTTTCCCATTTCCGGAATGGCTGAAAATAAATAGAAACCAGGGAATGGAAGTCCTGCTGATGGTATCCATACAGATAAGCCCCCAGGCAGAGAAGAATAGAAAGTGAATGGGGATGGTGGGTGAGGGCAAACAAAATATCTGGCACAATCTGGCAAATAAATGAGCTCATGCATACCTCTTCTAAAAAGGAAAGTTCCTCCTCAGCAGTAAATGATTGTTACTTGGTTATTCAGTTTGAAACGCAAGAATTTGACAGCGGTGGGGTTAGGACCAGGCTCCATGGAGGGAGAGACTTGAACAAAAGGCAAAACTGAATTACCAACTGCATGGAGGATCTCTGCCCGGGGGGTCAGCAACAGAAAGCCTTATTGCTTGAACTCACTGAAGTCAAGACCAGCAACTTCTCATGCCCATACCGAGTGTCAAAGCCAAATGTGGAGACATTAGATTCTCTGAACTCAAATTTCAACAAGACTTGGGAGCCATGACTTGCAGATAATTAAAACTCTTCTGCATGTTGTAATTGAATTTGGGCTCCCAATAGTCAACTTGTGGTATAGGTGAAAGTGCGTTGTAAATTATCACAAAGAATGCAAAATAAAGTGGAACGCTGTGAATCTTATTTATAAAAAGATAATTTGTCAATTATAAAAATCATTTTAAGCAGTCAATGGCTTTGCATGATTTCTAGAAATTCAACTACACTGGATTTTTAACTAGTGTTTGAATTTAATCGAGACTTACCTGTATCCACAATTATATTCAGAACAAGAGATTTTGATAGATAAATCTATCAAAATTTACTAAAATTTTAAAAGGTTTACTAAAATTTAAGTACAAAGTAGAAATCACAAAATTCTCTATGAAACAAATGGTTTTATCCCTCTGACCAAGAATTTAGAAAAAATATATCTGTTTTTAAGTCTTTTTTTTAAGGTTTTATTTATTTATTTGAGACAGAGAGGGAGTGAGCACAAGTAGGGATGAGGCAGAGAAATAAGCAGACTCAGATCCTAGGACCCTGAGACCAGGACCTGAATCAAAGTCAGATGCTTAACTGACTTAGCCACCCAGGCACCCCTTTAAATTCTTTGTTTAAGTTAAAACATTACTAAGTTCACTCATAAAAAGGAGATAATACTTTTAATATAAAATGGGCTTTAACCTGTCAGTGAAAACACTAGTATACCAAGAAAATAAAAGACGAGAAGGTATCAACTAACAATTCATAGAATAAACTGAACCAGACAATAAGCACAAAAACAATGGTCAACACACTAAGAGTCAAATAAATATATAAGAGAAAATATAAAAATTTCAATTAAGTTTCTGGTTTTGGACTATATGTTGGTATAGACTTTCTAGAATACTCTTGGACAATATGCAGTGAGAATTTTTTTTAAGTTTATTTAATTTGATGTAGGAATTCCATTTACAGAAATTTATTTTGGGGGCACCTGGGTGGCTCAGGCTGTTAAGGGTCTGCCTTCAGCTCAGGTGACAATCTCAGGGTCCTGGGATCTAGTGCCATGGTGGGCTCCCTGCTCACTGGGGAGTCTGCTTCTCCCTCTCCTTCTGCCCCTCCCCGCGCCCCCTGCCGCTCCTGTTCTCTGTCTCGAATAAATAAAATCTTAAAAAAAAAGAAATTTATTTTAAGGCAATAATCAGAGTGTTGAGAAAATACTTATGCATAAAGATGCACATCAATGATTATTTTACATTATCAAAAGTATCTGGAAGTATCTCAGTGACCAGTTACAAAAATGATAAATCAAATTCTTTTACAAAAATTATTCCGAATAATATTTGACAATTAAAATCAGATTTAAAATAGATAAATAAAATAAAATGAGATATTTAAATGGATTTTTATAATTTGGAGATGATCTCACAAAGTGATAATGAAAACAAAATAGACAACATCATATGATTGTATGATGTACACCAGTATGATTGCAAGTATATTAAATATTAATGTATATATGACTGAAAAAATATGCCAAAATTATTTATATTTATATTAGAAGAGGATACCTCTGTATGGAAGGATTATAAGTGATACTATTTTATTCTTTATATTTTCTGTATCTCTCAGTCACTTCAGTAACTATAAAAATTATTAATTTTTAAAATGTTATTGTCTTCATTTCTAAAAAACCCAAATGAGTAAATATTGGCCAAGTGAACAACATAAATACACACTAAGATACATTCCATGGACTGTCAAAACGTCCAGGACGTTCCTCTAACCTACCATTCCTCTAACCTACCATTAATAAAGGGGCTTTATAATAAAAATGACTGTGTATTTTTTTATATGACTCTATTCCAAAAGTACTCAATCATATCTGTTGCTTTTCACCACAAACAGCAGCATACATATACTGAATGCATATACTATTTTTATTCTTGCAACTTTTCTTAAGTTTGATACTATTTATAAATAACTTTTTTTGAAAAAAACTTTAAAAAAGAAAGTGTTCATTTCAATTATCCAAGGAATACTTCCTATTTTGTATATCTGATCCATAATAAAATAAGGCATAATATGATCATCTCTTACCTGAATTGTTTCAATAGGCTCTTCACTGTTGCCACTGTCCATCTCATTCCCTCATTTGTTTCATTTATTTCCCACCTTGACTTCCAGGTTACCTGTGGAAAAAGAAACAAAAACAAAAATTAAACAAACATAATTTATTATTTCTTGCCCTCAAAATTTCTTAGCATGGCTGGCATTCAACGTTCCTCAGAACAGTCCCCAGTTGGCCTCTTTGTGATTTTTCTATACGTGCTGTGCATTTTCCTACTGCCTGCATCTGCTCTCTGCTCCTGATGCGCCGCGAAGCTCATGGAACTCTGCCTGTACTTCTAATGTTGCATTTAGTTCATTTAGCCATTTTTCCCCTCCTTTATTCTGTTTTGCCCTTTATACTGCAGGCAGTTAAGATATTTTTTCTTCAGTTTTCTATCTCAGCAGGATTTTCTAGAGTGTTTTGCATACACTGTGCTCTCATTGTTGAATGAAAAAAAAAAAAGGCCAGTTGTTGATCAAACTCAAATTTCTATTTCAAATATTGTATGTTGATAACTGCCTCTGTGGTGCTCCATGTGTCCAAAACCTTGATCCAGGAGTTATTGCCTTCTGCATTGCTCTATACCAGTGTGGTGTCTGTGATGTTATACCACCTTCCCATAACTTTATGACCCTGTCACCTCCTTCAAATATTCTAATTGTGACTCTAGGAAAAGATATTAGCTCACGGACACTTTCAAAATATTTTCTATGTACCCATTTTCTTAAATGTGGATGAAAGGAATTGAAAAATAATCAGCTTCCTCATAAATCTTTTTTCCCCCTTCTTTCTCTCAATAACTGATTATGGTGTAACTTCTATATTCCAGGGATTGTGCTAGGCACCAGGGAACATAGCTATCAGCAAGGCAAAGACAGTCCTCACCATGATGGACTATTTAGACTGGCAGCAAAAGCAGATGTGAGAGAAAGATTTATAGAAAGAATTAACTTTTTCATTCATTGTAATTGTGTTAAGTGGTAGGAAGAAATACATTCTGTTACAGGAAGGTTTATTTGGAAAACCTATCAAATCTGGGTAGTCGGGAGAGTCCTTCAAAAGAAGCTCACATTTAAGCTGAGATTTATAGAATGAGTAGCAATTAATGCAATATAAGCCAAGAAGGAATTATCCCATCTAGAAAGAGCAGTATGTACAAAGGCCCTGAGGTTAGAAAGGACATGAAGAAACTGAAGAAGGCAATATGGCTAGAGTATAAAGAGGGAAGAGGCTTTATCCAAGAGAGATGAAGTTGTTCATACCTCCCAGAGAGTCTATTACTGCTATTAATGATGAGTAATGGATGCAGTAAGACAACAATGATTGTAGTATTCTAGCTGACTTCTACTTGTGCAGTGTGACAAATGAAAACTGAGAATTCAGATACATCAGGACATCTCTGCAGTTCCACATCCTTGACTCATTCTGTTCAAGGTTAATGAAACAGAAGTGGGTGAGAATAGTTTTCTAATATGTATCTTCCATTTTGAGTGAGAAAATTCTGTTAATAGATTCTTTATAAAGAACTCAGAGCAATGGACTTAGAATCCTTCACTTGAACTTTAAAATGTTTTCATTAAAAACAGAAGCAGTACTGCTTAAGGCTGTCTCTCGCTCCCTCTGTTCCTCCCCCTCCTCTCTTTCTCTCAAATAAATAAATCTTTTAAAAAAAAAAAAAAAGGAAGCAGTAGAAGAAACAGGAAAGTCAGAGAATTAAAAGATAGAAATCTTTAGGGGCGCCTGGGTGGCTTAGTCGGTTAAGCATCTGCCCTTGGCTCAGGTCATGATCCCAGGGTCCTTGGATCAAGCCCTGCATGGGGCTCCCTGCTCAGTGAGGAATCTGCCTCTCCCCTTGCTTGTGCACTCTCTCTCTCTCTCTTGCTGAATCAAATAAATAAATAAGATCTTAAAAAAAAGAGAAGAATCATGGTAAAATCCAAGCAAGTATTGGCCACTACATAAATAACATTTTAACTCAGGCAACTAAATTTGATTAAAAGAAATCTTTTCTCTTAGTACGCTTCCTATAAGCATTTAATTCTCTCAGTTTCTTTACAAATACCAGAAAGTTCATAGTTTCTTTAAAACTTGATAAATATATTATTAGCTTGCAAAAACTGTTTGAAAGGGAAGGCTTTCAAAAATATAACAGAAAAGTGCCAATCATCAAAGGGTCTCACCAATACACAATGTCTCGTTAATATTACGGACCCAAAGACTCATAAAAGATACCCCATTCAAAAATAAAAAGGATGCTTTTTGAAAGATATGGTTGTTTTTCCACTGAAGTGCCCTGTGATTAATAATTTTCCATGTAGATATCTTTGAAACCACAAATAAAAAATTTATAGCCATAAATTCTACTATATTGCATTTAAGTTAATATGTTTGAAGAGTCATTCTTTGATTCAGTATTTTGATCTTTTCTATGTAGAATACACTTTTTAAGAGAGTGAAAATACATTTAAGACTAGTGATCCTAAAAGCATTTGCTAATCTTGAAAATAAAGTTATTCCAGCAACACTGTCTTTAAAACATTTGTAATAATATTAAATATGTGTATTTGTCAGGTCACATAAAAATTGCAGATTGGTGGAAATTCAAACTGATAACCAGCATCTTTCTCCTGTGTGGAAAAGCCTGATGTTTGGCCCTGGGAACAACCGATCCCTGATTTCCTTAGCCTGCATGCAACTCCAAGCAAATTTGGATAAATAAGGCTCCAGTCATCCAGATAAACACCCAGGTTACAGCTAATTTGAATACCTAATTAACAGACTATGACAGAGCAACCAACAATAGAGCTATATTATTTTTGTTCACCTCTCTTTTTCTAAGATCTTATTTGTATTCCTGTGCACAGGAAACACACGATTTGCTGAAGATCAGGCCATGAAGATTCAGGCTTGTTGAAGAGAGAGGAGAGAGGAGGAAGGGAAAAGCCAAAATAGAAAAGGAAGGAATAGAAAGGAATAATGGAATGAATAAATTATGGCTAGAAAGACAATGATAAAATATAGCCATGAGGAAGATAAGAAAATGAAGAGAGGAAAGTGTGGGGAAATGAAATATAGCTGTTGAATCAGAAGTTCAATTAAGTGCATTTCAATGAATAGTCTTCCATTGTCTTTTAGCTCCAAATTTGTCAAATTCACAGTAATTTAACCAGGAGAATGAGGTGAAAATAGGTTTAATAAAGTTTGACACACATTTTAAACATAATATCACTTCCAAACGCAGCATCTAAGCAAACAACGTTATGCTTATAATATTCAGAAATAATACAATTCTAATTCACATGTATCATTTAAAATGCACTAGATTTCTTTTCTGAAAAACTGATGGATGCAGGGGGGAAATCGGAGGGGGAGATGAACCATGAGAGACGATGGACTCTGCGAAACAAACTGAGGGTTCTAGAGGGGAGGGGTGTGGGAGGATGGATTAGCCTGGTGATGGGTATTAAAGAGGGCACGTACTGCATGGAGCACTGGGTGTTATACACAAACAATGAATCATGGAACACTACATCAAAAACTAATGATGTAATGTATGGTGATTAACATAACAATAAAAATTAAAAAAAAAAACCTGATGGGTGCAATAGAAACATACAAGATAATGTCATGTTTCCATACCTTAGCTTCCTCAGATTCTTTCTACTCAGGGTAAGTTAACTTCTACTGAACCCATCATTTTATAACATTTATGTCTAGAGATCTAGCTGTCTACTCCAGTTATATTTTTTTAAAAGCTTTTTATTTAAGGAAAGATTTTATCCCAAGTTTTAACGATGAATTCCAGTTTTTCACTAAAGTAATTGTTCCTGAGCTCTGAGATATAAATGAAACTCTTTTCTTAATACGAAATGGGTCAATGATTAGAGAAAAACAACTCAAATTCAATCTATAGATGTGGACTTCGATTTTTCACCATTATTTTGATTCTACTCTGAGGCATGTCTCTTACTATGTAAATTTAAAAGTCAATGTGGGATATATTTTATTTTCTAAGAAATCCTAAGGAAGTGGGAAACAAGTTACAACTTGCCACATTATGATAAGTACATGAGTCAAGTTCAGTATCCTCTTAGCTTCCACCCACCCTCATCAACTTCCAGATGCACATTCTACTGCCAAAGCTGCTCCACAGCCTCTATTATGTGTTCCCTATAATTTAATATCTTTTGTACACTGGTTAGACACTGCTTGACACAAACATCTATACATAGTCTACGGAAGAGACCACAGAATTCAGGGTCAAGCTGCTAATACTACTAAGTACTGCTAATTACTTTGAATATAAAGGTCTTCATTCTGGATTCTAATCCACTGCCAGAATAAATTTATTCTGAGAACAAGTCTTGGAGATACTCGAATAGCACTGCATTTATATGAACAATCCTGAAGTCCATAGCAGCCACATACTTCTAATTTACTTTTCAAAAACATAGTCTAAAAATCAATATATATTTCATATATATGCAGATATATATATGTATATATATAATTTAATATATATATTTAAAACAATTTCTGAAAGAGAGATGACCTTGATCTTTATAGGATATGCTTTTCCTGCAATTTGTACATATTAAATCATTACAAATGACTTTTATTCTAGGATAGAGTACACTTTATTTTCTAACATTTATTGCTAATTTCATTCTCCACATCCCACTCATTAAATATCATTTGTACCATAAAACGCTAGGTGTTTTAGAGAATATAAAGTAAGTTGCTTCTATTTTTCAATTTTACATAAAGGAATTGGGTAATCAAGGTGTCTTTGAGGTATTTTGTCTGTAATATGTATTCATTCATCCAATAGCATGTATTCAGCTATAACTATCCTTTGTATGCTATTAGACATTAAGGACAAATATAGAGATAGATAATATTTACTCAATGTTACTGTGAATGTGTGTTACATAAATTCACTTACCTAGTTCTTTACCCTATGAGACAAGTACAGTTTTATATTCCATTTTTTGCAGATTAGGAAGGCACAAAATTGTGAAATGCCTCGGCCTATGTCATGTAGGCAGTAAGTGGTAGAGCTGGGATCTAAACTCAGGGAGCCCTTTCCGTAATCTATACCTTTAGTGGCTATGTATTATTGACCCTTAAATGCAAATAAAGGAGTAGTTTCCTATCTTCAAATTTAAAGCTAAGTTTCAAATGTTCTATCTGCAGATATAAATGAATTTGTACCTATTGAGATAGGAAGTGAACAATTTCAAAGCAGCATAAACAAAACTGAATTAGAGAATGATGGATATAGTATACAGATGGCCCATAGATTCCTTGAGAACTTGAAAAACTATTTCCAGCAGTAAAGATTTGAATATGGAAAGAAGCATCTAAATTTCTAACTCAGGAGGACAAATCTGTTCTCAAAAATTAAACAGAGGAAGACTACAGCTTGGAAGCTATCCTGCACAACCAACAGAACCAACTGGGACTGCACCTGGTAGAGCAAAATTCCTGGGCTTAAAATGAATACTTAAGTCCACCCAATAAACTAAATCTATCATTCCTATCTAAAAAAGACCTCTGAGCTGTTGTTTTTTAATGCCAAAGTTTGTCATGCTCCAAGGACATATACATTTATCACTAGTGAGACACAAATGTATAAATCATGAAGGGTTTAGAGAGCAACACACTAAACTTAGTGTCTTCAGTAAGCATTTAACTTTGATTTACTAATATAGTCATCGCACGTTAATTGAAGAGTACTATTAGGTATATACAAGATATGAGTTAATTATATGTCACTAAAATAATTATATCGAGGACACACATTAATGGATTCACTATTGGCTTATAGCAGGTATTATTAATGCATCCTGAGGCCAAGGCCATCTGCAGTGACAACTGTTTATATAAGTTTCCAATGCATCAGAGGAGTTATGATCTGAGATCACTTAATCTTCTTTTTCCCCCAATAAGTCAAGGGCTCAACTTTATGCTTGTGAACCTCTTCTCTTTCCCCAGCCCTTTATTATTTTTCTTACTATGTTGAATCACTTTTACTTTATTTTATATCCAAGTGTTTCATGTACTTCCAAAAATTTTCATCTATTAACTTTAAAAGAGAAAAGCAAATCCTAGTTCTTAAGGATGAACTCATTTATGATTTGGAAAAAGAAACTATAAATTTCTGATATAGCCAAGGAGCAGCCAGCCTCTGGTAGGGCAGCTAAACAATCAAACTTTCGATGTCAGTGACACTTTTATCCCAGGATTCAAACTGAAATTTTCCCCAATAATGATCTGTAGCTATTAAAAATCATATTGTAAAATAATATTTGAGAAAAAGTGGGACTATAAAATAGCACGCATATTATGGTTTACTAAGAATATCTACACACATATATATGAAAAATTACCAAAAACTCATATGCAAAGTATTAACAACCTTTTTGTGTCAGAATCATTACTTTTATTTTCCTACCTTTGTCCTTTACTATTTTAAAAGATTTTTATTGAGTATGAAATATATTTATATTTCCCTAAAATATTATTCTCAAAACCTATTAACTAGTTCTCATTTACTTACATCATTTGCTATGTCTGTATGTAGAGTTAGGTAGTTGCAATCTTGACTCATATCTTCCTTCAGACCTGCCCTTTGCCACGCTGGGCTAATATCAAGGTTCTGTAGCCAGGATTCTGTAACTGCAGGCTGTGATCCATCAGTTTAGTGGGTCATAAGCAGTATTTTTTAATTTTAATTTTAATTTTTTTAAAGATTTTATTTATTTATTTATTTATTTGACAGAGAGAGAGAGAGCACAAGCAGGGGGAGTGGCAGGCAGAGGGAGAAGCAGGCTCCCCACCAAGCAGAGAGCCAATGTGGGACTGGATACCAGTAACCCGAGATCATGACCTGAGCCAAAGGCAGACACTTAACCAACTGAGCCACCCAGTGTCCCGGAAGTATTTCTTTTGAAACAGTATAAAATAGATAAGGGACAAAAAAAGAAAATATCAGTATACACTGTGTAGTAAGGAAACACTTTTAGTGGGGCACTGGGTGGCTCAGTCAGTTAAGTAAGCACCCAACTCTTGTTTTTGGCTCAGGTCATGATCTCAGGGTCCTGAGATAGAGCCCCACATTGGGCTCTGTGCTCCCCATGGAGTCTGTTTGTCCTCCCTCTGCTCCTTCCCTGCTCTCTTTCTCTGTCTCTCTCTCCCTCACTCTCAAATAAATGAATAAAATCTTAAAAAAAAAGAAAATACTTTTAGTGAAACTTTTTTCTGTGTTACATATATGAAAATATGTTGGTATGCATGGCAAAATGTATTTCTTACTATGGGTCTAGGTAAGAAGAGTTTGAGAAACTATGGCTCTAAAACAACCTATATAAACAGAAGAAGAAATGAAAGCACACAGGCATTAAAACAGCTTCCTCTAGAGTTCACCTAAATAAAAAATGCAGATTCAGGAAAAGTATTCACTTGAAACTGTCTAGTGGTTATCTTAATTGTGCTGCCATAGGGTATATCAAAGAATGGCAGCTAGCTACACTAAATGTACCCAGTATTTCAGAACTTTCTATCCTTTTAACTCAGCAGCCTTCCTTAATGTGGCAAATATGAAGCACTCTAGAACAAAGAAAATATAATCATTTATGTAATTAATTTGATTATTTTAATAAACATTGTTTCTAGTCCCTATAAAAACGATGACACCAAAAAAATCTATATTTTGCCTCCATTAGTATCAATTAGTAACATAGTCATTTCTCAATTATATCATTGCCTACCACGCATGTATCCAATAATCTAAAATTAAAATCCAGTATGCTATGCTATTCTCATTAAATTGCTTACATCTAATCTGTTGCACTTGAGCTAGTGAAGGATATTGTTTTGGAAAGGTAATTAGCAATATTATTTCTTACAACATTCTATCTGCTACAGTAGAGAGTTTTAGAAGAAACCAGCAAGTGTTCTAATTGAACCATGCATTTGACACAAGCATTCACACTGATTCTGTTAATTATTCTCTGTTTTAACTGGTCAATTAAAACTGTAAAAAGGATGGCCAGTGTGAAAGTAGTGTTTTTAAAATGTTGTCTCCCCATCATTTAACTCCAACAACCTAATAGTATTACTTTCACCAAGTGAATCAAATGCTTCCAAATGCACATATCTTTCTTAAAATACAAAAAACAAGTAATAGTCTGTGTCATATGGTGACAAGTACAGTTCAAAGTGCCATTATCACTGTTCTCATGGTGATAATTAATCCTTTAGTCATTATCATAATGAGAAACCATGTTCAGAAAATGCTGATTGAAAAATTCAGATATCAAACACAAGTCACTCATTGCCTATCAGCCAAATTGATTCTTACCCTTATGGCAGATTAACAGAGTCTTCCAAATAATTTATCTAGCCTACTCCAAACTTTTCTAGCCTTCTTATGTTTCACTTCATGATTTTTTAAATGGCCTGCTCTAATATGAAGTACCAGTGTTACACTTTTATTTCTTAATTTGTGATGGGTCTTTCATCTTAATCAGAATCGTCTCCTGATTTTTGTTTTTAATATGGTCTACACTTCATTCCTTAACCGAAATAATTGGAGTAAGTTTGCAACTATCTGTGGCCAATTAAGTCTGAAAACTTTCAAATTTCCAAGTATAACTTTATCAACTTCAAAAGAACTAATTGTCATTTTCACATTGCCCAATGAAACCCACAAGCAAAATTAATATTTCAAAGAGGCCTAACTCTGAATTCATCTAGAAGCATCTAGGTACCAAATGAGATGCTGCATTTTTTTCCCAACATGCAAAAACTCTAAGTGCTACACATTATTGAGTGTGAAACAGGTTAAAATGAGTGTTTTTCCAATATCAGCATGCTGGGCATTTCCATAAGAATGTCCCAGAATCATCTTAAAATATACTCAACTCCCCCAGTTTTATCTTAACTTTGCTTGCCTTCCTCTTTTTTCCCTTAAATTTCTCAATTTCAAAACTTGAGTGTTACATTGAAATTCATTTTTTGTCTTTGGCCCCTCACACTCAAAAGGCATGTGTGCACAAGAGCACACACACATCCAGTAATCAAGTTACACTGCAGCATTCATTGATACTTTTTCCTAAGGTCCTGTTGAGTCATAAGCAGCATCACATAATAAGAAACAAGGAAAGAGTGAGGATTCAGAGGGCAGCACTAACAAGAATAAAGTATGGATAGCTTGGGGAAATGGGCCGATGTTTGCAAAACACTCAAACTTCCTCAAAGGAAATCAGACATAAGCTTATCCACACAAATACTTTTATACCAATGTATCTATTCCAAAAGAAAAAAAAAAAGGAAAAAAGGCAAAAAATGAAACCAAATGGTTGGTTAAGTTATTTCAATTATACGGCTAGTGTCAAGAATTGAAAATTCAGGACGGCTGGCTGGCTCAGTCAGTTAAGTGGCCGACTCTCTATTTCAGCTCAGGTCATGATCTCAGGGCCTTGGGGGCAAGCACGGTGTAGGGCTACATGCTCAATGGGGAGTCTGCTTCGGCATTCTCTCTCCCCCTCTGTCCTGCCCCCCACCCCGCTTGTGTGCACGCATGCGTGCACGCTTGCGCTCTCTCTCTCCTCTCTTTCTCTAAAATAAATAAATAAATTAAAAAAAAAAAAGAAATGAAAATTCTATGATGTGGTTAACTGATGACTCCAGCCTTAGGAATAAGAGCAGCAAACACTGTTGCAAAATTTCATATTCTTAAGTTAGAATCCTATGAAGATCTCTCTATATTAAGTAAAGCGATAATTATACTATACTAGAATGCCAGCAATATCACCAGTTCAGTCAAAGCATCATTCATAGGAAATTTGGACTGAGATCATTGCTCCTCCATGAGCCATTTCTCTAGGGATACCTTTCCAAATCAAAGACTCATTCAATATGCCTGTTTATTATCACAATCTAATAATGTTCTGTGTTAGCCTGTGGATTAAGACTGCTATAATTTCCATTTACATCTTTAATCAAGCAGCCTATATTATTGATTATTTCATGATAAAATATTTCCTTACTTACATGAGATATTTAAAATCAAGGTTAAAGATGGCTATTGCTCTCTCAAATATGCTTACTCCTAAGAGTGCCAACCTCAATCTGACCATTCCATGCAGCTGGAATTTTGAATTTGTGGAAGCAAGAACTGGGGAGGGGTTCTCTCCACATCAATATAACTTTTTGTATTCTAAGGATTTCTTAGCTCTCTATTCTAGGTGTCATTTCCATAGCCATATAGTCACACACAATAATTGTGACAGTTCATTGGCTAAGCATTTGGGAACTAGCCATCCTATTTTTTGGGTCAATAAGTTCTGTCCACTAATATAACACTGTATGTTAGCTAGCTGGAATTAAAATAAAAATTTAAAAAATAAAAATAATAACATTTAAACATCCCAAACTTTTGGCATTTAAACGTTCTAAATCAGCTAATGGATATTTAGAATTATAAAATTAAAAAGACTGTCAAATTGGGCAGTTGGGGGAACGTAATGGGCTACTGTCATAAGTAATGGAAAGTCTGGAAGTGGACTCAAATTATTGGCTGCTACTATTTAGATGACTATCTTCCTCAGTTATTATTAAAAAAAAAATACAGACCACTATTTCTGTTCTTCATCTAAAACAATGTTCTTTTCGCAACTCTAGACATTTTTACATGCTATTCCCCAAGGTGACAATATCTAATGTACTTTTGACTTTACCTGCTCTCTTGCCTTCCAGTGACTTCCCCTAATCTATTTGATTTATTTCCTTTAACAACATTATACCCCATATTTCTGTAGGGCATAGACAGACTCAGCACTCTCTCACAGTCAGCCAAATTCTTCTAACAGCTCATAATGAGAACAAAAAATAATGAACAGTGTGCTAGAATGATCATAATTAGCACAAATAAGTAGGTGAGTTGATGAACATGTAGAGCGTTTTCTCGTCCTCTTTTTTTCTATTTTGCTCTCTTCCTTTCCTTCTTTCCTTTCTCCTTTCTCTTCCTAAATTAGTCTTAAAGCCTTTACATGCAGCACAAAAATTTATGGGTTAGTAAATGGAGAGAGGGTATGTAGAATGAAGTGGCAGTTGTCCAGAACAAGTTGTTGGTATCTAAGCAGAACACAGAAGGCATCCATGTGGAAGAGCTGTCCCAGGGGAGGGGTCACATACCAAGTCGGAAAGGGGCATATGCTTCCATAAGAACAGCCCCTCACTGAATACTGAAGCCCAAGCTATGTCAAGAGGGAATCCATGCCAGGGAAGAAATGCAGTGGAGATACTAGTTTGTATACATATAGAGGTTTAATCAAATTAGTTTATTGAGGATAATGGGAGGCAGGTTCTCATTGTAGAAGAAGCCATTTTCACAAATATAGAAAAGTAAGAACAAACAAAAACTAGAACAGTAATGTATTAGAATTGGAATTACTGGTGGAAATACACATATGCACGTGCATATACACAGTCATACATGCACACATATATATAGTTATATGTAGAAAAATATAAATCTAATAGACATGTTTTATATAGATCAATAATAGATATCAACAGAGCATATGTGTACTATACGCATGCATGTGTGCACCCACACGCATACATTCTCTAGTTTCCCCTACTAATAGGGCCTGAGAACAATGATACAATAAGGAATTATAAAGGAACTGGATCTTCTAAATATCGCACATTACTGAAAAGAACCAGAATTCCTTAGAGAAATTGCTGTTTTCAGGCAAAGTACAAGATAAGCCAAGAAATCTTGGTCTACGAAAAAAAAAAAAAAAGTACTCAAAGAATGATAGGACACAAAAATTAGCTTCTTTTTTTAAATTTTATTTTATTATGTGATGTTAATCACCATACATTACATCATTAGTTTTTGATGTAGTGTTCGATGATTCATTGTTTGCGTATAACACCCAGTGCTCCATGCAGAACGTGCCCTCTTTAATACCCATCACCAGGCTAACCCATCCCCCTACCCTCTCCCCTCTAGAACCCTCAGTTTGTTTCTTAGAGTCCATCGTCTCTCATGGCTCGTCTCCCCCTCCGATGTCCCCCCCTTCACTTTGCCCTTCCTGCAATCTTCTTCTCTCTTTTTTTTTTAACATATAATGTATTATTTGTTTCAGAAAAAATTAGCTTCTTGATGGGCTTCCACCAGTCAAGTAAAGTGATAGTGATGAATTAGAAACCACTGAATAAAATAGGAGATCATAAACCTATCATGAATCATGGAACACTACATCAAAAACTAATGATGTAATGTATGGTGATTAACATAACATAATAATAAAAATAAAACCTATTCAGATATAAAAAATAAACAAATATAAAATAAATGGATAAATAAATAAAGCAGCTCCTGCTAGGCTCCATGGGCTTATTACATAGTTTAAAAGTACTAGTACTTCTCACAAAACACTAATTCCTAAGGTGAAAATGTGCAGAGGACTCAAAAGATCTGTAAAGAATCCTGAATAACTGTGCAAAACCACTGGTGAAACACATATAATATGCCTATTTCAGGAATCCTGGCAAACACACTTTGATCAAGCAATAAAATGAAATCATAAGTAACAGGACAAACAAAAAATCAGGAGCCAATGCAATAGAATGTGGTCAAAGCACCAACTCTGATTTTACCTTCAATGATATATCATCTGGATCTAATCATGAGAGCCAATCCAAATTGAAGGACATTCTGCAAAATAACTAGCTTGTAATCCTCAAAAGGTCATGAAGGTCAAAGACTGAGGAACTGTTTTAGGCTGAAGGAGACTAAGGAAATATAATAACTAAAAACACTACTTGACTCTGACCTGTATCCCCTGAGAATTAAATGAAAGTGATACATCAGTGTTAAATTCTTGATGCTGATGGTGGTATTATTGTCATATAGAAAACAAACACTAATACATTTAGGGATGAAGGAATATGAGGGTAGCAATATACACTCAATTAGAGCAGGAAACAAAAAATGAAGTTATTTGTACCAATCTTATAACTTTTCTGTAAATTTGTGATTGTTTCAACACCAAAAAACTAAATAATTTAAAGGTGTGGAGAGAAATGAACACAAGATAATCAAGAAATAATTATATGGTATATCAGTTTCATAGCACCATTCAATCTTGTTTGTGCCTTTATAAATCGGCTTATCACATCACAGTGAAAATTTGTGTAAGGACTATATCTCCTGCAATCTACTCTATGATATATATTTATAGCCCCACTGCTTAAAATGGCTCATATCTATGCTTGAATAGACTGTGTTTTGTTTATAATTGGATTATAAATAACCTACCTTGGTTTGCCTTCATTTTTTTCACAAAAGAGAAAAGTTTATATATATATATGAAGTTACAAAAACTTGAAACAACTCCCAATGCAGAACACAACACATATGCAAGCCACCAATGCAAAGAGTAACACATTGGTTTCTTAGAATTATTCAGAAAATTCTTTCCAAATCTCACAAGTCCTCTGTGCCATTTTCTAGAAAATAGCTGCATAAATCACTGAAAAATTGTTTCTTAAGAAGGAGTCAAACATAATACAGAATACCCAAGCTTATAAACTATACTGAAAATCCTCTATGGGGAAGCTTGCTTCAGTTGTGTCATACTAATCAGATAATGTCCCCACTCTGTTCTTCCTTTTGTTAATTGGTAAAAGTTATTAGATTCGGTGATTTCTAAGATTGCTACCTTATGGTTTATGATTCTATTCCTTGTTTATCCTGTTCAAAACTGAGGTAGCCAGGGCTCACATGACTAGAATTCACAGGGGAAAATGCCCAGTTGCCTCTTGAACATTGAATAATCTCATGGCATGACTTTAATATAAAAATCTTAAAAACAGCCAATTGTATGTTGGATTCTTATTTGGATAAAACAATCTGTCCCACTGTTTATCTAAATACTATATGTGAAATGTCAAAACATGCAGAGTCTAGGACACCTAACTTTGCTTCCTATTGCATTTTTCACCTTGCAACTAGTTAAACACTGTTTGATATTTTCAAGAATGAACAAAGTTTTCTGTCTTTATTTTACGCCTGTTGCTTATTTTTAAGTTAAACATTTTTAATATCCTGCTTTTCTCACTGCAGCTTCAGTAGGTTGAAGAAAGATTCACTGGCTTTAAACTATTTTCAGAACTAATTTTGAGTTCTATTTCAGTTTTCCCCACCCCCACCCCCACCTCCAGCATTATCTCTTCTCATTTCCATGGACTATTTTATTCTAAGATTCTGTGTAATATTAAATTACAATAATAGCAATCAAAGTCATGGGGAGCTAAAGGATTTTCGATTGCAGCCCATGCTTGGCTCTCAATAGCATGGCAGAAGGAGAGCCTGAAAAGCACAACAATTCAGAGAACTTGCCAGCAGACCCCATTGTCCTTTCAGTTTCTAATGACACTGAAGTACTTGCATGATTAAAATTTAAAGGCTTCCCAGTAACCAAGTAATTTGCCCAAAACTCCTTATCTAGCACTCACCAAGAAGACTCTGATTTTAATATACTATTAATCAAGCTCCAGCCAAGTTTACCACTGATACTTTCAATTACAGGGAGACTAGCTTCATCTCTCTCAGTGTGTATATATGAGGGGAATTTTTTTTTTCTGATTAGTCAGTTACCCAGCAATGAAATAAACTGCAAACTTGGTTTAGACACATACTACTAAGATGTTAGTTGTAGATTTGATAACAACAAACCAAAATATTATAAACTATCTTAAACTATTAATTGTTTTTAAGAACGATTACAAATCTGAATTCCTTGGTGTTCACTGTTAACAAAGAGTTATTACTATTATAAAACACTAATGCATTCATTAAGACACATGCTGAAACATACCTTAAAATATAAAAATCAACTAATAAATCTATTTCAAAAAGTAATAATGAATATATGCAAAGATTTATCTATGTTTGTTTCAGTGTTGTTCATAATACCAAATATTTAGAGCAACATAGATATTCAAAATAGAAAATTATGGATCATTTTTCCAAATAACTGAATAATATAACAGTAGGTTTATACAACTTTTTTTAATATGGGATATATGTGTCATATATTAAGTAGAAAAAAAGCCAGTTTATTTTGTTAAAATATATGCAAATGCAAAAAATCCCTGTCCATATAATCATCCACATATGACCAGTACTTATGTTTTGATGATTATGAATCATATATATTTTCTTAATTCTGCATTTTCAACATCAAAAACACATTCCTTTGTAACTAGATAAATGACATTAATCCATCTCATTTCATATATAAGAATTCATCTACATAGCCAAAGAAAAATGGAAGTATTTTGTCCTATTTTTTTTCAATATTTATATAGCACCATAAATGATTATTACACCAGGTCATAGAATTCTTTAAAACAAGTCTGGATAACTTTTGTATTACATTGCATGTTTGTGACAATAATGTAGACTATATACATGCAGATAACATTTGATACCTTGGTCAATTAGTAAAAATAATAATATTATTTTGTTGATTTATTTTTCCATATATTTTTGATTTTCTATATGCGAAAGTTATTTTTCATTTAATTAAAGCCAAGGAATTTTATTATATGCAATATAAGTAACTATATGGTAGTATCTGCTAGTAAAAATAAGAGAAGATGAAATTTAAAAATTGAATTTTCATACCTTGAGCTAGAAAAATTATAGTTACAGACTATCTTATATATTGTTATAATGTAAACTGTTTTGATTATTTATATTGACTAATGATCCACACAGTTACACAGAAGAAAAATACATTTTCTGAAAAGAATTTTAGCCAAAGACACGAGTAATGCCTAATTCTGGAGGCACAGGGTCTTATTATTGCTTTTATGCTAAGTTGAAATAACAGTATTATTGTTATTTAGTTACAAAATCAGATTTTTATAGAAAAAGGTTATTCATCAATATGTTACTGATAATAGCTTATATTTGTATGGGATTTTACAAAGCTCTTTTAAACAAATCATTGCAACAAAATCTCAAAAAATAATCCCTGAACTTCATATTAGTAAGTATTTTACAAGTGAAAAAATTGTGAATCAAGAGCTATATGAGAAAATGTTCAACCTTACTAATAATGAGAGGTAGACAAATAAGCATGTTACTTTTTTAAACTATTATATTAAAAATTTTTTGTTATTATTTTGATGATAACATTTGATGCTGTTGGAGATGTGGTAATCTAAGTTTTTTCTTATTTCTAGGGAAAAGCACAACTATTTTGGAAAGAAATAAAGAAATGTGTACCAAATGTCAAAGTATTCACATCATTTGAACAGTCCCACTTCTGAGAATGAAGCCTAAAGAATTTGACTGAAATAAAGGAAAAGTTTATGTCTAAAGATGTCCATTGCTTTATTATTTATAACTAAAAGATACAACTTAATGTGTAGCGATAGCAAAATGGGCAATGAAATTTCAACACTATAAATCTATTAAAATTATATTAATAATTATTTTTAATAGCAAGAATGATTTTCACATGCTATATTACTACTTATAATATGGTGACATTTTAAAAAATATATAGAAGATAGGTATAAAATAAATCAAAATGTTAACTACAGTTATTTTGCAAAAGGGGTATTAAAGGTGATTTTTAAAATATCCTTTATTATAGTTTAGAGATTTTTAACAGTGAACAAATGTTTCTTCTTTAAATAGACAAAAATATAACTAATTATGTTTTAAAACTTTGAATATCACCTAAATATCCACTGGATTTATCTTACATTGAGCTTGACTTGTCATTATTTATGCAATTAAAATCCTCCAAAGCATTTTAATTTAAAGATGACTGAGACCAACATAAAGAAAAAGAAGGTTTTCTACAAGTGACAATTTAAAATTTTTCAAATATTTTTTCCATTAATGTTAGATTTATGGAAATTATATTTGGGAAAATTTAAATTCCATTATGGAGCAAAAAAATGTCATTGAAAAACAATCACTTTGCAGTTTTAGACATTCATGATTTTAATCTTTATGATTATGATGATTAGCCACATAATTCTCAGTAACTTGAATTTTAAAAATAATTTGCAGGAGAAATTCATTAGCCCCATCTCAAGGAGACTCACTTTTAAGATCTATGCTGGGACAGGTATCTAAATGAATTTCATTTGTTTTTTCAATTCTCTTTTCTAAAAGCTATGGTCTGAGAGTAACAATTTTCTTTTATGCTTAAATAATAATAATAAGATGGAGTGACATATTTTTTTTAAAGATTTTTATTTATTTCTTAGAGAGAGAAAGATAGAAAGCACGAGAGGGAAGAGGGTCAGAGGGAGAAGCAGACTCCCTGCTGAGCAGGAAGCCCGATGTGGGACTCGATCCCGGGACTCCAGGATCATGACCTGAGCCGAAGGCAGTCGCTTAACCAACTGAGCCACCCAGGCGCCCTGGAGTGACATATTTTAATCAAATATAAATATGTTGTTCATGGGAATAGGTGTACAGGTATTTAAAACATGTACATGTATAACTTCCAATATATGTGAATGTGTATCATGAAATACTTCCTGGGCCCTTTCTAAGCTAATGTTATACAAAGTAAAGAAAGATTTATTTTTCGGTGAGGTTTTATTTAACATTATGGCAGTGTACAACCACCTGCATATAATATTAGATGAAAAATCCTTAGCTCCAGTGATTAAAAATGCCAAGAAAAGAGTAGATTCAAATGAAACTAAAAACATAAAATCACAGGTAGTTTGAAGCACTTACAAGGAAAAGAATTGCAAATTTTATAATTGTTATTTTCTGGTTTTGTTTGTTTTTCCTTTAACATACTGGTAACTTCATATGAAGACCACAAAATAGATCTCTACTCATTCAGATGTGATTTAATTATGTATCCTTCACTTAAAGTCTTTTTTTACCCTGGTCTTCAAAATTTAATTACTACATATTTAACTATTTTAAAATCCTCTATCTCTAACTTCTTAGAAGGTTAGAGGATTATTAGAAGGTACCAAATGAAGCTACAAATGTGTTTTATATCTACATTATATGATAAGCAAATAATTACATAAAGATATACACAAGTATTCAGTAAATAGTAGTGACTATCTGTGACCTGAGAAGTAGTAAAAATTGGTTAATTAATTTCTATTTCATAATGAAAACTCATTTCTTATTTTGCATATATACTTGATTAAGACATTTTCAGGTTGGATATTTCATGAAAAATTTGAGTGCTCTCAAATAAACCTTCACTAGTATGCAGGTTTACTCTTCATTAAGGGGATTCTCAAGTTTTAAGTGCTAAGTAAATTTTACAATAGAATATTTAAGCAATTGTCTACAGTCTAAAATAGTGTTGAGCTTCACTCTGCATTACCTTCCCACAAAATGCACAGCATTAACCAATTCTTTTCTGTCAACTAGCAATTTTTGGCAGATCCCTTTTGCATGATTCATGAAGGACCAGTAAAAGGCTAATTGTTCAAATTAATTTGCGTAAATGACTAAGCAAGAGATAACAAAATTACATCTGCACTTGTTTGGCGAAGATTCAATAGCAGCGGCCCTGTACTGCCAGCTGCTTCCAGACAACACTCTTGCAGAAATTAAAAGCTACAAATATTAATTAATACACTTTTTTGGTACGTTAATTTGCACTGAAAGGTTCCGGAGTGCAGAACTGCTGAGAAGATGAACCATGATAATTAGAATTAATGGGATGGATGCATGTTTTTTGCAGCTGAAGTTTTAAAAACCCATGAATGGAACTGGGAACTTGAAACTGACATTCCCATAAATCTCTATGATAATGCAGCTATTAGTATTAGAAGGATTAAGTACTGTGGCTCCAGAGTTATCCATCACATGACACATTATATCCCATCTGTCATTGCAGTAGCTAAGACATGATAGCCGTCCTTGAGGAAGCTGTATGAAAAGCTTTGGGAATTCAAGGAATTGTAGTGATGACTGTCAGACTACAAAATGAATAGCTCAAATCTCTGACTTCCAAACAGAAATAATAGCCAGCAGTCTGTATTTGTCAGCTTAGTACTTTGCAAATACTCTAACTCTCATATTTGTATTTAAGTTTAGTTAGGCAATCTGAATTACAGACTGATGAGAATGGAAAAAGAAGTAGTACAATATCACAGATTTTACCTTTAATTCATGTATAACTTTAGGACTCCGAGTTTCCTGTACGATAGTATTTACTTGATTGCATTATTAATTATACATAGAAACATCTTAGGAAAATCTTACTGTTGATATATTAGTAAATACACTGAAGTCGTTCCTGATACAAACTGACTAAGAAGTGAAAATCTGATGTTAGCAAACACTGGACCTTCAATTTTATCCACTGATTTAAACTTTTTATGTAGTTCATACTTAGCAATAAAGAGAACATATCCTTTTCAACATAGAATTCACAAATTTGGTAATGTGTGCTACACAACTAGATAGATCTATATCTATCTGTATCTATATCATCTATATCTACATCAAATATATCTGTGTAGATATAGATAGATATAAATTTATTTTTTCAGCTTAAAATTTTCTTTAAGTGAAATTTACATGACTTCCAGAATAAATAAAATATTCCATTTAATTATTTTATAATTAAAAAGGATCACAGTGTCTTAAAGCTGAAAGGTAATTGTTTTATAGCATTCTAATTTGGATAGTTAGCATCCTCTAAGAATGTGGTAACCATCTTGAGTACTGCATGAGATTATGGATAAGTCAAAAGGAGTTTTAAGATTTAAATATTATATGTATTTATATATATATGTATATATATGTGAATTTTAAGATTTAAATAAATAGGAAAATTCTAAACCTAAAATAATCATTCTCACTGATACCAAAAATTATACCCTAACATGTTTATTCATTTTATTGTGTTGTTTTAACACATATTCTTTGGCTAGCTTGCCCAGCTATTGTCTTTCTTTAAAATTTTGTGGAAAATTGTATTTTCTCCCCCTGAAGAAATGCCTGATTACATTATTACATTATATTCTCAAAGGCTTTAAGACCCATGTTTAAACTCAAGGTTTTGATCTTCATTATACTGGATATATAATCATTGCCAGGAAGGCAATACTTAAAATTGCTAACAGTCATTTACTGTCCTGGGGAAGAGATTTCTATCCTTCCCTGACAACAGTCTCCATAGAGAGCTGCCAGGAGGATACTAATGTGATCTCAGGCAGAAAGAAGTGTCCAAAATTAGAGAAGAGGATATAGAATCAGAAGGCTGGGAGCCACAGGGTAAACCTTACCTAGCTTAGAGTTGTGTACAGGGTCTGTGTTGCTTTTGAAGAATGACAAAGAACATTAAGTTGTTTCTTCAGGGGGAAAAAAGTCACACAGTAAGGTAATAGTTTAAGTATTTGAGAACTTATTGCAGTAAAGAGACTATAGATTTGATTTCACAGAGAATGTCTCAGTGACAAGGCTGATGAAACCTGGTGAATACCTTCAAATATGGCGTTACAGAATGTTTCTCAGGGGATGAAGCAGACTGTAGTCATCAGCTTACTCTATCACAATAAAAAACTGGAATATTTTTCCCCAAGAGAACAGTTTGTAGCTATACAAAGAACATATTCGGTTACATTAGATAATATTTTTTTCTAAATTATCTAAATGGCCAAATGATAGAATGAACGCTTTTTTGTTAGAGTGGAGAAGGTAACATGTCAAGGTGCTTGTCTACTTGACTGAAAAAATCCATGCAACACCTTTAGAATGCTACCGTATGATGCTCATTTGTAATGCCCAACATGAGTTGTCTCAACTATTTACTAAGTATACTACTTTAGACTTAGAAATATGCCCAGTCCACAACTTGTGTTGCCTGTCAGGATTCCTGTCTCATTCCAAAAATTTCAAAAACTGTAAACATGTTATAAAATACTTCTTTGGAAATTCAATAGGTTTTTTTCCCTTACAAAATAGTTTTTTTATAAGCCCTTTAGTAGAATACTTCTTAAACTGTTAAAATGTATGCTGTTTTCTAATTTCTAGAATCAAACGTATGTTTTTAAAATACCTCACTAATTTCATGTTTCTTTGATGTTAAGATCTGTCTCTATCTTTAACATTAATAGTTGATTTAAGTCCATTAAGGTACTTTTCAGAGTAGTTAAAACTTTTTGTCAGAGGGCACAAAATACTTTTTTTCAATTGGTAATATGTTTCTACACATATATGTAATTTCACAACTATGTAGGCTCTATTAGTTTGTACTTTGTGAGTGTCAGTTTAGCACAGTGCCTGATACAAAGTTGTTGTTTTATCAGAACAAAATTATTGGTCTTTATCTAAACATGATTAAATTGTCTGAAAAAATGTTAGCTATCTCTATTATCACCTTATTTGTAAATAAATACTTCAAGAAATAGCACGTATCACATGCAACAACAACCCAATATGAAGAGACCCCTATTACCAAAAAAAAAAAAAAAAAACACACATATATACAAAGAAATAAAGTACCATGTAGACATTTTGCTTCCTTTGGGCAAAGTGACAAAAACTGAGAGGAAATATCTCTATAACAAAATAAAACATAATCAAAATACACACAGCAAGTATTTTCTAAATGATCAAATTCCTATCATCAGTATCCAATTTCTATTTTTTTTTAAAGATTTTATTTATTTATTTGACAGAGAGACACAGTGAGAGAGGAAACACAAGCAGGGAGAGTGGGAGAGGGAGAAGCAGGCTCCCCGCTGAGCAGGGAGCCCGATGTGGGGCTCGATCCCAGGACCCTGGGATCATGACCTGAGCTGAAGGCAGAGGTTTAATGACTGAGCCACCCAGGAGCCCCTCTATTTTATTTTTAATGCCCAATGAAAAAATGGTTTGTATATAAAACTAAGGAGATTATTAACACAAAAATCTTAGGACAGTAAGACAATTATCCTGAACCTATTTTTTATATCATAGTTTTATAAATGAAATATATGTACACGGATTTACTCAACTTGGAAAATCATATACAATAAAATCTGTAAGGTGAAGAGCAGCAAGAATATATGACCCCAAAATATGTCACTCAGGCATGTGGATTATTTGAGTTGACAGCAATCAAGACCCAGCTGATGCAAGAAAAACTTTTACCCTTCCCTTAACTATTTAAAGGAATTTAGATAAGAGGCCTTGCTCAGAGAGAGAGCTCTGAATGACCTATTTGTATGGCAGGGCAAACATCTAACTACCGAACATCTGTTCTTTCTATTGTCGTTGAATTACCTTCCTCCTCTTTGAAGCCCTAGGCCTCTATCCCATGTTTTAGCTCAGAATGGCATATAAACCTCAACTGACCAATATGCCTTTGTGTCTCATTATCTCTGTGGGGCCCCATAAGAATGTAATTAAATTTGTTTTTAATCCTATTAATCTGTCCTGTGTTAATTTGATTATTAGATTAGCCAAAGAATTGAGAGGTAAGTGAAAAATATTCCTCCCCAATAGAAGCTATTCATAAATGGGCATAGTATAAAGTCTCCCGGCCTAATAACGTCCACACAAAATTTTATTGTTTTTATCAAAGAAAAGGAATGATACATATTTCACCAGGGCATTTCTTCCACCTAAAATGCAAATCAAAGCCATAATGAAATACCATCTCCCACCAGTAAGAATGACCAGTGTAATAGGACAAGAAATAACAAGTGTTGCCAAAGATTTGGAGAAAACAGAACCTTTGTGCATTGTTGGTGGAAATGTAAATTGGAAAACACTAGCTAGGTTCATTAAAAAACTAAAAATAGGAATACCAAACTTCCAGTTATAAAATAAATAAGTCACAGGGACAAAAAGAACAGCACAGGGAATATGGTCAATAATATTATAACTGTGTGGTGACAGATGGTAACTACACTTACAGTGAGCATTTAGCAACGTATATAATTGTGGAATCACTATGTTGCACATCTGAAACTAATCTTATCAATTATACTTCAATTAAAAACATAATAAAGTAAATAAATAAAATGCTTTCTGAACAAATTTTTGCCTTTTGAAGGACTCAGCTTTAAAAGAACAATGTATATCTTATGTCAACAACACAACTTCCATTAGCCATTCTACAGAAAGTAATCTTTCTGACTTGTTCCCTGTTACTCTCTGCATAATTTATACACCAATAAAGTATGCTCTACTTTGGGGTATTATTTTATTTTATTAAGTTATTATTTAAATAATTTGTTCTTATTTTCCATCAGTCTTATTATTATGCTGCCATGATAAATTAGATTATTATTTCTTCAGAGTCCCAAACTCATATGATCTCACACTTCTTAATATCCACCATAATCCTTAACGTGGCTTGTTTGTGGATTTGACTTGTTCAGCATTTGGAAGGGCTTCCAAGCTCACACTGACCAACTCCCTTCTCTGGAAATTTCTCTTATTAAAAGCTGCCCTACCCTCACTAACACATAAGTAAAACTGTAATACAGAAACTTGTCTCTCATGCTTAAGTAGGCACCATAGTCAAGCAAGAAAATCAGATTTTTTTTCTCAGAAATTGGAAATTTGTGTGTTTTTGTTTATTACAAAACTACTTTTAATACTTTGAGGTGAGCCCCACAGGACTACAAAACACTAGGAAGGGGAACCCCCTAACTCTCAGGAGTGACCCAGAAGGAGAGGCTTTCTGAGGAGAAGGAAGCAATGAGACTCAGAGAAAAAGGATGTCATTGTGAGTACCACAGGAGGACACACCAGCATGGTGTGACACAGGCTAAGGGCAAGAGGGTTGGACAGAAAGCCACGAGCAACTTTGGTCCCTTCTTCTCATTCGTATTTTTCTGCTTCTCCTCATAACCTCAGAATCCCTCTGCTTGCAGGTGGCAGTAGAAAGCCTATCATCTCAGAAAAATATGGAACATTTCATCAATTGGCAGGTCACTCTTCTGCAGGGGCCAAGCTAATCTCTGTGTCATTAGAAATTGGACATTTGTAACTCAGGGGTCAAATTTCTAAAAATCTTTAAAACTGTGTCAATTTTATTATAATATTTTAAACAGAATGTCTGTAAAAGCTTCTAGCTGAGGTTCCTGGATCTGGATTCTTGGGTTTTTCACATACTTCTTGCATTCTAAAAGTTAGCTACAATTGTGGGGTTTTTTGTTTGTTTGTTTTCAGTTGTGTATCCAGCTACTTATAATTCTAAGAAACTTAATTAATATATATAGCACTGTATTCACTAGAGTCAGCATCATAAATAAACCCTGAAGTTAGAATCTAGGCTTCAAATAAGGAATATGGTCTTTACAACAAGTTTTAACAGAAGAAAATAATAATAATTTCTTATCAAATTCCTTTCTATAAATGAATAAACATATCCACTTTGCTGTATATTGATATCCTAGGACCAAAATTATGTCAGTGAAAGATGGAAAACATCTTTGAGTATGAGGTGCAAGTTTTATTACATGAACTTAATAAAAATATTCACTCTTAAAATATATTTGAAGAATTCCATATATGTTTTCTTCATTCTTCTGCCCATCCTAAATTTAGGGTATTCAAGTTTTCTTTTCCTTGCTAGACTTCTCACACCAATATCAAAATAAAGCTGTCTTTACGAAGTGATTTTATCATCCCTAAATTCTTCATTTCATTTTCAATGATATATTATGAAACATATTTTGATTATGAAAAGTCAATGTCCCATATCTTAGGAAGTAAAGATTACCTTATCCCATTAATGAATGGGAAAAAGCAGTGCAATCATAAGGAAGTCAAATGCTATCTTTGGGATTTGGTCAACAAAGATACTTTAAGGGAGAACATCTGTCATGAGAGAGAGAATTTCTTTCTGTAAAAAGCACATAGAATCTATACATTAGAAAAGTTCTTTATACATAAGAAGCCAGAAAGAGTAGAAAGCATTTACCTGTGAGTCTTCATTTTTCAGAGATTTATTTGAGAGAGATTGAAGGGGCAGAGTGAGAAGGAGTTTCCTCAAGCAGACTCCCAGCTGAGCACAGAGCTCAACACAGGGCCCATTCCTAGGACCCTGAGACCATGACCTGAGCCGAAATTAAGAGTCGGACACTTAACCGACTGAGCCACCCAGGCACTCCTGTGAGTCTATTTCTTGAATACTTGTTATTGTGGTTTCTTAAATCAAGTGACTAAAATTGGTATCTAGAAATAATGACAGGTTTCATACACAGTCAATAAGATTATCACTCCAGGGAAGAAAACGTTTGACATGGCCAAGTATAAATTGTATAATATATTAAGAATTTTGATATTATGTATAGAAGAGGCATTTTAATGCCTACACAGTTTCTTGGAAAACAGCCTAGTACAATGGTGAAAAATAAGAAGCTTTAAATTTCTCCATCAACATGTAGCTACATTAGAATTTTAACAATCAAAACATCTAAGGTTTAGTTCAGGTAGAGATACTAGTTGGAAAGCCTAGAAAGGTACCATATTTCTTTAATCCAATGCATTGTGACTAAATGATATGCCACAAAGCCTTTGGCAACTGTTCCTCTGGAGTTCAATTTACAAAAGGAAAATGAATGAACCCTTTTTACCACTTACTGGTAGTAACTCACCCTAATCTTGCCAAGGAAAGATCTACTACCAGGTTTCTAATAATCTCAGGTTTTTGTCATCCTAACCTCCTTTCAAAGAAAGCTTTCAGTCTTTGAAAAAACATTAGAATAAAATTCCTTGTGAGATTACTTTACATTTCCTATTCATAAGCCCCAAATAATAGCACACCAGAGTAACAGCAGCAGCCAAATATATTTACCATGTGTCTGACTGTTGATTACCCTTTATTTAGAAAAATATACTTGAGATCAGGTTTTCTACAGTCATGTGGCAAAATGGAAAAATCATTGCTCCGGGAGTTAGATTACTCCAAAGGTTCTTGGCTTATCTTGAAGAAGTTGTTTGAATTCCCCTACGTTCACTATATGCATCCAACATATGGGGCCATGAAAACTATATTCTCACCACCTCAATAAGATCACTGTAATTAAGACTGAAAGTTGATTTTAACTATTCAAAGAAAAGATAAACATACAAAAAAATGCTATTCCCATCTATTGGTATAGATTATTTAATTTACATGTGACTTAATCTTTGATAATTTAGAAGTGGAGGGGAGGCTCCAAGAAACGAGCTAAGTGAACAAGCATGTGCCCATGTTTTATTTCATGTAACAAGCGTTAGCTATGATGGTGGCTGACTCTCCTTTTCTGGGCCATAAAGAGCAGTTTATACTGCTTCTATAAGACATTTTCACAACCAGGCTTTATGTTTTTATCATATGGAAAAGTTGCCAGAAGAGCTTTGAAGTCATAAACTGTAAATGAGTGGGATGAACCTAAATGGTCTTATTTTTTTAAAAAAAGAGTGCATGGGAAATTAAAAAGGGCGGTAAGAAAGAATATAGAGAAGGAAAGCAAAGACAAGGGAAAGTAACAGGGTCCCCGGTTGTATGCAGCATGTCAGAAATATTAGAAATTCAGTCAGAATTTTTTAATAAACTTTCTTCTGAGAGTATTAATAGGATAAAACTAATGACTTTTTGGTCATATTTACTTATATTCTTTTCCTCATGTTTAGTCCACCATCCTTAAAGGAAAAACAAAATATAACTGACCAAAAGCCAGTATCTGGCTTCCTCAACATATTCAAACCTAGAGAGTGGTTGCATGCTTGTCATATTTAGTCTATTTCTAAGCTTGATGTAGAAATACAAACAGATATTGCTGAACAAAGCCTTAGTAAGACAAGACTGTGATTCAAATTGTCCTTTTAATTCAATACCTTCTGGTCAGTAGACCTAGCCAGAAGCAATGCAAAGTGGGATTAAGAAACAGGACCAGCTGTCCAATGGAGTCAGGCTCTTTAAAACTAGTGCTATTTTCTCTGAGAAGTAATTGAAATAAACAAGAAATTTATCCTTGCTTCAGTTCCGAGAATGGAGAAAACTCATATTGAGAAGAGAAAAGGATGAATTGATTTAAAAAAATAGAGACATTTGGGTAAGGACAAAGGAATGAGCTAAGAGTTTAAGACAGTTTACAGTAAATATTTCACTGCTATTTTATACATATTTTCTTTGGTTATTTTTTCCAGTTTCTTCTAACCCATCTGAACACTGAAGTGATTATGATCAACTGGATTTGAATTTATATAAATTATAAGATATCATCTTTTAGATGTAGATTCAGATATAGAAAATACTTTTATTTACTTTTTTTTTACTTTTTATTTACTTTTAGATGTAGATTTAGGTATAGAAAATACTTTTCTTTAATACCACATAAATATTCTAGTGAATAAAAGCATCATATTAGTCTACTGGGGTTGCCATAACAAAATACTACAGACTGAATGGATTAAAAATGTATTTTCTCACAATTCTGGAGGCTGGAATTTCAAGATCAAGGCACTGGCAGGGTTGGTTTCTCTTGAAGCCTCTCTCCTTGGTTTGCAGCTGTCTGCCTTGTGGCTATGTCTACACATGATCATTCTTCTGTGCACAAACATCCCTGCTATTTCTTCTTTTTCTTAAAAGGACATTAATCCTTTCAGATTAGAGCTCCACACTTACGACTTCATTTGCCTTAATTATCTATTTAAACACCCTATCTCAAAATATAATCATATTGGGGATTAGGCTTCAACATTTGAATACTGTGGGGCCAAAATTCAATATGTAACAACAAGCACGTGGTAACTATAAGGAACTTTTTTTTTTTTAATGATTTTGTTTATTTATTTGACAGAGTGAGACAGGGAGAGAGGGAACACAAGCAGGGGGAGTGTGAGAGGGAGAAGCAGGCTTCCTGCGGAGCAGGGAGCCCGATGCAGGGCTCGATCCCAGGACCCTGGGACCATGACCTAAGCTGAAGGCAGACGCTTATCAACTGCACCACCCAGGCGCCACCAGGAACTTTATTTTTTAAGATTTTATTTATTTATTTTAGGGACAGAGAGAGAGAGAGAGAGAGAGCAGAGGGAGGAGCAGAGGGAGCATACTCCCTGCTGAGTGTGGAGCCCAACCAGGGGCTCCATCCCCTGAGATCATGACCTGAGCCAGTATCAAGAGTCAGACGCTTAACCAACTGAGTCACCCAGGTGTCCCTATAAGGAACTTTTTATATATTCCCTTGTTATGAGGGAATTCCTTGTTCCTTTATTCATCTATCTCTTTAAGATAAATATCAGTAAGATTTAAGTTTTAACTTTCCTTTTAATGGGATTAATATAACTAGATTTTTCAGGCCATTTTCAGAAAATGTATTAGAAAAATATTCAAATGTCAAATCAGATGCTGAGCAAACCAGTTCTTATAGCTGATCTAATATGAAAGCCAAGAACACTATCTATTTTGGTATACTACGGAAATACTTCACCAGTCTAATCAAGCCACACTGACATGCTATTGTAGTAACTTTAGAGTAATATTTTTGAAGTAAAGAGTCACAGTGACTACATATAACTAACAAAAAAATTACCTGACGTTTGGAAACAACTAATAGATAACTGGGTAGTCTTTTATTGCTTGATTTTCTATTTACTTAACTATTTTACAACTCTAGGAAAAAAAGTTAATTCATAAATTTTTGTCAGGTAGGGATGCAAATAATTTCTGTCCAATGGAAGAGATAACCCCAGAAGTTATAATTTTTTGCCTTGAAAGACGTTAACCAGCTTTACATGTAACCCAAGAATCTTATCTTAATATTTCTTTTTAAAATTACCACTATACCTATGTCCTCAAATGATTTTTGAATGGATTTAAACTTACTGGCTCAGTCATTAATTAATGGGTTAAACAGAATCTTTGAAAAATGTTCATTTAGGGGCGCCTGGGTGGCTCAGTTGGTTAAGCGACTGCCTTCGGCTCAGGTCATGATCCTGGAGTCCCGGGATCGAGTCCCGCATCGGGCTCCCTGCTCAGCAGGGAGTCTGCTTCTCCCTCTGACCCTCTTCCCTCTCGTGCTTTCTATCTCTCATTCTCTCTCTCTCAAATAAATAAATAAAATCTTTAAAAAAAAAATGTTCATTTAATATTTGTCTCAGTGGCATAAATTTACCTTCTTGAAAATGATACTTAAACATAGCCAGCGAACATTAATTAACTAATTAATATCTTATATTGGTATATTATAAAAAAGAATCCAATCTGAAAATTGAATCCTTAATAAGAACTATAATACCAAATGATTTGTTTTTAAGATTTTATTTATTTATTTGTCAGAGATGGAGCGTGCACAAGCAGGGGGAACTGTAGGCAGAGGGAGAAGCAGGCTTCCCACTGAACAAGTAGCCCAATGCAGGCCTCAACCCCAGGACCCTGGGATCATGACCTGAGCCGAAGGCAGACGTTTAACTGACTAAGCCACCCATGGATCCCTGATTTATACTTCAATTTAAAAATTACTTCTCAGGGTGCCTGGGTGGCTCAGTCGGTTAAAGTGTCTGCCTTCAGCTCAGGTCATGATCTCAGGAGACTGGGATTGAACCCCGCATCAGGCTTCCTGCTCAGCGTGGACTATGCTTCTCCCTCTCCCTCTGTGCTCTCTCTCACTTTTGTTCTCTCTTAAATAAATAAATAAAATCTTTAAAAATATTGACTTCCCATGCTTTTAGAGAAAAACGGAAAATTGGAAATTTAAGAAAAGCAACTAGAACATTTAAAAAATATTCTTTTATTTCTAAGTTTGTTGATTATAAATTTATGTAGGAAAAGATTATGCATATTTCCAAATTTCTTTATTGTTTTTCATTGTTAATCTTTGATAAACACATTTTGATTAAATCTCTATATGGGCACTGTAAACACATATTTATAAAAATAAAGAAGGAGAATGAGTATGATTTTAATCTATGAAAATTTATAGTAAACTGGGTCTAGTACCCAATAGCTAACCTAACAGATTTTGAACTCCCTATGGTTAATATGGATAGAGTGCCACATTGACTCTAGGTATTTTTCTGGGAAGAAAAAGCCCAGTGTTTTTTTACCAAAGAAATTTGGCCTAGTGTCATGGTAGGCAAGAAATCAGCCAGCCAGATTGTTGGTCATATAACCATGACCATAAGATAATTTTTACCTAGTCCTAATGGGTCAATTTTTCTGTATCTTCAATATTCAAGGTCAGGAATCTTCCCCACTATGAAGCCTTGCTTATCTATGCAAATATATCTTATGATTCTGTCTCCTCTATTCCATGATCTCGAGAAAAAGAAAACTGTTAATTTTATAATCCAACTAAGTTAGTGCTTGACATCTGTTTATTAAATAAGTAAAATGGGATAAAATATATTTGATTGACCACCCAAAGTAAATTAACTAACCTGAAACTAAAACTTGAGTATGTTCAAAAACAAGGAACTATATATCTACATATGGTATATCTACACACAAAGGTAGATCTTATAAGCAAAAAAATTAATACATGAATCATCTAAAAATATTTTCCCTCCAAGTAACTGCTTATTCAAAAATTCAACCATTTTGTTTGTTTACAAGTCTTCCCTGGCATTTAAACACAGTCTGAATCTGAATCAGTTTGAATCTAATCTAAACTCCACACCTTTAACTGGCAATTATTACGACGCAGCTTTCTCCATTGTCACATCACAGCTATGAGTTTGTAAAACATTTATTTTTAAATCATTGGGATTTGTAGTTATTAGCATATAAAAGTCACAGAAATATTTGAAATATCCCAAATATAACACTGAATTCTATTTCTTTTTTTTATTATGTTATGCTAATCACCATACATTACACCATTAGTTTTTGATGTAGTGTTCCATGATTCATTGTTTGCGTATAGCACATACCCTCCCCAATGTCTATCACCCAGCCACATCATCCCTCCCACCCCCCACCACTCCAGCAACCCTCAGTTTGTTTCCTGAGATTAAGAATTCCTCACATTAGTGAGTTCATATGATACATGTCTTTCTCTGATTGACTTATTTCGCTTAGCATAACACCGTCCAGTTCCAGCCACATCGTTGCAAATGGCAAGATTTCATTCCTTTTGATGGCTGCATAATATCCCATTGTATATATATACCATATCTTCTTTATCCATTCATCTTCTGCTGGACATCTTGGCTCTTTCCACAGTTTGGCTATTGTGGACATTGCTGCTGTAAACATTGGGGTGCATGTACCCCTTCGGATACCTACATTTATATCTTTGGGGTAAATACCCAGTAGTGCAATCTCTGGGTCACATGGTAGCTCTATTTTCAACTTTTTGAGGAACCTCCATACTGTTTTCCAGAGTGGCTGCACCAGCTTGCATTCCCACCAACAGTGTAGGAGGGTTCCCCTTTCTCCGCATCCCCGCCAACATCTGTCGTTTCCTGTCTTGTTAATTTTAGCCATTCTGACTGGTGTGAGGTGGTATCTCATTGAGGTTTTGATTTGGATTTCCCTGATGCTGAGTGATGTTGAGTACTTTTTCATGTGTCTGTTGGCCATTTGGATGTGTTCTTTGGAAAAAGGCTCAAATTCTATTTCCAAGGAAGGTTTTGTTGCACATTTAAATGCCTGAAAATAAGGCATATAATAAAGAGCCTGGTCGATCTTTTACTTGGACAATATCACAGAAAATGGCTATAAAATCTGACGAAAACCCTGAAAGATTACTTCTGAGAGCGATTACCTCTGAGAGCGATTACCTCTGAGGACATGTAGGATCCATTTTGTTTTTAAACTGACCATGAAGATGTGTCAAACATTTGTAATATCCACAATAAAGAGTTCAAAGACATGACTGGGAGATTTCTTAGGCTTGGAATAAAACGTTCAGGTTAGTGAGTCTGCTTTCATGTAATGGGGTGGAAACTGAGGCAGAGAAAGTCTTTCAATTGTCCTTTATCTATATCTATTAATTGCCGCTCATCAAAAAGACAGCTAAGCTATGCAAAAAGCATTTTTGACTGCCAGACTAGGACAAGGAAACACCAAAAGCCTCCTTCTAGATCATGGAATAAAAAACACAAAAGAGTTAATGTTTTTTAGTGCTTAAAAAAAAATTCCATCTCAACCATATCAATAGTCCATCTGATTTGATCTCCTTCTAACATGAGATAAAATGTAAGCTATTCTCACACCTTGGCAAGGATGTAAAGTATTTTAAGGACAGCTGTGTAGAGAAAAATGTCAATAATATATTCATTTCTTATACTGAGATACAACCTTTTGCGTGTCCGATAATTCAATTAGGAAAATAGATTATGCAACTCAGGTTTTCTGAACGTCTTACCTTGTAAACCTTAGAAGAGGTTGCTCTTATAGCCCAGTTTTTGTTATTCAAAAAGAACTAAAACTTTCTTTCTTTGACATACCTGTTCTATTAATTACATTTTCATAAGTAGAGATTATTTAAAATGATACATCCTTTTACTTTTCTTGGAAATCAGTCTTAGGAAAGATACAGTACAAGTGTTACAAGTGTTACACAAAAATGTAGGCAATTTCTTCCTCATAGGAATAAAATACATCCCAACAATTAGCACGTGCTATATCCCATTACCAATCTTTTTGTACTGTGTCAGTCAAAAAGTTTGTTCCCTAGTCAAGAAAACACTTTATTTATTGCCATTTATATATCCTGGTATGTTTCAAAGACTTCAGTAGTTGTCTCCTTGTAATATCTCAGCTTTTAAGCTGCTTCCCTGCCTCACTGAGCTCACATAAGATACATCTGAAAGCTTTAGTACAAATTTACTTCGAATAAAGTCTTCAATTCATTTTCATGGCACCAAAAAGACAGCTTTAATAACTGCAATGACAAATAAACTGGAAATCATTCCAGGCCTTTTCACTTAACTGACAAGTAGAACACTCTCATAATGAGCCGCAGGTTTTACGTTTTCTCTTTGACCATAATAGCTTCATTTAAGAGCGTCAGACCCTGACACTTCATCATTTATCTACATTATTTCTCATCTTCTTTCAAATAAATTATGGAATACTAGACTGAGCACATAAAAACAAAGTGACTTGTTATCAGTAAACAGCAAGATAAATTGTCCAGAAGTTCCTCATTTAGTTCCCTTTAAATTTAAGGGCAAGTTATTGGGTGCACCTTTTTTAACTTCCAATGTTTGCATTTTTACAGCCATCTTATTTCTCTTGCCACTGGCCTCTGTGCACTCATCCAGAGCCTGATGTGGAAGGCATAAAGTAATCCCATTATCCCAAGGTTGGCCGCTAAAGTACAAAGAAGCATAAGGGGAGAAAGTCAAATAAAAAACTTGGAAAGTGATTTCTCCACATCTGTAAAACCCCCCATCCATAATACATCTTGTCATACTAGGAAATGTGACACTTCCAAAGTAATGAACAGTGCAACTGTAACTCTTTTAGCCCGTGGAAATAAAGCACTGATTTTAAATGGATGGGTGAATGCAATCTCTTCTCACTGAATTCTCCCCTCCTTTTTTAACCATATAGAATTGGAGAAAATCAAATAAAATTACTATCAGATTGTATTTCTTTTTAAAAGTGTTGACCAAGTTCAAAGAAATCCTCATATCTTATACTTCTTACTTATTTGTTTGGTGTTAACTTACAAAGATTTACAGAATCATATCAGATTAATAAATACAAAAATCTTTATTTAAGAAACCATTAAAACATCAGTTTTTGTACGTGTGGTGGCACATACTGAAGTCTTGGCTGTATACTATAGTTAAGAATGAAGGATGTATAGTGCAGATAGTCACAGGGTGATTGTTTATTAACAAACATTCAATTACTTGTTATTATGGAATCCTCAAAAAATCCTATATTTTGTTTTGGTTTCCTAGCTATTCCAATCTATTTGATCATATATCTTTCAAAAAATTTTTTTAAAGATTTTATTTATTTATTTGACAGGGAGAGAGAGAAAGTTCACAACAGGGGGAGTAGCAAGTAGAGGGAAAAGCAGGCTCCCTGCTGAGCAAGGAGCCTGATTCAGGACATGATTCCAGGACCCTAGGATCAAGACCTGAGCCGAAGGCAGATACTTAACTGACTGAGCCACCCAGTCGTCCCAAATCTTTCAAATTTAATAATATTATTATATGAAAATTTATTGGCGGGTGACTTAACATCATTAGTGGATCTCCTACTTGGAGCAAAGTCCTGATACAGGGAAATGCAAAGAAAAATATATATTCCATTATCTGTCCTCAAAGAGCTCTAGGAAAAAGGTTGCTCGTTTAATTTTGGCATAATATTTAAGTTCTGAGATGATACAGTGGTAAAAATAATTTTAAGTGTTAATTTTTTTGCCTCCATCATTCCACATAGTCCCTCTGAGGGACTATTCCAAGTTGTAGTTTCTGAGAAGATGGTAAAATAATATGGTCTTCTGGCTCCTTCTATATAAAGACTTTCCAGAAAGAAAGATTAATAGATCTGTCATCCAGCAAAAGTCATAGAAAGGTTGGTAGGTCTGTGGGGGCAAAAGATGATGTGTGTGGGTGGGGAAGTGGTGGGGAAGTAGAGATAGAGGTGGAGGGAATAAAAGGCAGATGAACTTGGAGCAGAAGCAGATTAGATAATACTGATTTAATTAAAATATCCATAAGTTTTTTTTTATTAACATATAATGTATTATTTGTTTCAGGGGTACAGGTCTGTGATTCATCAGTTTTACATAATTCACAGCGCTCACCATAGCACATACCCTCCCCAATATCCATAAGTTTTGATAGAGGTGTGTGCCCTTTTCTTTCCCTCACTTTGAACTTTCCAGGAATAGTACTGGCTAGGTAAGGGATAAGGGAGGAAATACTTCTTTAAAAAGAACAGTGTCGGGGTGCCTGGGTGGCTCAGTTGGTTAAGCGACTGCCTTCAGCTCAGGTCATGATCCCAGGGTCCTGGGATTGAGCCCCGCATCGGGCTCCCTGCTCGGCAGGAAGCCTGCTTCTCCCTCTCCCACCGCCCCTGCTTGTGCTCCCTCTCTCCCTGTCTCTCTCTCTCTCTGTCAGTTAAGTAAATAAATAAAAAATCTTTAAAAAAATAAAAAATAAAATAAAATAAAATAAAATAAAAAGAACAGTGTCTGGGTAAATGTACAAATAATACCATGATGCTTTTTGTTTTCTGGCATGTCCCCTATCCCCTAAAGTCACGAAGAGGGACAAAGATCAGGACATGGATATTTTTTGCCCCATCCCTAAGTACACAACACAGTCAAGATGATTAATTCCCAAAGGCAATAGAAACTCACAAGGAAAAGTAAAAAGACACCTTGTGAGCTCAACAAATAAAAGAGAAATACGACAAACTACAAACATATTTCAAAGCTGATTTAACAAACATTTAAGTGAGCATGCTAAGTGTTGTCAGATAGTCAAAGGAGGATATTGTACACTTGAAAAGGGAACAAAAAATAATAAAATATAACAAATAGGGATTCTGAGTGTGAAAATATCACAGTTAAAACAGAAAACTCAATATATACTTCAAAAAGATACAATTTAAGTCAGTGAAAAGGAAAATAAAATGAAGCTCATTCAGAAGGATTAAAAAGGGAGACTGATAATAAAAGAATGGGGATAGAAGTGAAAGAGTCAAGTTGCATATCCTAAAAACACAAAAAGAGTAAAAAAAGAGAGATGATAGGAAGTATTTAATGGATTAATGATATATATTCACATAGATAGATAGATATCCCCATAAAAATAGTTATAACTTATTTATCAATGAAACCAATGAAAACTAGAAGTAAATATACAGAGTAATACTCTTGCATTTCAATATGTTTAGAGATCTGAAAGGACATTGTTCAAACAGAATCAGTAATCATACTAATCACATATTTGTAAGGTTATGGATTATGTTGCACTTACCTTTATGTTTTTAGCCCAGAAAGTAATGCCTGGATCTTAGTATTTAAAATGCATAATTATCTAAACCTCCTCCTAAACCAGCATGATAAATTGTTATCATTATTAAAGAATAAACTCCATTTCTGTTTATGCTAAGTTTGTAAAAACTAAGTTTGTTTAGTTACACACTTTAAAAATTCACCTTAATGGGTGCCTGTGTGGCTCCACTGGTTAAGTGTTTTACTCCTGATTTTGGCTCAGGTTGTGATCTCAGGGTTGTGAGATCAAGCTCCTTGCCAGGCTCCATGCTGGGTGTGGAGCCTGCTTAAGATTCTCTCTCTCCCACTCCCTCTGCCCCCCCCCCACCCTGTTCACATGTTCTCTCTCTCTAAAAAGAAAAATAAAAAATAAAAACAAAAAATAAAAACATCACCTTAACAAAACAATTTAAGACCAATAATTATATAAATAATGCCTTCTTTGGATCAGCTTCTTTCATCTGGAAACAAAAGATATAAAATAAATAATATATGGTCCATGATTAATTATAACATGCATAAATCAGTAAGTTAAATAAATATAGGATTTCCACATATGATGGCACAAATGGAGATCACCTTAGCCAGCAGGAAACCAGATACAAGGGACTGGGAATTTTTCTAGATAAGGCAATACCAGCCGTATCTTAAGAGTAGATATGTATTTATGAATCAGAAGACTCATTTTGTTAAGATTTTGATTTTCCCTAAGTGAATCAAAATACAGTCCAGAATGTCTACTGATTTTCATCAAAGGGCCAAGGAAATAGAGAAATTAAAAAAAAAAAAAAAAAGGACACCTGGGTGGCTTAGTCAGGTCAGTTAAGCATCTGCCTTTGACTCAGGTCATGATCCCAGGGTCCTGGGATCTAGTCCTGCATCAGGCTCCTTGCTCAGTGGGGAGACTGTTTCTCCCTCTGCCTATAGTTCCTCCACTTGCGCTCGCCCTCTCTCTCTCTCTCTCTGACAAATAAATACATAAAAAAGTCCCAGAAAAACTAAATAAATGTATCAGAAAATAAAAACAAAACAAAACAACTTTCACCCATATCTCATACCATACCAAAAACCTTAATTTTAAATAGATTAGGGACACAAATATAAATGCAAAACTATAAAGCATTTGGGAGAAAACAGAATATAGATTCCATAAGAGAAAAAGTATGGATAAAATGGACTTTATCAAAATTAAAAACTTCCCCCCATGAATAGACATCATTAAAAATAAAAAGGTAAGGGTGCCTGGGTGGCTCAGTCGTTAAGCGTCTGCCTTCGGCTCAGGTCATGATCCCAGGGTCCTGGGATCGAGTCCCACATCGGGCTCCCTGCTCGGCAGGAAGCCTGCTTCTCCCTCTCCCACACCCCCTGCTTGTGTTCCTGCTCTCGCTATCTCTCTCTCTGTCAAATAAATAAATAAAAATCTTTAAAAAAAATAAAAATAAAAATAAAAAGGTAAGTCACACATTGTAAGAAAATATTTGTAGTACATATATATGAAAAAGAACTTGTATTTAGACTATGTAAACAACTCCTCATGATAAGTAACAAAAAATAACCCAATAAAAATGGGCAAAATCCTTTAGAAACTTCTAAAAGGAAGATAAATGACTGGCTAATAATAAGCATAAGGTAAGTGTTCAACATACTAGTTATCAGGGAAATGTAAATTAAAATGGCAATGTGATACCATTACACATTACCTAGAATGGTTAAAAAAATAAAATGACTGGCAACACCAAATGTTGGTCAAAATGTGAAGCCACTGGAACTCTCATTAATTACTATGGGAGTATTAAATGGTTCAACCAATTGGAAAATTGGAATTTTCTTATAAATTTAATTATAAACATACCATATGATCCAGTTATTCCATTCCTAAGTATTTTCCAAGATAAATGAAAACTTATAAATAAACAAGAAAAAAAAACTTGTACAAGAATATTTGAGTAGAAGTTTTAGTCATACTATTTATAAACTGGAAACAACCCAAATGTCCATCTACAAGATAATATATATATCAAATTTTGATATATTCATAACCTGGAATATTACCCCATAGTAGGAGGAGGGTGAGGAGGAGGAGGAGAGGTAGTAAAATACTACCACCTGAAACTACATGAGTAAATCTCAAAAACATGTTGAATGAAAGCAGGTAGACATAGAAGAGTACATACTGTGTGATTTCATTTATGTGACATTCAAGAACAGAGATAATCAATCTACAATTATAGAAATGAGAAGAATCCTTACTTAGGAGGTGTGCAAACTGACTGAGAGTGGACTCGAAGGAAATTTCTGAGATGATGAAAATTAGCTATATCCTACCTATTTTTGTACCAAGGCATACACATTCACCAATAATCATTGTATTATACACCATATGTAGATTATGCCTTAATAAAAAAATACTAAGAAACTTCTTTCAAGTTTGAAGGTTATCTCATGTAATGGATTTAACAAGAGACCACACACAGCAGAAAGGAGGATTAGTGAATTCAAAATAGAAAATATCAATAGAAAATGTCAATAGAAAATATCCGAAGTGAAGTACAGAGAGAAAATTAAATGGAAAAGAAAAGTCAGAACAGATGAGAATAGTAGGTGAGACTCAACTAAAAGATCAGACAGACTTTAATTAGACTCCTAGAACAAAAGGAGAATGGCATAGAAAAAAAAATGGAATAATTCAACGAATCAGCCCACAGATTCAAGAATCTCAGAGTCCTATAGGAAAAACACAAAGAAAACTACTCATAGTCAAATTGCTAAGAATCACATACAAAGATAAAGTTCTACAAGGAGACAGAAGCAAAATGTCACGTTATTTTTACTAAAGCCACAGACTGATGGCTGAATATCAACCAATTTTGGCAGCTAGATGACAGTAAATTGAAATATTTAGAGTACCAAAGGGGAAAAAGACAGCTGTTAATCTAGAACTGTATATCTACTGGAAATTTCTTTGAAGATGATGGTAAAATAAAGAAGTTTTCAGACCCAAACAAACAAACAAAACTCTGTACCACTCACATTTGCACTCCAAAAAATATTAACCAGATTTCATCACAATGAAGAAACATGCCTTTGGTGGAAAACCAAACTTCAGCTTAGAATAAAATGATCAGACATGATAAATATACATGTTAAAAAAAAAAAGAGAGAGAGAGGCAAACCAAGAAACAGACTCAACTATAGAGAACAAATTAATGGTTCCCAGAGGGGAGGTGGGGGTATGGTTTAAATAGGCGATGGGGATTAAGGAGGGCACTTGTGAAGAGCACGGAGTGTTGTATGGAAGTGATGAATCACTAAATCTACACCTGAAGTTAATATTATACTGCATGTTAACTAACTGGAATTTAAATAAAAACTTGAAGAAAAAAATGAATATTAACTTCAAAATCACCATATGAATTATGTTCTGGTCAGGAAACAGAACAATAATTTGAACACAAATATAAATTACTTTATATATTTTTTAAAGATTCCACCCATCTATTTGAGAGAGAGAGAGAGAGAGAGTACAGCAGGGGGAGGGGAAGTGGGAGAGAGAGAAGCAGATTCCCCGCTAAGCAGAGAGCCCTTGGAGGGAATGGATCCCAGGACCCCAGGACCATGACCTAAGCCTAAAGCAGATGCTTAACTGAGCCACACAGGCACCCTACTTTATATTAATATAAAAATTATGAATTAGTAAAAGGTACTTAACTACTAAAAGGAGTTAAGAGAACTTTAAGCAATATAGGATAGCGAATGAGAGAATCTTCTACCTTGAAGGCTGAGGAAGGCTATCCAAGAAAGTAATATACTGTGCCCCTGCTTGCCAGAACCACCACCAGGCTGAGATTCACACCTCGTTGAAGGGGTAAGACAGTGGTCTACTGGAAGATGAAAAAGTTCAGAGGGTGCCATAGAACAGAGTTGGTCCATATGCAGTGGACTGGGATTGGTGAGAAGCAAGCAAATTGCTTAATCTCTGTTGAAACTCTGAAGCTTAAGAGCCATTGGACTTTATCCTATTTGCTGCTAGAAGCACTGCCATAGGAAACAAACAAACAAAAAAAGCCCTGTCAAACCAGGAAGATAAGCTTATTCTTTGCTCCTTATTGCAGTGCCCCTTCAGTCCCTCTACTGCAAAGCCTAATATTGAGCCAAATGGCAAAGGAGAAATATTTTCAGGTCCAGCTCCCGTAACACCAAGAAGGGCAATACAGCATAGATTTGGAGCTGAGAGGTAACAAATTTAAAACTGGCATATAAAGTAACAATATTTTGTATGATATAAAATATATGACTATCACAGCACAAAACATGGGAGGATAATAAACAAATTTACGTGAGGCACTTGTTTTATTGGGGAACGGTAAATTTTTAAATTAAAGTAGACTGCAACATAGCAGAGATTTATGTTGTCAGGTTATAAAAATTAAAGAAGGTATCACTAAAAAGTTTGTTTTAAAAAGATCAACAGGGTGCCTGGGTGGCTCAGTCATTAAGTGTCTGCCTTCAGCTCAGGTCATGATCCAGGGTCCTGGGATCGAGCCCGGCGTGGGGCTGGCTTCCTGCTCCGCGGGAAGCCTGCTTCTCCCTCTCCCTCTCCCCCTGCTTGTATTCCCTCTCTCGCTGTGTCTCTCTCTGTCAAATAAATAAATCAAATCTTTAAAAAAGAATAAAAATAAAAAGATCAACAAACAAAACGAAACAAGATCAACAAACGACAAAGTTTGGCTTCATTGTTGTCTATTATAATAAAAAAATTACAAATAATTTATTTCCAGCAATAGGGAGAATTAGACTTATCCATACAACCAAATATCATTTTAAATCATTTTAAAGAAATCATTTTAAAGAAACAGGAGTTGTAAAAGAATATCTATTCACAACAAATGTTCATTTTGTGCAGTCTTATGATAAAAGCAGGTTTAAAAACTGTAAATACTACCTTATATAGCTACATTATTGAGCACTTGTGTTATACCAGGCACTCTGCTATATGCTCTCATTTAATCCTGCTGGCAGCCCTATGAGGTATTATCTCCATTAGAGCATAATCTCATTTTCATAAATATACTCATACATATATTGGTAGGAAAAAAATACACTAAATTTATCTCTGATGAGTGGGATAATCAGTATATTTAAGTTAACCTCTATTTGCTTTAGAGTATTTTGTATTTCTCCTCACAGTGAACATATACTAGTATTCTGAAAATACAAAAAACTACTAATTAAGCATTTAGAATTTTTAAAATGTTTAATCATAATTATTTACCTCAGACAGTGGACAAATAAACTTATAAATTTAAGACATATGCATGAAAATTATAAGACTAAGCACACTTTATAACACAATAGTTAATATAATTTTCAGATTGTTTTGATTCATCTGTAAAAAGAACTATATAGAAGAATATCTGGCTTTTCATCATGCCTCTACCATTAACAAGAGTAGGTTTTTTTTTTTTCTGATTACTTTGAATCTGAAAACTACACAAACATTATTTTCAAGGGATTAACTAGGGTCTCATAATTTGATCTTTTAATTTATGTACCCTGACATAGGGTGTCTACAGATGGTTCACTCAGTTGAATCATGGTTGGAACTACAGGACATACATTACATCTGAAAACAACAAAAATAGACATCAATTTTCTACTCACAAAAAACAGCAGTCTTTATTTATTTATTTATTTATAAATATTTTATTTATTTATTTGACAGAGAAAGAGACAGCGACGGAGGGAACTCAAGCAGGGGAGTGGGAGAGGGAGAAGCGGGCTTCCCCGCCGAGCAGGGAGCCCTATGCGGGGCTCGATTCCAGGACCCTGGGATCCTGACCTGAGCTGAAGGCAGATGCTTAAGGACTGAGCCACCCAGGCGCCCCAGCAGTCTTTATTTAAACAGCTCAATGTAATATTAATCAAATAGGAGCAGAGACTAGTAAGCAAAATGAGCCAAACCTTTATATAAGATCTGTATCTTTCATCTTCTCTCAATCCCAGATACTAATAATATCCTCGAAAATCAAACATTTTTGCATGACTTAATGAGTAAATAAATAAATCCATGGATTTTAAGGGACTATAATATGAAGACTGAATATAAAGTTAAAAAGTAATATCACTGAAGTTCTGATATGTGCATTCAAGGGAATCTTCCAGAAGGAGGTAAGAGTTCATCGAGTAGCCTCAAAATGCTCTGAGGTTCTAAAGATAATAAGTGGATTCCAAGTTTCAGAGAGGGTATAGACTTACATGCTAAGTGGTAAAACATTTAAAACTGAGAGGTAGCATCTCTAGAAAGCCTACACTTAAGAGATAGGAGCATGAAAAGCGTTCTCATTGCAAAGCTTGAGACTTCCATTCTTGGCCCATCTTCAGCATTAACTCCACCCACCTTTGTTCACTTCTGATGTCTTTTTCATGGAAGACCACCCAAACAACTTCAATTCCACTAGATAGAAAACTCCTCCCAGGATAAAGACATGTCATAATCATCTTTGCTCCCTTCACATTCCCCTTGGTAATGTCCAGCCCGCTACTTTGCTGATAGTGGACATTAAATAAATGATAATAGATTCTGTGGAGGATTTAGGTCCCCCTTTTTGTATTATATAAGAATATGCCAGAACAGGACTCATGAACCCAATATATTAATTATTTAATTAATGAACCCAATATATTAATACATGAACCCAATATATTAATCATACCACCTAATATGACAACATGAAAGCTCTATTTCATGTCATCCACTTAGCTCATCTTTCAAATTTCAGCTGAAATACACACACATATATAAGATTATTTTATTTTCTAGCTTTATTGAGATAATATAACATGTAATGTACGTTATATATATGTTCACATATAACATTGTTTAAGCTCAGGTGTACAATGTAATGAATTGAGGCACATATATGGTGAAATGTTTACCACAAAAAGGTTAGTTGACATATCCTTCACCTTACATAATTACTGTTTTGTTGTTGTTATGTTAAAACTTACTCTTACAGCAACTTCAACTGTTATTGCATTAAGTATGCAATACAGTATTGCCATCATGCTGTACATTAAATCCCCAGATCCTATGCCTCTTAAAACCACAGGTTTGTACCCTTTGACCAACAACTCCACGTTTTTCTCCCTCCCCCACCCCTACCTCCCAGCCTATAGCAACATGAGTTGCTATATGAGTTTAGCTTTATTAGATGATATGATATGAGTTTAGCTTTATTAGATGCCACATGTAAATGAGATAATACAGTATTTGTCTTTCTGTGTCTGGTTTATTTCACAGAGCATAATGTCCTCAAAGTTCATCCATGTTGTTGCAAATGTCAGGATTTTCTTCTTTTTTATGGCTGAATAATATTCCATCCTGCATGTACTGTTATCTCTTTTCTTTTTGATAATAGTCATCTAACAGGTGTGATGTGATATTTCATTGTGGTTTTGATTTACATTTCCCCAAGGATTGGTGATGCTGAGCACCCTTTATGTACCTGTTGGTTATGTGTATGTCCTCTTTGAAAAAATGTCTACTCAGATCTTTTGCCCATTTTGAATTGGATTATTTGGGGTTTTTGTTTTTGTTTTGCTATTGGGTTGCAGTAGTTCCTTATACATTCGATATTAATTCCTTATCAAATGTGTGGTTTATAAATATTGTCTCCCATTCAGTAAATTGCCTTTTCATTTTGTTGATTGTTCCTTCTGCTGTGCAGAAACTTTTTAGCTTATGTAGCCCTACTTGTTGATTTTTTTTGCTTTTGTTACTTGTGCTTTTGTGTCATATCCTTAAAATCCTCACCATGACCAATGGTGGAAAATTTTTCCCTATGTTTTCTTCTAGAAGTTTTATGATTACAGGTCTTATATTTATAAGTCCTTGTTACATTTTAAGTTAATTTTTGTGAATGGTATAAGTTAGGAATCCAACAAAATATATTTTTAATATAGTAGATTTTCTCATATCTGCTCTATATTTCTCTATCATACTCTAATATAAATTATGTGACCATAACTGGATTATATAAGATAAATATACATACCAGCAATCCAGTGGAGCCTTATGCTTGACTCAAAACAATCTATAATTTCTTTAATACTATTTATATTTATGATATGTAAAACATATAAATAAAACTACATATAAATATAATACTATTTATACCTTTTTAAGCCTTGGTTGATAAGGGTAACCAAATATTCAGGTTATTATTTCCCTTTTTTTGCTCAAGTATTTTTTTTGTCAAAAAAATCTTTATTTCATCTTTATTGTAGATGTAAATCTGTAGTAGCCTTATAATTTTTGGATTATCTATTATTTTCTTCATGACATTCAAAAGTTAATTCTTGTTTTCATTGTTTCTATTTAGAGGTCATTTACAATTACTCTTTTCTTACTCCATTTAAGTAATCTCTTTCTTCTTTTCTATTCCTCCAAATGGTTTTAAGATATTTTTTCCGTGTCTTTGGTTTTCTGCAGTTTTTCTATGAGTTATTTAAGTATGAATTTCTCTTTAGGACCTTGCTTAGGATTTGCGTGGTCTCCTGAATCTATGAAATAATTTTTTTAGTAAGTGTTGGAAAATTCATCACTTGAATGTGGACTCCAAATAAAAGTATGCTAGGTCTAATCATCGTAACTTCTCCATTCTTTTTTTTTTTTTAAAGATTTTATTTATTTATTTGAGAGAGAGAGAGAGTGAGAGACAGAGAGCACGAGAGGGAAGAGGGTCAGAGGGAGAAGCAGACTCCCCGCTGAGCAGGGAGCCCGATGCGGGACTCGATCCCGGGACTCCAGGATCATGACCTGAGCCGAAGGCAGTCGCTTAACCAACTGAGCCACCCAGGCGCCCAACTTCTCCATTCTTATCCTTGTTTTCTATATTTTCTGTCTTTTTATCTCTTCATCCACTATTGGTATTTTCTTCTGATCTCTCTTAGACATCGGGCAGTTCTCTTTTATTCACATCACTCTACTGTTAAAACCATCCATAGACTTCTTTATCCTGTTTCTTACAATTTCTTACAATTTATATAAAGTTCTAAAGTTTGTATTTAAGCCTTCTAATTTTTTATCATTTTAAATTATTTGTCAAGATTATTAATCTTGTATGTTTTTAAAATGACTTTAAGTATAGTAAGCATTGTTTCTTAAGTCTATACTTGATAGTTCCAATATCAGAAGCCCCTATAGCTCTCTTTCAATTTTCTTTTTTGCTATGGTTATCATTTATATTTCTTTGTCTCCTTGGATATCTTCGATCTGTTTGACACTGTATTGATAACTCATTTGTAGATATATTTTGAGGTCTAGGATATTGTTTTCCTCTGGTTAGGCACCTGGGGGAAACTGACATCCAGAATACCTTAATCCAATTTGAGCAATAATTTTCTGGGCCACTTAAATGGCTAGTAGATGCGCTAACGTCTGTATGAGGCCTGTTTGCTTCCAGTTCACCTTTACTCCTGCATAGAGTCATTTTGTGTTCCAATTAGAAGATAAAAGGATATACCAGGGTGACCATCACTGTGAGCCTGCTACTCTAAATTGTGGCCCTGAACCATGAAAGGATCAAAAGAACTACTCAGCCTTTCAGTCATCTATTTGGGACTTTGGGAATGTCCTTGGGGAAAAGCACCCCACTTTCATGGATTCCCATCTTGTCCTCAATCTTAAATTAGAAATACTTCACAACGTTTAGCTCTCTGATGCCCTCAAACAAATGCTTGTGGTAGACCTGCCACCACCCTCACCACTCCACCTCCACCCAGTTCTAGTTTCCTCAGGGAGAAGGTTGTTACCTAATATGTCACTTTGAGAAGGGGAAGTCTTCACATGGGTCATTTTAAAGACATATACTTTAATACTCCAAAGCAGCAGAAAATGCAACTAAGGGTAATCAAGGGTTTCTAAAAACACAGTCCACAAGAATTTGAACTAATTGGTGAAAAATATTTGAGTTCTAGTGATGGAATATAAAAAGCAAACATATTAAGAAACAAAAATTTTTTTTTTTTAATTTGACTCTGCAGGCTTCCAAGGACTTATGAATAGCCCCTGGTCTGTGAGGCTAATATAGACACCATTTCTTCCTGCCACAGTAATATGCTCTGATTAGAAAAATGAGCACCTTACTTATACCATGAAGCTTTCAAGATACACATACAATTTCCAACCACCCATTAACCTTAAATATGACTTGCTCCCTGAGCTCATGAATGACACAAGGTTGACTTTCATAGAAAAGTGGAATCTGGTTGATGTCATTTGCTTATGGTTGTAGATAAACACAACTTTTAAGAACACAAACCTTATTTCTTTTGATTAAAACAGGTGATCTAGGAAAATATGGCACCATTTTGCTTTTCCTTTAACTTCTAAATAGCTTTATTTCAATCTCAGAGGTAAACCTCTTGTCAACTATTACATTCTATGACACTGTATATACTTCCAAGGTTTGAAGCATCCAATTTGAATAAAGTAATCAAATTAACCAAATGATATCAGATCTTCCCTTCCTACTCTGTATGGAAAGCTTTCTAAGGATGGAGACCAGAACAATTACCTAGTATTTATAGAATGAGATAAAAACACAACCTTGTATGTAAACATCTTTGATAAAAATGAAACAAAGATTTTTTAGTTTAACTTTACACTTCAAATCCAAAACAACACATATATTAAAGACCATCAAGATAAAAAGATAACATCAATTTTAATGACATACCAGTTTTGAAATACTGTGTAAGAGGCTTTGTCCTATTCATATCACCTAAATAATTGTAGATAAAACATTTCAGAATACAGATGCATTTTGAGATTGCTAAAAAAAAAGCATCAAAAAATGGATACACATTTCAAGCTACTTCTAACTCTTAAGAAAAATGAAATAATTGCCACATGTCACATAAGAAATCCATTTAAAATGTTTAAAAAAATCCACATAAATGATGAGTATGGATTTGTTTTGAATATTCATTGTAATATTATAGCAATATTTATTAAATTATCTACACATTATTTCAAGAAAGAATAATAACCTATCTGTGATTTAACTTTACGTTCAAATATGTCTGTTAAAAAAGATGTATTTAAAATGTTAATTTTGACTTCTTCTGATCTACAATGCAGCATATAAGTATAAATCCTTAAAAGAGTGCCTTTATATGTATCTTCTAAGAAGACATATCCAGGCATGTAAGGTTTGAAAGAAAATGAACAGAATAATTTTGTGAAACAAATTGTGAATTGCATTAAAGGAGAATACTTAGTTATGAATATATTAAATCAATTCACAATTTTTACTCTTTATGACTGAAATTATGTAATGTTCAGCTCTGTGTGTGTTTTACTTGATTGATACTTAAATGAATGTTGAATTGATTATATATTATCCTTCCTAATCCTCTTAAATCTAAATGTAAAATAACACACCTACACATACAATATCTGTGTGTCAGGAGTACCTTGAGGTGTATATCATTTTCAATTAAATTTGGTAAATAATGAAATATTTAAAAATGCCCCTTGATGCTGACCTACTGTTAGTTATGCAAGAGATTAAAATGAACAGGAAGAAGTAATGTAATCAAGAAATGATGTTATGAAAATCTGTGCATGCATTAGTTTCTATAGCAGATATGATTCCTCTGCCCTTTCTTTTTTTAAAAAAAACTGTATCAACTCACATTTTCTAAAACAGTGGACAGACTATATAGGTCTGTCTACTGAAGTAATGAGTTAGAGAATGTTGCAAGAGTGCTTGCCAAATCATAGTACCATTATTAATTCAAGCATGAATAAATTGTTCATTTTAACTATAATCATGTAATTCATCAAAATATTACTAGAGCATATCATTCTCAACTATTACACTGATAGAGTACCTTATCTTAATACCAACAAATGCAGAAAATTATTTTTGATGTTTATCTACCAAAAAAAGTAATTGTTTTGAACCTGGGCAGGCCTTACCTCATATTTTGATAAGAGGAAAATTTCAACATGTTTTTGCGTACTGACTTGAATGTAGTTGTTTTGCATTTGAATAACTCCATCTATTAAGCTTTAAAATATGTCAGAGTGTCTGGAACTGAAATAGTATATTTCCCATATGTCAGTTTCTTCATTCTCCTTAATGAATACAGAACAAACTGGGATGCTAAGTAAGCAACCCCCTAAGTCATAAATCAACAGAATCATGCAAACGTACAATCTCATCTTCCAGAAGCTCTTCCTTGCAAGTTCCTTTTGCTGTCAAGACTACAAACTTTTCAAATATTATGTTGGAAATCAAAATGCACTAGACAAAAACCTTATTTATTGCCATTTATCCAAAATAGAGGAAATTGAGGCACAAAAAAAAGTCAGAGAAATTTTTGCACTTTATAGTTCACTGAGATACCCAACTTTTCTTTATTGCTCATGGAATTATTTCATAAAGTAAGAATGATTAACTACTATCGAAACAATACTGTACTAAATAACAATACCCACCTACTTGTGTGTTATACTTGAGCATTGGAATATACATATGAAAATGTCCCTGCTCCCTTTCTGAAGACAGGATTATCTGTACCACAGGGCCATAGAGAACAAACTTGTTAGAACAGAATTATAACACTGGGAGAAACTCTAGTTGCTTTCTGTGCCACTGAATCTATCATTTCATTATGTTTCCCTTTTCTTGTTTTCAGGTTTTATCTTTGTAAATTAGCATTCTTTATCTGGCATATCCCACCCCCCGTTTAAGGATACTCTCTTCCTTGGGTTCTGGAATTTCATGGTAAGCATCTTTCAATCTCAAAAACTGTGATCAAGGTTTCTAGAATTTGAAAATTAAACTTACCAACTGAGACACTTGGACAAAAATAAAAGAGCCCAAATGCATGTCACTTTACTACAAAACAATTGCACACACTCTATGATCTGTCTAATATGCTCTTGTCTTGACTACCTATTGATCAGTGATCTCCTACTCATCTAACGTAATACACCTATGTAATAATATCTTGGAAGTAAAATAAATATATGAACTCTTGCTCTACTTTGGTTTGGGAATATCAATAATAAAAATAATATACATCTTTCTCACACAAATTTAAAAGATTCTGCTGATGCACTAAACCAACATCCTCAAGAATTAAAAAATGACAGAGTTGTTTTTTATTTTATTTTATTATATTATGTTAGTCACCATACATTACATCATTAGTTTTTGATGTAGTGATCCATGATTCATTGTTTGCATATAACACCCAGTGCTCCATTCAGTACGTGCCCTCTTTAATACCCATGACCAGGCCAACCCATCCCCCCACACCCCTCCCCTCTAGAACCCTCAGTTTGTTTCTCAGAGTCCACAGGACACTGAGTTTTAAAAAAATGTTCCTGTAAATTTTTCAAAGCTTTCAAAGCTTTTGCTCTAGTCAACTGGCAGTATTATCAAGCAAACTATTACCTGAAAATTTTTAAAAAGTTGGTTCCATACTAAAAATCTTGCATACTCTCATACTATTAATACTGTGTCTCCCTATCTTGTTCAAAACTATAAAACTGGGCTTTTGTAGAACTTCTTATTTATGTATCTATTGTTTCTGGGATTTAACAAATCACATACAGATTTCTGATCAATTTATCTAGGTATACAATTATAAAGATCTTATGGATTCCCAGTTTAAACCACACTGTGAATTCCCAGATTCCATATTTTAAAGCTAATTTAAATAGATTTAATTAGGTAGGCTTAGGTAAACTGAGTGTTTTAATTCATATGCCCTTGACAAAGTATGGCTCCATATCTCCAAGAGGGAAAATGTTCACTAGGAAAGACAAAAATGAAATATTTAATGAAAATCAGTAATTTGGTCACTTTCATGGAGAATGAATAACATACCCTAAATCATAGCTTATTTATTCTTTCTAAGGGCATTATCCCTGACTATTTTTCCTGTAGAAAAGAGAAAGCCTGGTGCTAATAAATCTTTACTGAATGTTCTTATTCTACTGGGATGTTTCCTTAACAAGTGAGTTTTCCTACATAAGAATTGAATTTACTCCTATAATGAACTTTTGCATGTTAAATACATCAATATGAGTTTTCTGACTATAGTAAAATTTCAGAATTCCCATCCCAGAAATTTTATTGGATTATGACCTTTCTCTCTCTTTTCCCCCTCCCAATTAATTGTCTCAGGCCACAAAATAAAAGATCAGAAGTCTCCAAATACTGCTATTTGATTAGATGTGGGTATTCTCTTTACTTATATACCATAATATCTACCATAAAAGTATTATTTGATATAAAATACAGTCCTCTGCCCTTTTATGTTAATAGAAAAGGGCACAATATAATAATAATATTTCAAATACATACAAAAGTAAAATTAACTTTTATTAACATACAGAGATTTGCTCTGTTGAGTAATCATGTGTGAACCAGAAAAATTAGTGTCACTAACAAAGCCTAAGCCCCTGGCAGATACTTTCCACTTTCTACACATCTGCACATAAGAAGGTGTAAGAGCCTTCTAGAAACCAAAAATTTCACTTTTCCTGAAAATTGTTTTTTAGTTCCTAAGAGCTAAACATATGGTAGGACAAGTGATACTGCTGTCACTGAGATGTTCGCATTCTACTGGGGAACCAGACAATAATCAAATAATCAACTACCTAAAAGAGATAACTTCCAGATTCTCCTGAAGTATTCTGAAGGAAATAAATACAGTGGTATAATAAAGCAGCAGCAGAAAAGACTTCTTTACACAGGGTTGTCAGAGAAGACTGCTCTCAGGCAGTACTATGTGATTTGTTAGCTACAAGGTGAAATATGTAAAGCCATTTATTATGTAAGTCCTGATAACATAAAACCTGGCTGTTTTCTCCAAGGGGCTAGAGGACTCTGTCTTTGCTGGGTCTATAAGGAATGTATCTATGAGGAGGAGCAGTGACATCTTTGAGAAACCTGGTAATGGCTATCATCCATCTCCAATCTAAGTGTGATAGTATGGAATCTGAATATAGAACTTCAGGGGAAGTTCTGAATATAGAACTTCAGAGAAGCAGAAACCAGGGGGAAGAATGTAAGAAAAAAGGGAGAGGTAGATGAAACTGGCTTAACAAATAGCAAGTCCTCATATAGTCATCTTAATAAGTAGAAGCAATCAGATTATTTCAACCTATAGAGATCTATGACAATGACAATATATCATGGTATTGTGAAGGGCAATATAGATGAACAGCCAACTAGAATGTGTTCTATTTGAATAATCATAAGGATAATCTTAACCATAACAGAAGAGATGGTGAAGAGAAGGCTTACCTCAAAGGAAAATCATGGTCTTCATTCAGTTTCCAGATCTAAGTCAGTTTTCATATCCTAAGCCCACTAATTGAAGGAAAGACAGGATTCTCTTTGAGAATTTGCAATTTGCAAATGCAGGATAGAGTAAATCCAGCACGTTAATGTTTCCCCTAAAGAATCTGAGTTTATTTACCAGGGTAACCATGCACTATAGAAAAGGTAATATCCAGACTTTTCAAGAAATGTTAAGGTACAGGGTCTGAGGGGCACTTGGGTGGCTTAGTTGGTTAAGCAGCTGCCTTCGGCTCAGGTCATGATCTCAGGATCTTGGGATTAAGCCCCACATGGGGCTCCCTGCTTAGCGGGGAGCCTGCTTCTCCCTCTCCTCCCTGCTTATGCTTTCTCTTGCTCTCTCTTTCTCTCAAATAAATCAATAAAGTCTTTAAAAAATAAATACAGGATCTGAGTTGATGTTGTACAGGATGATCTGAAATACCATCAAGGTCTTCCTTTGATCAGGAGCCACATGAGTGCTGGACTGAGTCCATCTCTTACTGATTTCAGTGGGTACTCAGACCCACCCTGTAGTTATTTTCTTGGTTCTCTGAGTATATGTTCCATTACCCAGAAGAAGCTGCCTGACAGAATAGAGAATAAGAGAATACAGAGTGATATGCTTAAGGTTCACTTTCCCTGCTCAAATGCCTCTTCTAGCACCATCCAATGGCTCAATCCATTGTCATGTTATCAGAGACAGCATTGCCTTAGACTATGGAACTCTTACTACTACAAAAGCATACAATGAGACAATAATTGTCTGCTCTGCTCTGACCATGTACATGGCTGCCCTGATATAATAGTGGGATTATATGCTGAAGGCTCAGCTAAAGTGTCACCTTAAGAACAATGCCTTTCAAGACTGAGCAGCAGTCCATTATGAGGAGGTCCATGCACTTAACCAAGAGCCAATAATCAATAGCTAGAACTCAAAAAAATGATCCTGGGGGTGCCTGGGTGGCTCTGACAATTGAGTGTCCAACTCTGGTTTTGGCTCAGGTCCCATGACGGAGCTGAGTTGGGCTCCATGCTCAGAGGGGGAGAGTTTGTTTCCCCTCTCCCTCTGCCCCTACCCCGACTTTGCACACTCTCTCTCTCTCAAATAAATAAATCCTAATTTTTTTTTAATGATCTTGGCTGGTGAGATAGCAAGGGGGTGGAGGGTATGGAGGGAAGGAGAGGGAGAGGGAAAGGAACAGAGGGGGAGAGAAAGAGAGGAAGAGGGAGAAACTGATGAAGGAAGAAAGAGGGGGCTACTGAAAGCAGAGAGGGCATGGAATCCAGAGTAGTACTAAGAATGCAGATATTATGGAGATAGGCTTCTAGTGAGAAGATGAGGTAATTTGTTCCTGATTACTTCTATTTTCTCAATCAGGTGTAATAAGGTAAAGGCAAAAGTGAGGAAAATTGGCAAGAAAGAGGAATGTATAGTTTTCTCAAAGAGGAGGAAAGTGATCTCACCTCAGAAATATAAAAGGATTAAGTATAGAGTGCCCATTTAAGGCTTAATAAAATCAGCCCTTGGCCAATACTTCTGGTGTCCACTATGACACTGTGATTGGTTTGTGACTATGTTTTAACTGGTTGATATGAAAGAAAAGAAAGCAATTTCTTTGTAGAGTGATTTTTCCCCTCAAAAATTTCAGTTTTCCTGCTGTAGATGTGGAAAGGTAGATAATTAAATTTAAATTTGGGTTGGTCAAGGAGTATAGAGTAGAAAGAGTGGAGTAAATTTTATAGAGTATTTTCAATGTGGGTGGCCATGATAACATATCATCTCTAAGGTGAGTGAAGCAATAAATATGGAAGGAGAAATGTGTTGACAAATAATGAAATACTGATGTGGGTAAATGATTTGGAATTCTTAGGTTGCTACAATAGAATTATTAGAGTAAGGAAGTCAAAAAAGAAAATTTGGTGCTCACAAAATAAAATGTTTGACATCAAGATTTTGATAGTAATGCTGTTATTGGTGATGACAATATTTAGAATGTGGATACCTGGCAATGAACACCTGAGTGTGTTTGAAACAACCAGAGCAGACAAGAGATCTTTACAGACAAGTAAACTCAGGAACTGAGGGGCCAGGTAATTGATTGTGGCATCCACATGGCTGCTACTGAGATAGATGACAAAGAGTAGAGATGAAAAAAATGAACTGACACAGCAGCTAAGTTTCAATAATAAAAGAGATTAACATAAAGAGGAAAACATGGTAGCCACAAAGGACATGGATGATAGAGATGATCATACGAGCATCAGTAACACGGATATTGTTCTCGATCCCTGACTTGTGGGGTTTGAGGATGAATCAGGAGGAAAAAGGAATGGGAAACATGGAGGTACACACCTAGGGCAAACATATATCTTGTTAGCCTGGGACTATCCTGTGTAATGACTGTTACAGCACTGTAACTATTACCAGCATCCACTATTACTTTAAAATTGTTCCAATTTGGACAATATATTATATGATCACTCTACACCTACCATATTTTCAATCCTTCTGTTATATATACCCCAAATTACCTGTCTAGATTTATCTTCACCTCACGTTCTACAGAAATCAAAACTCTTCACAACACTCACATTCATTGATCATGGCTGTTCAGAAAGGGGATGTTTACACTGAATTCTCTCACTGACCAAATTAGGAAGTGACTACCTAGTGGCTCCCAGATTTCCACAGGCTGAATGATAGGGGATGGGCTGCTGCACAGAAATCCCTGGGGAGAAATCCCAATTTGCCTGATCTGAAACAGATACTAAAATGTCTTGGTATGATTTATGAATGCTACTAAGTTTGTAAAACTCTAAATTCTAATTTTCACAATTATTAAAAAAGTGTGTGTGTGTGTGCATGTGTGTGCTCGCATGTGCACGTACACACCTGCCAGGGCTATTAAAAGTCACAGAAATACCCATTTGGCCCCAAAACAACTTCCCCTCTGCATCCTTTCAGTTCCCTCAGTAGAGAATCCTAAAATCAAATAGTTGAGATTTATACAGCTCCTTAACACCTATAGGGCATATTCCAAGCCTGGCCTCCTTAAACTCCCTTTGACAAATAAACCCAGTTACTCCAATGAGATTGCAAGCCCCTTGAGCTCCTTTAAAATTGTGGAAAACATTTTGTTCTGAATCGTTCACAGAGCATGCACTTAGTAAATAAATACATGATTGAATCTCTGATTAGATTATGTACAACTGAAACTTCTGTCAATATTTCTTTAGTCCCTGGACTCCAGTGGGTTTCACTAGGCTATCTTTTCTAGCCTACTGCTGAATAACACCTGTCTTCCACCACTATGGAGTAGGATTTATAACTTGCTCCTAGGACTGGAATTTCTTTCCATCTGTAACTGCTTAGCCTCCAAAAAGCTTAATGGGTTCTCCAGTGAATATTTAAGTATTTTCTCTATCTTTTTATTGGCAATTTATTCAATTAGTAAGTTATTCAATGTGGATATGTGTGTCCTTTATTTTTTACAAGCAGGATACAACTCTCTACTAAAAGGTCCGAAATAAAAGACAGTTTTATAAATGTTGCACAATCATTTAATAAAAATTCACTAGATAGGAAATCAAAATGCATCATCATCCATTTGAACTCTATCTAATTTTGGCTCACGTTGTAGATAACAGTAAATGTAATTTGTCATCATAAACGTATTATTATTTAATCATATGAAAGTTTTGGTTTATCTTGAGCAAAGTTTATAGTGGCTTTAATACACAGGAGCCATTCCTGACAGATATGATGAAATAGATTTATCACTCTTGACAAATTATATTGCAAAATGTCCTCTCATGACTGCCCGGAATGGAAACCGCATTGCCCATATTCAACAGGAATGTCACCTGTGATTTCTTATTTTATAACCTTGTTCAGTGGCAATCTAAAAGTGCTTTTTGGGGGGGACTGTAGTGTACTTAGAATGTGAGATGGTTATAAGAATAATTGTATAAATGAAGGAAACCTGTAGCCCTTTAAATCAAACTAAGTAGTGTTTTATTAAAGTGCTCAGCAAATCAATCTAAATCCAAGGGTAATAAAGCCCTAATCAGGTGGTAGAAAAAATAATAGGTTGTCATGCATGAGAAAAAATAGGCAATCATGGAATGTTTTCTTTAATTAGGTCGTGTAAAGTGGAGGAACTGAGTAGGAATTGGCAAGACATTCATCATGAGCAAGGTGGGAAATTATTTAGATTACTAAGGAAGGAAAATTGAGTGTGATACACTTAGATTTGACTGGACAGAAAATTAAAGCTTTTTTCTTCTTTTTTAACTATACATACTACTTTGCTGATGATAACTATTGACAGGTGTGGGATTTTTCAAAGCTGAATTTAGCCAGTCATCTGGTTTGCTAAATCCACATATGTTAATTGTTTTCTAATGATTTTAATTTCAGCAGGGCTCCAGGCCACTGGATGTTCTCCTCTGGCACTCTTACTGCAAAACCGCCTCTCACATCCAACGGAATTTAGCTCCTAATAAACTTGAAATTGATTATTGAGCACTTCTCATTTTCTTCTTAAACTGAAAGGAATAATTAATACTATCAGTGATTGTTAGTACACTGCTCTGTACAGGGATACTGTTGCAAATTACAATCAGGAGACAGATTTCTTGTTAGACATTGTTGCCTTCACAGCTAAGACTATTATTTAATAGTCTTTTTTTTAAAGCCTTAAATTAGGAAATGTAATGACATGATTTCAAATATTTGCAGTATTGTGACAAATAACCTCACACAAAACTATGTTTACCAAATTAAATCTGAGAACTCAGCCTTCACCACCCAAACAGCATCATCAAACAATAGGAATGTTGTTGGTCTTTATTCTTCCACTGTGAAATTCATTTCTATGTCCCTAGGGCTACTGCTAATTAAAGACACTAAGGGCATGTATGTGGTGCTCCTACATTTATTTCTATGTCAATCAACCATACAGAGGGAACATATATATACCACAGAAAAATATGATGAGATTCAGTTTCCATGAAATGCAATCATGGGGGATTATAATAAGTTAAAGGATGGCAAAACCAGCAGAGATATCTGTGAATATATTCTCATTTGTTAAGTCCACATTTAACCTAAGAATCTTTTTAAGCAAACACTATCAGTGCCCTGCCCACATCTCCCTGGCCCACCTCAGAGGTCAGTTTGCACTTCTATGGACAGTTCCAGTACTTACCTAAGGCTTTCTGACCTCAAGCACTTAGTTCTCTCTATGGAGTCTGTTTGACCAGTGCATGGGGTGAGCCAGAAGGGCCAAGTGTTAAAGTCCCAGGGGCATGTCAGGGGAGCAACCCTCACTCATTGTGTAATGAAAGTTAGTATTAATACCCTGACTCATTACCCGTGAGCCATATTCTTTCTACGCGATGTTTTAAGGGGTCTCTGGCAGGAGTGAGCCCCAACTGCCTACAGCAATAACTTCACATTAACTTCACCATTATTAACTTTCCCCACTTCCCTTTCTTACTTTATGTGCCAAATAAGCTACTTTTCTCTGGGTCTACTTTTGGGGCAACTTCTAAACATGATGCTCTGGGTAGGTATTACCAATCAACGCTGTTGCCCATGAGATGGGAATTCTCTGCCAATCCAGCAGTGGGTGGTGGCAACACTGTATCCCGATTTCTATTTCAGCAGCAATAAACTAAGCATTGATTTATTAGTTTACTTCCTTCCATTGTGAACTGGTCATTTCTCTATAAGACCAAATTATTTTGAGACTTTTCTTTTGGCCTAGCACAATCCAAGTTCTTCTACTTACAAATTAGATGAAAGGTACCTTATAAATAAGTCCCCCCCCACCTTTTATTGACAAATACCTACTGAAAACACACCTCAGAGTGTAAGTTCTCAGAATGACAATTTTTCCATCACTTTGAGTAGGAAGAAATTATTTATTCTTTAATTTCAAAACTGATGTCTATTTTTTTAAATAACAGGAAAGACTATTGAAGTGAAGACAGTTCAAAATTCAACATCATCAAATATTTTATCTTAATTAATTCTGCTGTTTACCAGCTTTTGCTAAACCCTTTTGCAGCCACTATGAATTGTACACTGAAGAGTATGCAAAAACAGAAAATGGACAATAAATTAAAAAACACAAAGAGATTAGTAAACATAAATCAATAAAGATGCATATTGGGTGACATGAGGCACAAAATTATTTCATAGACTAGCAAAGAAGGGATTGTGTCACAATGTTTCACATGAGAAATCCAAATACGTCCTTTAAAATGTAAAGAAATCACTTAAAAACCTAAGGTTAGGATTATAAGGATCCACGCATAGTTGAATTCTTATGAGCATATTCACTCATCTCTGGGTATGCCTAAACCCCAAGATGGGCAGGCTTTCCTGAAACTCACTGACACAACCTAGTTATTATTGCTTGTCCACAATATCTGGTCCTAACACATTAATTCTTAAAGTTAATATTCCATCATAATCACCCAGGAAACTTTGTAGAAATGCACATTTTTAGCGTTTATCCCAGAAATTCTCACTAGATATGTCTGGATGGAGTCCAGTGATGTGTTTTTTGCAAGAATCCCAGGTGATTCTGATACAGAGTCCATAGACCACACTGAGAAAACGTAGCCAACATGTTGCTTAGTAAATTCTTGTTGAATTGAAATTTAAATGTTCAAATACATTGAATATAAGTAATTCTCACCTTGCTTCAGAAGATATAATAAATATATTAAGATGAGTATATTATGCAATTTTCCATGATCACAGCAACTTTTTGACAGTCAATGGATATAGAAACAATTAGACTACTTCCTAAGAAGCAGATTCTCATTAGCCTACCTGAGATTTGCAGATTATTTAAATTGCCTGGTTTGGCCCCAGGAACTGGTACTGCATTCCATTACCTTTGTAAAATATTAAATGAAATTTATACTTGTGTAGCTTTCATATTTCCATGTGCTGCCTGGATGAATGTTAGCCTGAGCTCCATAAGGTCTGCTTGATTTAGTGGTTCAACAAGCCCGACAAAGAGGTCCTATCTCCTCTCTTCCACCACTCATGAAGAACCAACCTACAAATCACTTGTCAACAACTTTGATCTACCTTTTTTCAGGTGGTTTACTCTCTGTCTATTATTTCTGCTAAGAGACCCATGAAAATTAAATACAGACCCTGCTGATGCTTGACTGACCCGGTGCTCCATCATAACAGCAGTGTAATAGCAATAAATCATTTCAACTTTAATCTATTGTTATTGATGAATGTACAATTATTTGTCATCTAATATGCTGAAAATGATGACCAAAGAAATAGATCAACTTTTTTTCTTCTTCCAAGTGCGGCATTGATGGATTGTATCCCTAAACTGTTATTACACTTATAATGTACTCCTCTGCACTGACAGCACAGCCAGTTTTTTAATCATTCCATAGTAATCAACTTAAGACAACATAGCAAGACTCATAACTCATGTTCTTTTCTTTTTTGGCAGTGATGGGAAATGAAAATGTTTTTATTCTTTTGAAATAATTCTTACCTGACTAGGCTGGAGATTGTTTTAAAATTGTAAATAAATGGTTGTTTATTGAGCTGGAACTGAAACATGACATATTAAAATGTCTCTTTCCAAAGGGGGGGAAATTATTTAGGCCTGAGTGGAGTGAGACAGAAAAAAAAAAAAATTTTTCTTTTCCCTTTAACAGACGCATTACTAACTTTATTCCTTTGGGAAATATTTTAGCAGAGTCAACGCTATGGGCAAAAATGCTATGGAGGAAAATGACAATGCTAAAATAAAAAATAATTAATTTCTCTGAAAGCACTATTCTACTATCTTCTCATTTATGCTTCTGTTATTAGCTTAATGGCTGGTAATTTTTATGCAATGAAATACACAGATCAGAAAGAAAATATAGAAGTGATTTCATCAACAATTGATTCAAGATAAAGTTTCTTCCTAATCTAACAAAATGTTCATAGCTAATTAGAAGGGTCAACATCTTGGGACCAAAACTGAATTAATTTTAATCCCGCTCATATCTTGTTCTTCTGACATGAAAAAATATCGTTGAAAATTCCTGCTAAACACTAACCTAAATCTTGCTGTCATCTATTCACAGGAAGGATTTCCCCACAACTAAGAAAACTACAAGTGTCAACGCTGTGTCTAAGTAAACAAACTTCTGATTCCCATATGGGGTCCAGCTTTTATGTCCTTATTAACTTTGGTACAGGTTAGAAAAAGAGCCACATTCTGAGGTTCTCAAAGTTACACAGTCGGGATGTAAATAGGGAATAGCTTATGACTTAATTAAATAGAATTGAATGCGGTAAAACTCAAAGGGTAGCCTATAGATCAGCAGCACCAGAACCACCTGGACACTTGTTAGAATGCAAACTGGTAGGCCCCAACACAAGGGAGAAGGGCTGAGGAAAATGTTTTAACAAGTCTCCAGGTGATTCTGGTGAATATAAAATTGGGGAGGCACTGGCGAGTAAGGTTTCTTCTCTTTCTGTTGCTTATTAGCTGTGAAAGGGCCCAAGACAGATATGGAAGGATGATGCTTCTATTGTAGCCTAGTATAAGGCAGACATTGAGAGGACAAACTCTGAAGCCACACTGTCTAAATCTGCATCAGGGCATAAAGTGCTCTAAATATATGTGGCTGAGGAAAAGTCACCTACCCTGTCTCTGCTTCAGTTTTTACATTGGTAAAATGTAAGTAAGAACAGTGCCTACCCCATAAGTTTGTTGAGAAGACCCATAAAGAGCTAGGTCAGTGTCTAGCATATAGTAATACTCAATCAAATAATAACTATTAATGTTACTCTCTCACCTATGTTTGGAAAATATGTTAAGAGAAACTGGAAACATTGGGGAGAGGACAGTGACGTGAAAGGAAGTGGGCAGTTTGTCCAACATTATCTATTAAAAAATGTTTTAAATCTTTGAAAGGTCAATTAGAAAATAATGTTTTATTCCTGTCATATAGTTGAAAATACATGAAAAAGAAAAAGAAAATAATTACGATTCTCTAATTAGGCTTGTCAAATTTCTAGTCTTCACAAACAAAACAAAAGTAGCATGACATTTCAGGATTCTGATCAATACTACATGCTGCTTTACCCTATCACTTAGCAGTACGATATTCCAGTCTTCACCTAGTCATTACTTACCTGCTTTAACTTTCTCTGATATATCTGGTCAGTCTAAAACTCTGCCTTATCATGATAAGGCTTTTAAGAGGTAAAGTTTATAGTGACTTGCTGCTGTCAATCTACTTTTGGGGCAAAGCCCCAGGCATGTAGGAAATAGTCAAATTGCAGCCTCATGAATTATGAGTTCACTTGTCTTCTTCTCCAAGAGTCTGCCTGATATGGAGGGAGGCAGGAATGAACAGCAAGACAGAATGTTACCAGAGGGAGTAGAGAACTCCAAACCACCGACTCTGAAAAAACAGGCTGTTTACTGCATTAGCAGGAGATTACCGAGGACTCATGACTGGGAAGACTTCACGATAGCCAGCATGTATAAAAGAACAGTCAACAGAAGACTTAGGCCGTAGTTTGTCATACCTGACCCTGTTCTTCTTTTACAACCCCATGATAAATGTATAGTGTGGCAAAGAATCAATGACTTTCTGAAGTTATATTAATCACTCGGCAATATCAAAAATTCATTTGCTTTATTCTTTAATAGGTCTTTCTCTTTAATAATTGTCATTGCCATTATTATTCTCTGTAATTTTCATACTTTCTGGGTGGCAAAGATGTGTTTCCTGTGCACTTTCTGTGGCAGTACAGAAGATGGAATTATCCCTTGATTTGATGACAACAAAAATCATACTTCAGTAGTTTTAACAGATTATTGTAATAATGTAATTATTTGCATTATTGTTTTGATTGTACTTTGTGACTGCCAAATCATGCAAACTTTCAACTGATTTTCTGTGCCTCTTCTCAGCTCTTTTGCAATTATTTGTACTGTTTTCCCTTAGTCTTAGAATCCTTCACAAGATTAAAATACTTTGCAAATGGAATCCTTTTTGTCATGTGCTTCCCTTACTGATAATACCATTATTTATCTGAGTTCATTAGTATAAGCCACACTACTCAAGTTATTATGTGGAAATTTTATTAAGACAGGAATCATTGAGAATAAGTAAAAAAAAAAAAAATGCTGCTCCTTTAGCTACTTCCTGGCACCATTCATTTAAGTTAAGATTCTTTAAATACACAAATAAATATGTTTGTAAGGTAAGTGGACAGGGCCTATAGAACATTTTCTGCTTTTCATTACCATATAACATTATACAATGGTTTTGTTTCAAATACAAAGTTATTTGGAAACATAAATTTCTAAAATTTCATTTAATGATAAATAAATAGAATCTACAGAATTTCTTTATCTTTTATTTTCAGCATAACAAAATATGTCTGGTCAGTATTTATATTTATATTTATTTAAGAAAATAAATATAAAAAGGATGTCAAGTAAAATGACGTTTCTACAGGACAAATTATTGGTTATTTGCCTACATGTTCTCTTATAAACTTATTTTTTTCTATTTTTCCTTAGTGAATGATAAAAATGTAAAGTGAGGAAGCCTAATTTTTAGCAAGTTATCATATATAATACACATCAATTCACATATGAATATTAAAATGAGTCAGCAAAAGTAAAGAAGTAGAGTGAATAGGTTGGTGTTCCCTAAATTGCTTAATTCCTATCCAACTCTACCAGTGTTTTGATAATAGACAAGATCTAAAATATTTCAAGATATCTTCAAGCTTTTAAAAAGAAATATCAGCAGGACACTAACATTCTCAGTACTCATATCCTCTGGCAGAACTCATTCTACAAAAATCCTCTAATTCTTAGTAACAGTGGCCTACTGAAAGTATTCTCTATGTTAGGTGCTTCATATCAAGTAGATAAGATTACTCTTATTTAAGGGTAGCATTACTCTTATCTAAAAATTAATGTTTAAGTTAGGAACAATTTTCCCACTACTATTAAGAGGCAGACACTGAATTAAGAGGCCAGATACCAATGTATCTGCCCCTTCTCTCTCCTTCACTCTCTCTTCCTCTCTCTCTCCCCCTTAAGAATAAACAAACAAATAAAAAAAGAGGCCAGATACATCTTCAGCAGCTGTTGCAAAGAAGACAGTATCTGTATACCAAATACTAAAAACACTTTCCAGGCTCTTTTCGAGTTAAACTGAGACCATATGTCTATTTCTAGCCATTGGATTACGAATGGAAGTTACTTATGTCCCTTCTCACCAAGGCAGATAAGAGACAGTGTGGAACCTTATGCTTCTCTCTGTTAAGGCTAGTTTGATGACATCTTTCAGATGCTGAAATTACAAAAAGGTGGAAATTAGTGTATTAGTGGCCTAGGGCTGCCGTTACAAAGTTCCTTAGTCTAAGGGGCTTCAATAATAGAAATATATTGTCTCACAGTTCTGGAGGTCAGAACTCTGTAATCAAGATGTCAATAGGTCTGTGCTCTCTTCGGAAGGCTCTAGGGAATGATCTGTTCCACAATTTTCCCCTAGCTTCTGGTAGCTTCAGGCTTGGCTTGTAAATAGTTTATTCTCTCTATGTCTTGTCACAGTATCTTCCCTCTGCATACGTCTGTATCTATGCCCACATTTCACCATTTTATAAGGAGACTAATTAAACTACGTTAGGGCCCACTCTAAAGCCTTCATCTTAATTTGACTACATCTGTGAAGAACCTATTTCAAAATAAGGTTACATTTTTAGGTCCTAGGGGTCAGATCTTCAATATATCTTTTGGGGGACACAATTCAACCTTAATGCCACTTAACCCGCATTAGTCATGAGAGCAAGAAATCAACCATCATCGGTCAACACATTGAATTTGAAGGTTGTTTTTTTTTGTTTATTTGACCACAGGATAGCTTCCTGTTCTTAACTTACTTTATATTATAATGATTTATTCTACATCATAACACCTATGATCACTTTTTCTTTTTCACATTTCTGTTTCCCTACCATGGTTGCTTAGCACAGTTGAATAAAACTATCTATGGGCAACATAACAAAGTTCTAACACATGATCTTAGTTAAACACCAGTGCCATTCTAAAAAACTTGTCCTGATTATTGGTCACACACTTTCCCATTTTCCTCATTGGCTATTATTAATGATCAATATTCCCTTCAAGCCTCATAATCAACCCCAATTTACTTTCTTTCTCTTTCTTCTTCAAGAAAATGGCAGTCACAATGATTAAGGTAACCCTATGGCTCTATGAAATGTCCATTAGAAATGACCAGCATAAAAAAAAAAAAGAAAAAGAAATGACCAGCATAAAGTCCTAAGTCGATGCATGGAAATTAAGGTTCTCCATAAGATGGTCCTGTATACTTCTCCAGCCATCCAAAGCTTTTTCCTCTTCACACCAGATATGATACACATACTGAATGATGGGAAACACTTTATATAAACATTTTTTTCAGATTCCTATACCTCTGCTCATGTGTTTTCTAACTTTACTTGCTCACTCACCCCAATCTCACCTCTTCTATATCTTCTATATGCAAATTTGTTAATTTCTGTTACTATTAGTACTTTCACCGTCCTGTGATTGCTGGTCTTTTAAAACCAAATAAGATTTTTTTTTTTTTAAGAGGGAATCTAACTCATTTGTAATACTCAGGCTTTTTTTCTAGATCTAAAAGATAGTGAGCTAATATTCATAAGCTTATTAAGTAGTAAGCCAAAAACCCCTAATGAAATCTAACATTGCTGGTAGCATCTAATTGCTCAAGTATTCAAGTAATAAAATGGAGAAACATATATTTTGTGTTAGAAAAGTCTGATAGTATCTAATTTGGTTATTACTATTTCCAATGATTTGAAACTCAATATTATTTCTAAGAAGTTTATATGATTATGAGTTTCTCCTGTTTTACTTATTGCTCAAAATCGTTTGGGCTATGGCATTCATACTGATCATGAAATAACAAAAACCAATGAAATATTTGGGGAACTAAATAGGAAAAATAAGTCTGAATATGCAGCTGCATGGAGCCACATATTAAAATTTATTTTAAAATTTTATGATCACTTTCAATTTCATTATGTATGGTTCCACATTTTTATGTTTCCACATGTGTTAGCTAAAATGAATTGTTGTAATTAGTATAAATTGCTATATAAGAGAAATAAAGAAGTTAAAGCTATCTTGAGGCCACTATAGCTCAAAATTTGGTCAGGAATGTTCCAATTCCTCTTCTCCACATGCTATCATTAAAACAATATCCACTTAATAAACAGAATTTTTAAAGAAACCTAACAGCAAAGTCAATAACATTAATTCTAGATTACAAATCTCATCGTAAAACTGTATCAAGACAGAGTATCTGTTGTCATTAAACCAATAATATTGAAGTATTTGTGAACAGTTGTTTTATAAATTTGAATTATAGCTACCCAAATTCTGTATCTCTTAAAAAACTCAACAACTCATCTTTTTTATAACGTTCTAAATGCCTTAAATCTCAGTATAAACCCCACAACCCTTTATACATACATGTAAACAAAAAGCAGATGTGTATTTTCAAGCCACTAATTCTGCTTGGCAAAATTTAGCTTGACTTTTTTTTATATTCAATTTATCTTGAGACTATTTTCTGACTAGTGGCAAAAAAAAAAAAAATCTAATTATCAATCAGATAAGCTTGATCACTCTAGTATACTTTTCAGCCATTTCAAGTTTAAACTCAGCCGATTAAGATTTCTCCTTTTTCGCTTCCTTTTCCATGGGCTGGATAATTTAGGTATCCAGGCTTAAATTGACCATGACCTCAAAAGAAAAATTCAGACAGTCAGAGGCTGGTTTCTGTCCATGATAGCCTTACTGAGTTATAACCTTTTTTCAGCTTCCCAGCTTTTCTACACTGGTTGCTGTCAGGGACACAGTCTCAACTGGTGTCCAATTACATGGTCCATCCCGCTACCTTCTAGATCCCCGGGCAGCTCCCTCACACTCTTTCTAACATCCTGAAAATGTTGTATTCTTCTCCATTTAAATGGTAATGAAAAAAATACCCTTGCTTACTGTCCCAGTGTTCCATATAGGAAGTGGATCACATGGCCCTTCTATTCCCACAATCCACAAAACTACCTTGGGGTTTATTTATACCCCTGGAATTCAGCCTGGAACTCTGAGCATAAAGCCTCTTTCCAGAGACACCCAATCTATGCCTGCAAGTCCTAGAAATACCTTTAAATTCTCAGCATGTAAACTGGCTCTTAGATTTCATTGCATTCCAACCACTGCCATTATTTTGCATCCCTGTTAAGCTACTTTAAGAATCTCATCTGCCTCACATATTACAGCATGAGGCAATTACTCATTTGTAACATGCAATTAATTACCCCATGTTAATTTAGACTCACTTAAATAATTTTCTGACTAGCTACTTTCTGAATGGTACAGGGAATAAACTGGTAGATATCCATACATTTTAGTGTATATGAATACAGCTGCATATTTTGTACATCATGCTCTCAAGACTTTTACTTAGATAATTCCACATCCTCAGTTCTAGTGTCTACCAGGACACTCACAAGAAAGTTTTCTTTTTTCTTGAGTCCATAAGACTGAGAAAACAGGAAATTTAGTCAGGCAAGTGTCTTCTTACACAGGGACTTTGTCCAGATACACTTTCTTCAAAATTCTGCAATATGAATTTTCCTGGTCTATATAGCATTCTACTAATATCCAGGCTTTGTAAATTTTTTAAGGGACAGCTCTAAGCGGAGCTGCTCAACAACTTTCTTTTATAAAATATCTTTGAACACAATGCCGGTGTATTTACCCAATTCACTACAAAACTTGCTATTGGATTGGCTGTTTAGAATATTTACCCAAGGTTTATTGTTATTTAGCACATAAATATCTGAAACAACTAACTGTGCTTGATTCCATTAGTGAGACTATCCTTGTGGGGGAGCCATAGTCAAATACACGCCAAAGCACTTGAGGCTCATATCACAGAGGAGAGTCATTTGATGACAAGAAAAGCAAAAGGGAAACACTGTGAGGGCAGGCAGAGAAAGCCTGGGCAAATGCCAAAGCTGTGTGAGCACTGTGCTCAGTCCTCAGATTCAACTAGTGCCAGGCAGCAGTCAGTTATTATTGATTCCATACAGCTAAATCACACAGAATTCATTCTCTCTGAGACTTAGCCAGAAACAAGGTTTATTAAGCCTTACATCACTTTATCATCAAGGTTAACTCCTTGCTCTAAGGGCCATTAAGAGAGCTTTATTATTAGTTTGTAATTTTGTATGTTTTAAGTGGAATGACATTATTTTGCCCAAGTGAATAAAATGAAGTACAGTAATTGTAATTGCTATTGCCAGACTCCATAGCGAGCCTCACAGGATTTTCCAAAAGTAAAATGACAATGCATCATCATCAACCTGGCTACCATCCTGCCATGACAATTCCTGGAATATTTCCAACATTCTCCAACAATTCTTGGGTGTCCCTGCATAAGATATATGACATGTCAAAGTCCAGATTCATTAACTTTCTACTTTTTTTCCCCCTTCACTACAAGACAATCCTTCATCATTGACTCATTTTTTAAAGGAGTCCTCCAGTTAAAAATACATCAAGATCTTGCCACAAGATTTCTTGACACTGACTCGTTATTATAGAAAAGAATATATTCAAGGAAACTAATGGGTAGTATAATGGCCAAGTGACAAAGCACAGCACTATACACACAAGATGAATAGCATTGACATAAGATGATAAACGGAAGTACCTGAACATTCATGGTGATTAAAATCTATTTAAGAGAAGTGGAGTTACGAATTAAGGTGAACAAACACATTACCAAGAAACTGAATATAACAAATTCTTAATGCCTTAGGCCTATATTACCTGGTTCTTATTCTGAGAAATAATATTACTTGCTGTTTATTACTCTGCCCATTCCCCTGCATATTCTCTTGTTGCATATTTGCACACACACACACAAGCACACGCACACATAGATGAACCAGTCAATTTGACCAATGACAGTTTCTTGACTATGTACTTTTGCACATCACTGTGGTTTTGTCATTCCACTGTTTAAGTACCCTCTAATTAAAACTGCTTTGCTTCTCTTACTCCTCCTTGCTCTATTAACTTAGGACTAGCATAGATCTGGCTCTTCCAGAAATACTTGCTTTGCAATGAAAAAGACACTAAACTAGAACTAACTTAAGCCAGAATGTGGATGCCACACAGGATAATGCCATTTTTTTACTGAACCAAAGCATAGGCAAGTGACTGGGAAAGGATTTTATGAGGCAATCACGAGGAAGGAAGGTCCAGTTCCTTCACATACAATAATTTTATTTGAATCAAGTGTTACCCAAACTTCCGCTTGCATTCAGCTGGATAATCTGTTGCATATACCTGTGGAGTTGGTATCAATGAATAAACAAGCTTCATACAAATAGCATTTGGCAACTGTTTTCAGAACAGTCATGGAAACTTTCTGCTTCATTCTTCAGAATTCTCAAGGAGAACACCAAAGAACTCTGAATGATTGGTATAATACAAATGTCTACTTAAATAAAGGAAGCAAAAAAATGACCTGAGAGGCCACTAACTTATATCCATTCAGTTTGATTCAAACTACAATGTGCTTTCAGAATTTCAAAGTTAAAAAAAATCATGTGATTCATCTGGTTAGCCCCTTGGCACTGTATATGAGGAAAATAAGGTTAGATAGGTTTAAGAAATTATTTGATTAAGATAAATTTCAAAAGCAGTATGTACATTTAAAGAGGTCCATATGTAATAAGCAGTCAAAAATTAGGCTCCCTAGAATCAATTATGTAGCTGACTAAGCATGGTTATCTTCTACAGCATGTATTAAATACCCTTATAATCATTTATCTTCTATTAAAAAAAACATGGCAATAATATATACTTCCAAGATTATTATGAGATATATATAAAATAACATCAAAGAGACTCATAGTTCAATAACTTGCACAGAATAGAACCCAAAATAACTTCTTCCTCTTTCTGTTTAACTCATGTTAGTTTGAATTAGTCTATTCTTACCTTCATTTATGCATTAGATTAGGTGCATCTTATCACACCAGTTTTGACTGACTTTTTTATTCCAGTAGAAAATATGTAATATTATTTTGGGGATATGAATCTGTTTTACATAAATGTTATGTTCCCTTTTGTACTTTGCTGTTTTTATCCAACAGTATGTATTAAAAAACTTTCCCCATAAATAAATTTGATTTTTTAATTATGGAATTGTGTTTCATAGGATGTATTTTCTAAGATTATTTGGCCAGTCTCTGATTTTTAGATGCTTATTTCTAGATTTTTCAAGTTTCTTGCCCTTACAAATTATGACTCAACAAACATTTTTCATATACCTTATTGTACAACACTTCCTGAGTACATACCAAATATGGATTACTGGAACAAACACACCTCAGTTATCTATGGTTGGATAACAAATTATTTCAAAAGCTTGTGGCTATACACAATATACACAGTAGTTATTTATTATTTCTCATGGTTTCTCTGGGTTAAGTATTCTTTATTTAAAGATTTTATTTATTTATTTGACAGAGAGAGAGACAGATAGCGAGAGCAGGAACACAAGCAGGGGAAGTGGGAGAGGGAGAAGCAGGCTTCGGGCTGAGCAGGGAGCCCAAATGCGGGACTCGATCCCAGAACCCTGGGATCATGACCTGAGCCGAAGGCAGACGCTTAACCACTGAGCCACCCAGGTGCCCCTGGGTTAAATATTCAAACAGGGCACAATGGGGATGGCTTGTGTCTGCACTCTGATGTCTAAGGCCTCAGCTCCAAGATCCGAAGTCAAGGACTCAAATCTATCTGATGGTTGTGGCTAATTGTCAGCTACAAGCTTGGCCCACTCTGTCATTGGAATATCCACTCATGACCTCTCTGTGTCACCTGGACTTCTTCACAACATGGTGGCAGATTTTCCCAGAACAACCTTGTCAAGACAGGGAAAAGGCCAGAAGGAAGTCATATTGCTTATTACAACTTAATCTCAAAAGCCACACATCATCACTTTCATTACGTTGTAAGGTTTAAGATATTCACACAGATCTGTCTAGTTTCAAAGGAAGTAAACATAACCTTACTTTTGAAGGAAGATGTCATCATGACATTGGGCAACCATATTTTGGAAAATCTCATCTGCAATGAAAGGAAATAAGCATTTAAATTTCAGTAGATATTGCCAAACTATTCTCCAAATTGGCTTTACTATTAATATTTCATGTGGCAGTTAAAACAAGGTAAACTTTAATTCACATTTGGCTTCTACCTGTTAAAAAAATAAATAAAAGATATCATGCCCATGTATTTCAACCAAGACAGAGAAGCAATCAAGTTCTATTACAGTATTTCTGGGGAGGGGAGAGAGAGAGAGCAAGAGACTTCATTTTCCTTTTTAAATAAAACTCTCAAGATACAGATAGGTAACTCAATCTTTTTATGCCTCAGTTTCCTTATTTGTACAATTGAGATAATTAATATAATCTCCCTCAAAATACTATTACAAGACTGAAGCAAATTGACTAAAATAATGTATGCATACATAATAATGTATGTAAAGCGCTCAGCATAGTAAGCAAATAATAAGTGTTTAAATTTAGTGTTCTATATACTTTTATCGTAATAAATTTTATAACTATTCCTATTATCCTTTTTCACATTTTTCCATTTTCCCATGCAAACTTTTCAAAAGACTAACTTAATTTTGCCCTATCTCCTTTTCAATAGCTTTTATATCTGCAACCCACTATAATCTGATTTTAGCCCTATAAGTATTTTACAAAAAAATTTAACTAAGAGCATGAACAATCTCTCATTTTCTAAATTAAATAAACAATCTTTAGTCTTTAGGGTAGAGCTCATTGCTACTTCTGACACTAGTCATTTACCATTTTTCTTCTTAACATGTATATATATGTATACATGGAAATGTGCATGGATGTATGTTTACTCCTTCAAGAAGTGTACAAGCAGTTAAATTCACTTTGTTAAACAAATTTTTAAGACGACATGTAAATTAAAAAAAATAAATAATATTTGAAAGGTACTACAATTGTGCCTAAATGTAGTAAGACTACATAAATGCTTATTTTTGTCATTATTTGCTATTATTACTAAAAAAACTGATTTCTTACTCATTGCACAAACCACACAAGCCAAAAGACCATGGAGTTACATCTTCAAAGTGCTAAAAGATAAATAAATCAATAAATCAACCAAAAAATCTACACCCAGAAAAATTATTAAAAAGAAAGAGAGAGGGGCACCTGGGTCGCTAAGTCTCTTAAGCGTCTGACTCTTGGTTTTGGCTCAGGTCATGATCTCAGGATCATGAGATTGAGCCCTGCATCCATGCTCAGTGAAGAGTCTGCTTGGGATTCTCTCCCTTTCCATCTCCCTCTGCCTCTCCCTTGGCTTGCACATGTTCTCTCTCTCTCTCAAATAAATAATCTTTAAAAAAATGAAAGAAATATAAAAACCTTCTCAGGTAAAAAAAAAGAATTAAAAAGTGTATTCAATGCCAGAACACCTGTTTTACAAGAAATGTAAAAGCAGTTATTCAAGAAGAAGTATGATATGAGGCAGAAATTTGGATCTACACATAAAAAATGGGAAGTCCAAGAATGACCATAAATGAAGGTAAATATAAAGTTATTTTTAAAGTTGCTCTTAAAAACTGACTGCATAAAGCAAAAATAGAGACAATGATAATATATGTACAGGATATACATTTTTCTCAAACACGCAAGAGACGTTCTCCAGGACAGACCATATGCTGGGCTACAAAACAAGTCTTTATATAAAAAGACTGAAATAATGAAAGTATCTTGCCTCCAATCATAATGGAATGAAAATGTAAATCAGTAACAGACAGTAAACTGGGGTATTGACAAATATATGGAAATTAAGCAACACATTAGTGAACAACCAATGCAACAAAGAAGAAATTACATGGGAGGTTAGAAATTACTTTAAGACCAATGAAAATACAATATACCAAAATACATGGAATGCAAAGAAAATAGTGCTTAGAGGAAAACTTATAGGTATGAATGCCAACATATAAAAAAAAATCTCAAATAAATAGCAAAATTTTGCACCTAAATTATCTAGAGAAAGAAGAGTAAACTAAACACAAAACTAACAGAAGGAAGGATAGAATAATAGATTAGAGCAGATATAAACAAAAAAAGATAAGAGGAAAACAATAGAAAGAATTGGTGAAACCAAAAGTTTATTCTTTTAAAAGATCTACGAGATTTTTAACAAACCTTTAACTAGACTGGTTAATAAAAAAGAGAAAAGGTGCAAATAACGAAAATTAGAAAAGAAAGGGAGTTCACTACTACTGATCTTACAGAAAGTAAAAAAGATTGTAAGGGAATTTTACGCCAATGAGACAAACTGTATGAAATGGAAAAAATTCCTAGAAATACACAAACCACCAAACTGGACTAAAGAAGAAACAGAAAATCTGAACAGACCTATAACAATGAGACAGATTGAATTAGGGAAAAAGAAAAAAAAAAAGGGCCTTCTAACAAAGCAAAGCCCAGGACCAGATGGCTTCAATCATGAATTCTACCAAACATGTAAAGAGGAATTAAGACCAATCCTTCTCAAACATTGCCAAAAAATAGAAAAGAAGGGAAAGCTTTCTAATTTATTCTATGAGACTAGCATTATCTTGATACCAAAGTCAGATAAAGACTATTACATGAAAAGAAAACTATATGAATAGAGAAGGAAAACATCCTCAACAAAATGCTAGCAAACTGAATCCAACAGCACACTGAAAGGGGCATAGGCCATGAAAAAATGGGATTTATCCCCAAATGCAAGTGTGGTTAAACATATGAAAATCAATCAAGGTAATACACCAAATTAGAATGAAGAAAACAAAAAGATCATCTCAATTAAAGCAGTGAAAGCATTTGTCAAAAACAAACTCTTTCATGATAAAAACACATAGAACACTAGGAATAGAAGGAAATTTTTTCAACATGATAGAGGGAATTTATTAAAAAAATAAACACAGCTAGCAATTATACTTAGTAGTGAAATACTGAAAGCTTTCCCCCTAAGTTGAAGAATAACAAAAAGATGCTTCCCATGCTACTGCTATTGAACTTTGTACTAGAAGTTCTAGCAAGAGAAAAATTCAATAAAAATAGAAGGCATTCAAATTGGAAAAGAAAAGATAAAGCTATCTCTTTATATATTATATGATCCTATATTAGCTATTAGATCTAATAAATGAATCCAGGGTACAAGATCAAATGCAAAAATCACTAGCAATAAACAAGCTGAAAATGAAATTAAGAAAACAATTCCATTACAATAGCATACAAAAAATTCAATTCTTCCCAAATCATTCCAGAGGCATTATCCTGGTATGGAAACCAAAGGTATTTAACAAGAAAGAAAACCACAGACTAATATGCCTCATGAACAACTATGCATAAATATTTTTAAAAAAATACTTGGAATTCAGATCCAACAATATATAAAAAGGATAATATATCACTGTCGAGTGGTGGTTTATCTCTGGAATCCAAGGTTAGTTTAACATTAGAAAACAGATCATTATCATTCAACATAATACCAAACTAAAAACACTATCCACACCAACAAAATCATGTGATCATCTCATTAGAATAAGCATTTGATAAAATCCAGTATTCATTCTTTTTTTTTTTAAGATTTTATTTATTTATTTGACAGAGAGGTAGCGAGAGCAGGAACACAAGCAGGGGGAGTGGGAGAGGGAGAAGCAGGCTTCCCGTGAAGCAGGGAGCCCAATGGGATCATGACCTGAGCCGAAGGCAGACGCTTAACGACTGAGCACCCAGGCACCCTTCCAGTATTCACTCTTGATAAAACTCCTGAGGAAAGTAAGAATAAAAGAGAATTTCCTAACCCTTATAAAGAGCATCCAAAAAAAAAAAAGAAAAGGTAAAAAACCTACAGCTAATATCATACTTAATAATGTAAGACTGAATGCAATCAGGAAGAAGAAAAGAATGTCCACTCTCAGCATTTCTTTTCAAAACTGTAGTGGAATTTCTAGGTAATAACTAAAGTAAGAGGCATAAGAGGCATACACTTAGAAAAGACAATTAAAAGTGTCTTTATTCATGAATAACATTATTCTTGATGAAGAAAATGTGGGAGAATATACCCCAAAACTACTGTAACTGTTAAATTACTTTAGTAAGAATTAAAGGATATAAGATCAATATACAAAACCAACTGAATTTCTATACATTAGCAACAAATAATTGAAAATTGGAGTAGAAAATACCATTTACAGTAGATCCAAAAGCATAATATATGCAGGGATAAATGTGGTTGAAAATGTGCAAGTTATATACACTAAAAACTACAAAATTTTCCTGAAAGTTTTTAGAAGAACCAGAGAAAAGGAGAGATAAGTCTTACTCATTGGTCAGAAGCCTCAAAGTTTTTTAGATGCCAAGTCCCCCAAATTGATGTATAATTTCAACATAATTCCAATATTCAATAAGGTTTCCTTTGTAGAAATTGACAAGCTGATTCTAAAACTCATACATGTTGTGACTTTGTTAAATTAACACTCGTTAAGAAGAGCCCCAAGGTCTAATGGTGAGCTATGGTTCAACAAACGACTGAAAGAAAATTAAAACAGAAAAGTATTTCACAAACTCACAGATATACACATAACTCAAGTGGCTACATGGGAAGGTCAAGGCAAGATGAAGGCAGAGAAAGTGCCAAGACCTGGAGCACACACCTTTATTAGGGTCCCTGGGTGGAGTGCTTAGAGTTCCCAAACTATGGATGGATTAGTCTATTCAAACCAAAAAGAATGAAGTTTTGGTAAGTTCTGTGGAAATCTCCTGTAAGGGGTACAAAAGAGGAAGTCCCTGGGCCCAAAGACCTATGAGTACTAAGTATAAGTCAATTACACCTCAATAATACAAAAGAAAGGAAATAGAAGTTTTTATTTGTATGGCTAAATATAAAAACACTTACGTTAGGGAAACACAAAGTAGTAATGTTGCAATTCCCATGTAGTCTACAGAAACAGAAGTAATTGTTTATAGAAAATGAAAAAGGAAGCATCCATATGGAGAAGAAAAATGAAAGCTGGAGAGAGGTTTTACGGGTTCTCTGTGCCTTCCAGTTTCTCATTTTGGCCCGCTTTTGAGACCTGTCTGCATGCATTCCCACAAACTCCAAGACACATTCTATTTCCTGTAACACATGTTCATTACCAATCCACATATTTGCATTTATTTGATTTTTGTTGTTTTTGAAGCTAGCACAAGTAGGTTTCTGTTCCTTGCAACCCAAAGTATTCAACTAATATGATAACAATTCCATCCCCCAGTATGCTTGAAGCTTGACAGTCAGTCCCTTTTCTCCTGTAGGCAGATATACAGAGGAAGCCAAATCACAATTAACTTGTTTGGTGAATGTAGATGCAGCACAAAAATGAGTTAGCTAAACTGAAGTGTTAATGGTACCAGACTCACATAGTTTTAGGTTTTAATGTCATAATAACAAGGCTCGAGCTTGCCAATAGGACTGTAATAATCCAAATCTATCTTTTTTAAGGCTCTCTCCTGGACAGTACTTAGAATAATACCTATTTCCAACACTGTCCTCTATGAATAATTCTATCTTCATGACTGATCTATCCCCATTTTGACACTATTTCTTAAGTATAGGGACATACTCTATCAAGTTTGAGTTGTATCTTATGAGTGATTGCTCATTTTTTCCCCTATTTAATAAATGCTGATTTTAGGGTGCCTGGGTGCCTCAGTTGGTTAAGCGACTGCCTTCGGCTCAGGTCATGATCCTGGAGTCCCAGGATCGAGTCCCGCATCGGGCTCCCCGCTCAGCAGTGAGTCTGCTTCTCCCTCGGACCCTCCCCCCTCTCATGCTCTCTCTATCTCATTCTCTCTCTCAAATAAATAAATAAAATCTTAAAAAAAAATAAATGTTGATTTTAAAGACTAATACTTGAAGAAAAAATATTTTCCTTATTTCCAGGTTCTTCAGAGTCATTCTACCATTATTCCTAATTACTGATGACTATAATTACACTATTAACTGGGCTTGTTGCCAAAAATAAATTTGGAAAATTTTGCAAAATTTTAAACTGAAAACTGCTCAAATGTACAATTTTATTACTGATGTAGCAGTCAAAAATATTGTTTTAACATGTATTTTGGGGGCACCTGGTTGGCTCAGTTGGTAAGCATCTGCCTTTGGCTCAGGTCACGATCCCAGGGTCATGGGATCGAGCCCCCACATCGGACTCCCTGCTCAGCAAGGAGCCTGCTTCTCCCTCTCCCTCTGCCCCCACCCCCATTCCCACTCACACTTGTGCTCTCTTTGCTATTTCTCTCTCTCTCTCCTCTCAAATAAATAAAATAAAATAAACATTTTTTTTTTGCCTGTGTATCACAACATGACCTTCTTTACAGGAAATGTAATTTTTCTTTAGTCTCCCCTTGTCATTGAGCAACTAGAGGATAAAAGTTGTTAGCCTAAAATATACATAAATAACTCACACTGATACTGACCAGGAGTTCTATCACCTTGGTTTGCACTACTGTGCCTGTAAATATTATGTAGAGTCCCGGAAGGGAGTGGAGTAGCAGCTATTCTAAAACAGATAGAAGGATGGATGGAAAAAAGTATTAACAGAAAATGAGTATTTAAGTAGTCTATAGTTGAGTAAAATGGTGATGGATAAGTTGTCAATAAAAAGCCAGACATGAGTCCTCAAGAGGTCCTGGTATGTAAACATAAATAAGAAATACACCTGCTCCAGAGGTCCAGGTAAAATAGTCTATCAGTAACCCAGCCAAATTAGCAAGTCAGTCAATGTGAAGCTTCAAGAAACCTCAAAGAATTTGAAACAGAAGATGTTTGACCAAGTTAGAAATGTTATGGGTTTCTAAACAGGGTAGAGATTAACCTGGTCTGAGGGGTCAAAAACATAAAAGTTAAACATTTATTCTGCAGGACATGTTTTGTTTAGGGAATACTCTCTGGAGCCAGACCTCTTAAGTTCTGATCCTCAGCCATTTACTGACTATGTGAACATGGGCACCTAACTTTGTCTTGGTTTCCTCATTTGTAAAATAGGATATTAATTGTACCTACTTCATAAGAGTGCTGTGATGAATAGTTAAGTTAAAAACTGAAGGCACTTAGGTACCTGCTATGTGGTATGTGTTCAATAAGACCAACTATTATGATTGATAATGGATAAATACAACTCTTTAAACCTCACTTTTTTCACCATTCCAGAAGATCAGATCTAGGTTTAGGAGGTCACATGTGTTTATGTTGTACACTGCATCATCTGGGTATATGGAGAAAACTAATAAAAGAATGTGTATGCTTATATAAGTCCCTCCTTGATGCTAAAATGTTCTCTAGTCTTGACTTTCTTATCTATGACTGACATGTCTTTTCCTGCTTCTTGGACAATTCTGCATCTCGAGTATACTTTCTTTTCCCTCTGAAGAGATCTAAACACCTTTGCTTTCAAAAGATTAATTTACATACTATCTGCCAGAAGGAATTTCCAGCCTCTCTAAATATTAATAAAATGTCTTTACAAAATTAATAAAAATAAAATTGTTTATTATTAGCTAAACTCTGTACTAAAGTTTCTTCCTGTCTGTCTTTCCAGCACATCTCATCTTCAAAATAACATAATGAAACAGATACTGGTATTATCTCTGGTATACAGATACAGAATTTGAGGGGTAGAGAAGTTAAGAAGTTAAGATATGTTTCCACAGTCAACTTGCTAGGAGGAGGCAAAGCCAGAATTTCAACCCAGGAAGTCTGGCTTCACAGAGAACTTACTGGTTACCAGGCTCAGTATCAAGCACGGATGCTGCTGAACTTCATCAAATGCCATACAAATCAATTTCAAAACCCAATAGGACCCAATCTGTAGCTGGAACCCTGAAAAGTCCTTTCATCCAGCATAGTTATTCTGAGTGTGCTGGATTTCAGGTACCAAAGAAGATATTAGAGATACAATAATAAATAAGTCAACTATACTAATAAGGGAAGAGGTCAAAGTTAGATCCAGAAATAAGGCATGCACGTTATTGTACATTCTTCTTTCCTCAGCAGATAGTCAATCAATAGCTTTTGGTCAACACTATGAGTAGTTATTATATACATACTGCTGTTTCTTGGGCTCTGAGTAAAGCCATGGAGAAGGTCAAAACATGGCCTTAGGCTTCAAGGGTCATAAAATTTAATTCAAAACATAATTACAAGCATTAAACATTAAGTGGGAATATACTAAATCACTGACTTGAAGATGTCCAAGGAAGAAAAAAATATGAAAATAGGACATCGCATACATTCCCCAACTCATAGTAATAACAGGAACAAAAACAGAGCAGTTAAATTTCATTGTTTTATTATGTATCTAAGTAATGTTTGGCTTGAATCAAGAATTTCTTGGCTAAAAAGAGTCCAAAAACTACCACACTGTAAATCTTTTTCATTATTTAGCTTACAGATCAATACCATTAACTGAGACAAGTCTCTCCCTTCTTTTTCTGTGAATCCCTTTCACGTGAACTTCTCCCAGTACCCTGGTCATGGGGTTTCCTGAAACCACTTTTCAAAAGTTTAGAGATATTATTCACTGTATTCTGTACCCCATCCTTCACTTCAACATTCTTTCAGATTACCAATTTTCTCTAGATAGAATGGAACAGAAAATATCTTTATCCACCCCACCTTTTCCGGGTCTATTTGCCACTCTACCAATCCTATAATCCTGAGTTTGGTAACAGACTGTAAGAAAAGCTATGTTCAAGTGACAGTGGAGAACTGGTAGAACAGAAATGAAGAATTGCACTGTTCAAAAATAATTTTAATGCATGAAAAGAGGTAAAACTGAGCACAGCTACATTAAATTTTACAAAATTATCACTTGACAAAATGAGAGACAGTATGGGTTTGGATTCAGATATATTTAGGTTCAAGTATAGATTTTCTAATTAATCCAGATAACATCGGAAAATTTATTTAACCTCTAATTGAACCTCAGGATAAGGGGATAATAATACCAAAATACTAAATTATTATGAAGTTTAACATCAAATTACATGCTGTATAGGAAATATGAAAATAACAAGAGTTCTAGTCTCTTTTATTTGGGTAAATGGAAAGAAATATAGTGTCCTGTCTTATTTTACATATGTGAACACTGTGTATTTTATTCAGCAAGCAGTTCTGATAAACTATTTTTATTGGCATTGATTTTTATTTTGGAGCATAATACACAGTATTTTCTAATAAAAGACCCCAATAATTCAGGTTGCCTGACTGGGTGTAAAGACCTACTTTCCCCAAAAGTCTGAGTCAAATTTATCCCAGGATCACCAGGTGCTAGCCACCAGCATCCTTAGATAATTTCCTGTACAGCTGGAATTCTCATAAAAAGTATCTGCTGCCTAAGTGCTATCTTTTTATATCCTATTTCCAAGGCTGTTCTCACTCTTATGCCATAAGAACATTGAAGAACTGGGCTCTTCTCCTGGAGGATATTCCACTGTGCATCCAGCAATGTCATAATCCCACTTTCTATTTCTTTTGGATTAAGAGTCAATAAGAGACTGCTTGCTTCCCTTTAGCTGACCCTTGAATTATATTTCCCCAATAAACCCGTTAACTTACCCATATTATATGACATTGTCATGTTTACTTCTGCTCACCCGTCCACATAAATGTATAATAAAGTGTGGCTTTTTTACTCAATAATTTAAAATATTTAGATATTTTACATATATGTATAATGTATAATGTGCATTAAAGGCATTAACATGTTTTTCTTAGAAAAAATACTAAATGTTTTAGATTAATTTTTGAGAAAAGGCAATGCTTGAGTATTGTAGTGAATCTGAGTCCCTTGGTAATAAATAATTGGCAAGTAAGTTGTGGTAGCCGGGAATGAAAAAGCTGTATGTGATCATGGACAGTATCTCTGCCTAGTTCCTAGAGCCCATCTGAGGATCTGGTATAATTTAGAAATGATAGAGACTATTTTAATTTTCATAGTCTTGAAAATCAGTATTGATTTAATGATGCTTGCTGATATCAGAGGTGCTGACAGGGCTGCATTTCAAATCCAGCTCAAAGCAATAGCTAGGACATGCCTTTCACCAGATTTGAAAATTATTTCGCATTCCATACCCTCTCCCAATTGTTGTAATAAACCATACACCATAAGAATCAAGAGTTTATGAGGAGACATAGGAGAAGCAAATCTTTAAGTACAGCCTTTCCCATAATATGGAGTTATCTGTCTTTATGCGTTTCTATCAGGTGGTTTTATTACTTTTCTGTGGAAACTTGGCATCTTATGATCTATAGCACCTCCTCCTTAGCCCTAGAAAAGTCTTGAGCTAAATTCAACCATGCCCACTCAGTGTCCCTAAAAAAGAAAAACAATATATTGTATTATATTTCATATCCCTAATCTGTCTAATCAACATTAGATAGGTTTCTGTTGCTTCCCAATTCATAGATTTAAAAAACATATAATGACAGACAACTATAAACTCACTATCTAAAACGAGAAGAAAAGAAAAAAATCCAGATACTAAGATATTGCCTGGTTTAAAAATCTATTATCTCCAATGACCATCTAATAAGAAGACATGGTCTTTTAGGGAAGATCAACCTTCAAACTTCTATGGAGAGAAAGAATAGAACTGGCTTTGGAGTGAACACAAAACTTCATTCAAAATAGATCTTAGATCTAGATGGAAAATTTACAAGTATGTAACTCTTAGAAGAAAACACAGGAGCAAATCTTTGTGACCTAAGATTAGGCAGTCTTCTTAGATATGACAACAAAAGCATAACTGACCAAAAAAAAAAAAAAAAAAGGTAAATGAAACTTTGCCCAAATTAAAAACTTTTGTCCTTAAAAGGACACCTTCAAAAAGTGAAAAAAAAACAACTTAGAGAATGGGAGAAAATGTTTGCAAATCATATATTTTGGAGTGGAGTTTTATCAAGAATAAATAAAGAACTCTTAAAACTCACCAATGAAAACGGCAACTCAATTGAAAAATGAGCAATTTGAGTAGACATTTCTCCAAATAAGATATACGAGTGCCAATGAATACATAAAAAGATGTTAAATATTATTAGCCATGAGGGAAATATAAATTAAAACCACAGTGAGATACCACTTCACATACACTAGGATGGCTACAGCTAGTAAGATAGGCAACATAACAGCAGGCGTCGGCAAAGATGTGGAAAAATTGGAACACTCTTATGTTGTCGATGGGAATGTAACATGTTGCAGCAGCTTATAAAAATTATTTGGCACTTCCTGAAAATGTTAAAGATAGAGTTATCATATGATCCAGCTATTCCACTCCTCAGTATATAACTGAGAAATGAAGACATAAATTATATACATATATATATAATATATATCTCAACACAAAAACTTGTACACAAATATTTATAGAAGCATTATTAATAATAGCCAAAAAATAAACAACCCAAATATCTATTAACTGATGAACAGATTAATAAAATGTGGTATATCCACAAAACGGAATATTATTTAGCAATAAAAAAAGAATGAAGTACTGATACAAACGTCAAGATGGATGAACCTGAAAACATTATGCTAAGTGAAAGAAGGAAGTCACAATGGACCATAAAGTGTATGATTCCATTCATGTAAAATATTAAGAAGAGGCATATCTATAGAGATAGAAAGCACATTAGAGGTTACCCGAGTCTAGGCGGTTGGGGAGAAATAGGGGGTGATGCTATAAGATGTATTAGATGTGATGTGTAAGTGATGTATAAGATCTCTTTGGGGGGATGACGAAAGTGTCCTAAAATGGAGGTAACAGTAGTACAACTTTTGAATTTATCAAAAACACTTAAATAGTACACTTTAAAAGGTAGATTGTATGTTTTTAAAATTATATTTTAATAAAGATGCTTAAAAAGGCCAGGGGTAAGATGGTATCTGAATAACTGGTCAATGACAATCTCACTAGTACTGTAGTCAAGTCAGAACAGAAAACAGAGTGAAGTCCCTAAGGGGAAACCAAAATCCCTAGGATTTAACCTAGATGTTGCTACACTGTTTAGAAGTAACAGAGCTTGGGCAGGGTAAGGCCACTTTCAGAGAAGATACGGGAATTGGTAGGTCTGTACATAAACAAAGTATGTGCTTAAAGAGCTTTAACCATCCCTTAAATCGAAGAGGGTTCCCAGCTTTCTTCCTGCTAAGTTCAAGAGTAAACCATAGACAAAAGCCTTCAAACAATGACTCATGGAACACTACGTCAAAAACTAATGATGTAATGTATGGTGATTAACATAACATAATAATAAAAAAATAAAAAAACTAATGATGTAATGTATGGTAATTAACATAATTAAAACAAAGAAAAAAAATTACCTAAGCCAATCCAAATACCTGCCACGCCATCAGAGATGGATAAATTCACCACTGAAAATGGCAACATATAGATAATGCTCAAGTAGACATCATGGGAAATGCGTATGCCAATATGAAAGGGAAGTAGCATTTTTAAATGGTCTCCAGCCAGGATGTGTCATATTACTGACAATGTAGAAAAGGTCATTGGCTGTCACCCTATGACTCTTAGATGATGTTCATTATTATTATTAAATGTATTTTAATGATACGGAGCTCAGAGGGAGCTTGCGAGCACTTGGTATACAATACATACAGAAAGACACCAAGTAAACAGTTATGGACATGTTTGATGTGCAAATTTTTTTAAAAAAATCATCTCTCCTGTAAAGTAATTTATACTATAATGTGTATTATGTATTGTTTTAGACCTGATTCAAAAGTTAATAGTTACATATTTTCATAACATCAATTACTTTGGATATAAAGGGGATGATTTAAAATATATATTTACATACACATGCCATCAAGGAAGTGTATTGAAATGAGCTAATTAAATGAATACTAAAGGGAACTGATTATAAACACTGAAAAAATTATCAAATGGAGCTTCATCAGGAGAATACGCTCAATCTAAAAAAGAAAATCTTTCTCTTGTTATTAAGCTATTGGCAAGATTTAACCATAGCTATTCCATAGGGAATTGTTCAGAATTATTATTCCTCGTTACACTTCTTAGGAAAAGACCTGTTTAAGGACACACTCTACCTAAATCAGGGTTGTTTTTACTTAATTACTTATACTGTTTTCTTGAGGGGATTTCAGTGGGTTTTTAAAAAGTAACTTGATTCACTAGGCCCAGAGACAAAATTATCAGTTTTCTACAGCAGTTCTCATTTTTCTTAAAGTCATGACCCATTAGATATCTTAAAAACAGCAACATTAATTTTAATTTGTCATGTTGTAGGGTATAAATTGACTAACTGTTAATAGCATTCTTCTTGAGTAATCAGTTCTACATGATTAACCTAAAAATTGCCAAAACATTGTTTACTCTTCATTTGTATCTGAAGAAAAAAAAGCATCATGAGTCAGTCAGAGTTGGATTAATTTACTTTCTGATTTGTATTAAAACTTGCCACGATGATTCATAATCATTTTACTTGATATTTATCCTGACAAAACAGCTTAATTTTGAAAGAAGCTCATTGGGAAATATTTCAGGGGCAAACAGTAGTCTACTTCATAACTACAATTAAGTTGCATGGAAAATAGCTATTTTATTTTTATCTATTTTACTTTTTTTCTGGCCTCTTGTCCATTTAACAAAAAATGGAGGAACTACAACCTCTGAAACCTTGTAAGCACTCTCCTTGGAAGACTTTTTTTTTTTTTTTTAAATAAAATCAAAGTAGGTAGCTTGTGGTTTTAACACCATCTAGTGGGCTTCTTTTGTGACAGCAAGTAAAAACTAAAGACAGAAGCAGCAGGACATACGCCCTTGTACCTTTGCCTTTGAAACTTTCCAGGGTTTTCCTCTGAGGCTACATTAAACTATCGACAGGTCTACCTTGAAGGGAACATCTGGTTATGTGTTCCAATAAAAAGAAAAAATTTAATTTGTCATTTCTTCTTACAAATGAAGACTAAGTGACCACAAAAATACCTTTCTCTCTTTCAAGACTGTTTTGAAAATGAAGAAAAACATCAGTCACCTGAAAAAGTCTAAATGATGGGGTTTTCTTTAAACAAATAATTCTGACCATAGGCTATTTAGCAATACAACAGAAAGCAATAAAGCTAATGAAAATAAGATAGAGAAATGTTAAAAATATAAAACTCCTTTATCTTGCTTCAAAAGGGTAAGATTTTATCACAGCTGTTTAATAATAATACCAATGAACTCCAGAATACTAAATTCAACATTTTTTTTAAAAAAATGTCATTCTTCCTAACTTTTAAAAAAGTATTTGACACATTAAAAATTGCCAAATTTTGGGTGCCTGGGTGGCTCAGATGGTTAAGCATCTGCCTTCAGCTCAGGTCATGATCCCAGGGTCCTGGGATCAAGTCCCGCTTCGGGCTCCCTGCTCCTTGGGAGCCTGCTTCTCCCTCTGCCTCTCTCTCTCTCTCTCTCTCCCTCTCTCTGTCTCTCATGAATAAATAAATAAAATCTTAAAAAAAATTGCCAAATTTTATAGGGCACCTGGGTGGCTCAGACCATTAAACGTCTGCCTTTGGTTCAGGTCATGATCTCAGGGCCTGGGATCAAACCCTGCATTAAGTCCCCATTGAGCCCCATCAAGTCCCACATTGGGCTCCTTGCTCAGCAGGGAGCCTGCTTCTCCCTCTAACTCTCTCTGTCCTTCTGCCTGCTGCTCCACCTGCTTGTGCTCTATCAAATAAACAAATAAAATCTTGAAAAAATTTAAAAAAATAAAAATTGTCAAATTTTAAAAACTCATTTTTCTTGGTTTCTATGAAAATAAGCTTTCCTTAATCTTTTTTGTCTTCCTCAGTTTCATCCTCTATCCTTCACACGTAGATAAAGTCAGTGTCTATGGTCCTTGAATTTTCCTGCTACCAGGACTTAAACTATCGCTGCTATACAAGTGACACACAGGTACATAATTCCTGGTCTTCTCTACTCACAACCTCCGGCCTTATTTTTCTCTTTGCCTTAAGTACACATGTGTTTATCCATCTAGGCCATCATTTCAAAGTCAGCTTATATAAAACTATGTTCCAACCTAACAACAATCTACTTTTCCAACATTATTTATACTTTCTACTACTTGGAAAATATTGTTTAGAATTAACTATTTTCTTTAGAATCAAATTTACACTTAGAATTTGAGCACCACATTCTAAAGAAATGCTGCCTTAAGAACATTTCATGCTGAACGAATAAGACTACATACTGTTTCCATAAAATCCGTTCATTTTCTTGTGCCTGCATTTGATATCATTCCTATTGAAAAGTTCCTCTTTCTCTTCTGTGTGTTCTACCATTCACCTGTGCTTAAGGGTCTAACTCCATTAGCAACCCCTTTATCACGCTTCAGCTAAGGTGAACGTGATGAGTATGAGCAACATACACTGTGGGCTCTCTTTTCTCTTCATATCCTATTTCTCCAACTTGATTAAATTACCTTGATATTGAGTATTAGGTAATAAAACTGTATATTCCCGGATGTCTGGGTGGCTCAGTTGGTTAAGCATCTGCCTTGGGCTCGGGTCATAATCTCAGGGTCCTGGGATCAAGCCCCGCATCTGGCTCCCTCTTTACTGGGGAGTCTGCTTCTCTCTCTCCCTCTGCCCCTTCCCTGCTCATGTTCTCTCTCTCTCAAATAAATAAAGAAAATCTTAAAGAAAAAAAAACTGTATATTCTAACACACAGCAAAAAAAAAATGCTTTATACTTGTAGATATTGTAGATACTTAATAACTACATGTAATCACTGATGGTGAAATCAGTGGTAATTTTTGTAATAGGTAACAATTGTCAGGTAGACAAGATCAATCATCTAAACACATCTGACACCGAAATTTAAAACCTAGGCAAAGGTTTTCATCACCATTGCTTTCATCATCTTTTCTTAACACCACTGAATCTAAGATATCATACAGTGCTCCCCCTACTCCATATCCATTCATTCAACTAATATCTACTCAATTCTTTCTGTGTTGTAGGCACTGGACATAAGGAAGATAAACACACCCATACACATGCAGAAGTGATTCCTTCCCTCATGATATGCCTACTGTAAGAGATGTATATTCAACAAATGATTACATTAATAACAATAGTTAATATTTACTGGATGTTCAGCATATGCTAAGCACCTTTTTAAGAGTCTAATAAATAAGCACTTTCAACACCTAAAGTAATTCTATTATGTAGATATTATTTTCCTCATGCAAGAACGAAAATAAATTGAGAAATTGAAAAATTAAAGAACTTGCCAAAGTCATCAAGCTTGCAACTGTCAGGGTCAGAATTCCAATTTTGGCAATCTAACCACAGAGGCTGCACTTTTAAGCATTATGTCAGGAGCCTATTTCAGTCTTAATTTTGCATTTTTTAAAAGAAACCTGTGTTAGTTGTCTCATGCTGATTTAAAATAACAGTAAATACTTGCTCGGAATTCTGTAATTTGGGCAGGGCTCAAAGAAAACAGGTCAGCTTTCTTCTAATAGCATCAGCAAACAGCTGGCCTAGGGCTAGAAGACCCACCTTCAATCTGGTTTAGTTACACAGCTGGTAAGTTGATCCTGGTTGGGAGCTCAGCTGAGTCTATAGAATGCAGCCCTCACTTTGTCAGCAGGATCTCTTGGTTCCTTCCACATGGCCCCACCACAAAACTAGCTAATGCTTCCTCACAGCATAGTGGTGTCAGAGCAATAGAACTTCTTACATAACGGGCTTCTAAGAATATAAAAATCAAAATTTCCAGTACTTTCTTTTTTTTTTTTTTAAAGATTTTATTTATTTATTTGAGAGAGAGAGAATGAGAGATAGCACGAGAGGGAAGAGGGTCAGAGGGAGAAGCAGACTCCCTGCCGAGCAGGGAGCCCAATGTGGGACTCGATCCCCAGACTCCAGGATCATGACCTGAGCCAAAGGCAGTCGCTTAACCAACTGAGCCACCCAGGCACCCATTTCCAGTACTTTCTACAGCTTAGACCTAAAACTGGCATACCACCACCTGTGCTGTTTTCTGTTTGCTAAAGCAGGTTTCAGCACCAGCCCACATTCAATGGTGGGTTCCATGCAACAGTGTGAATATCAGGTGCAATATTAGGTGCAGACCAAGTGTCTCTAACAGCAAATAAAACTGAGATGGCAAAGACTAGAGGATGATGCTAGAGAATTTTAAATATCAGAATTTAATGGTATCAATAGCTAATGAATATTTATTGAGCACCTATATGACTCTACTGTGTTCATTCCTATTGGAGATATAAGGAAAGTATGAATTTGGCTCCTTCCCAGGCTTATTACTCCTACCAGCCTCCAACACACAATTTTACAACTTTTGAAAAACACTCATGAAAAAGAGAATAAAATATATGATGGTATATATATTCTCTTATTAAGGTGTATAACAGGCTTTCCTCTAGAAGCTCATATAGAAGAGCTAATAATACACACCAGAGGGGCAGTACTAATGTAGGTAACTTGAGAGTTACATTATTTGTCAAAGAAATGGGAACTTCTTCACTAAGGTAGAAGTTAACATAAGCTAATCATGGAGGCAGTAATAAATACAACAAATGAAGGAGAAGGCAGAAAAAAAATCTCAACTCAGATTTGTTGGTGATAGGGTTTGAGGATGTAATAGAGATGTTTGGGTGTAAGATACTAGGCATTAATAAAATCATCATTGACCCTTAGGAAGGGGACTTAGCTTTACAATGCTCAAAAAGCCAGGGAAGTTGTCATATGACCACTCAGTAGAACCTTATTGATCTACTTATGAGAGAGGTAAAATTATTTCCATTTTACAGATGAGGAGAAATAGATAGATGATAGATAGATAGATAGATAGATAGATAGATAGATAGATAGATAGATAGATAGATGATAGGTAGATCGATGATAGATCGATGATAGATCGAGATATATATATATATATATATATATATATATATATATATATATAAGGAATAAGTCAAGTTCTGAGAGATTCCTAAACATACCCAAGCTCTAATAGCTAGAAAGGGGCAAGGATGAGATTCAAACCCAGATGTACTAATTCCAAGTCCAGATTTCATCTGGCTATAACACAATGGCCATTTAAGTGGGCAAAGATAACACAAGAAAGTGTTTTAATTTCATGGAGGGATCTCTTCATCTATTCTTTCAACATGTTTAATAATTGTTCCAAATGTTCTGATGTATCATATTTGATCTCTAGTCTCCAACAATTTATAATACAGTTTTGGAAAACACATGTACACAAATACCTATGAAATAAGGCAGTAGATGACAAATCTCACATGAATATTACAGAATTGTGGGGGGGGAGTAGATACCTCTTATAGAGCTAACATGCCAAAAACCATTGAACAATCCTGCTTAACTCATCAAAGGGCTTTCTTGGCCATTTTCTATGTGTCAAATTGTAAACATTTGGACTTCACTTCACATGTGAAACATCTAGACTTGCCATACTGTCACAAAAAGAGCAACATACAAAAAGATTTGGACTGAATTTGATAAAGTGATTGATCTAATGCAATGAAAGATAAGACAAAGACACAAGATAAGATGTTCTATAGTCTTTATGCCTTGCACTATGTTAGGAGAGTTTTGCTGTTTGGTAATTTTTGTGATACTAACTAGAAGAAACCTCTACACTGGGCCCCAAGTGAAGAAGGGAAGGTCATTAGAAGTTACTGTCAATCATCTTGGATATGAAAAGAGATACAAGCCACCTCCAAAGGAAGGCATAGTGAGCATAGTGGTCAACCAGGTCTGCCAAGATTCTTGAAACTGTTCAAAGAGAAGTAACTGACTATCAGAGGGATGAAATGATAGTGCAATATCTGATTATAACAAGATTATCTTCACTTAAAACTTAGCAATTTTTAAGTCCTTCTGAATAATTTTTCTTGACATTCTGTTTTTCTTACTGTCTTCTACAAAGCACTAGGTAAATAATGTGGGGCCTAAAAAGCAGAAGAGTTTCTCTCCTCATACCACTCATCACTAAATCCCTTAAAATATCCAATTATGGAAGGGCTCAGAACAGGTAATGTTTCCATAAATTCTCAAGAAAGAATAAGATTTTCATAGGCAGAGATGGTAACCAAGTGCTATAGACTGAATGTCTATGTCCTCCCAAAATTTATATGTTGAAACTTAATCCCCAACGTGATAGTAGTTGGAGGTGATTGGGAAGGTGATTAAGTCATGAGATGGGGTCTTCAGGAGGGGAATTAGTGCCCTCATAAAAGAGACCCCAGGTGGCACCTTAACTCCTTCCACCAAGTAAAAATACAGCAGAAAAACAGTCATCTGTAGGAGTTCAGACACTGAATCTGCTAGCACCTTGATCTTGGACTTTCCAGCCTTGATATAACTGAGGAAAACAAATTTTGGCTGTTTAGAAGTCACCCAGTCTATGGTATTGTGTTATAGCAGCCCAAACGGACTAAGACAGAAGTTGAGGACAAGAACAAAGATATGAAGGTTACAAAGCTCATTGTTTTGGGTAATGTCCAGGAGCTCATATTAAGACTTTGCTTATTTGTTTATAGGCAGAATATACGTCATATGGCAAGAAATGTAGGTATAGCCAAAATGTGAAATATAAGGAACTAGAAAAAAAATTTTTGAAAATATCTATAGGTAATGGTCAGTCTTTTGGTAAGAGTGTGACATGGTCTTAAATATATTTTAGGAAAATTTGGGGAAAATTAGTTTGGCATGGAATTATTACAGAAGGTAATACATCAGAAGTAGAGAAACCCCTTTAGAATAACCTAACTACAATAAGTCTGGTTCTAAACAGTTCATAACTGAAAATAGGGGAAATCTTTGGAAATAAATGGTTGCATAGGAGATCTGTGGAGGAAAGAATAAGAAATGAATAGTACTGACAACTCTTCATGAAAGTGAGGGGTAAAGGGAAGGAACTAAAGGGTTTAAGCCAAAGGTGATTAACAGAGAAAATTACAATGAACAGAAACTGGAATGGTAAGAGTAAAAGCAAGTTTTGAAGAGAAAAGGGATAGAGATAGAATAATATTTCTTAATTTTGACAGGCTGACTTGGACATCTATTTGGAAATGTTCAATCAGCATCTGGAATTTCAGAACTGGAATACAGGTGAGAGATGAAGGATTACAGTGTGTGACTTCTTTAAGGAAAAAGAATAGAAGGATTTAGGTAAAGAATAAAAGGAAGACGATCCAGCAAAGAAACAGATTAGGAAGTAGAGAGAGGTTGCAAGAGGGTCAACATAGTACCAGTGAGGAGGTCCCTTTTTCAAAACATGATTCAATATTCATTTCAGCAATATTGTAATTGAATCTTCATGCTCAGAATTTAAATTTCTCTCTAAAACTCAATTATGTTATGTCATTTATGTTTCATCAAAAATTTTAAGTAAATGGGTCAGTTTAATTTTTTTAAAAACCTATAAACATTAAAAGAAAATGTGGCTTTGTTTTAGCAAAGATTCTTGCCAAAGTTAGTTTCCTTAAGATTTTAGCTATTCTAGAATTAAAAATAATTTACACATTACAATAAAAAAATCTATATATTCTATCAAGGGAGAAAAAATTTTAAAGATTGATTTTAAGATATAATTCTAATTTTAGAACAATATTTGCCTGCCTTTGAACTAATTTTTATTGTACCTAAAAATTTTCAGGAGAACTGGAGCAAAATTTTCTAATCACTGTTTTGTATTCTAGAAAAGTAAAAACATTTTAAAGGTTATGATCTCACCTAGAATGACTGAAAATTTTACCTGAGACATAATATTCTTTAAGTACTGTGGACACTATACCCGACACATCAAAAACACTATTTTTTTAGCTCACCATATCATGTATATAATATTTTTCAGTTATTTTTTGCCTAGGCATTATGTGTCTCTCCGTTCATTCATTTAAAAAATGTTTATTGAACACTTCAGATGCATCAGTGAATGAAACAGAAAAAAATTTTCTTCTCTCTCATTAAACATGGTTGCAGTTCAGACAATGAGGTTGAACCCAAACTCTAACTTGACCTTATGAAATGTGGAGCATTTGCTATTAAACTTATCAGTGTATTTATGCTCTGTACATCTAAAAATCTTTTTTTTCTCCCTCAGAAAATCTATGTCTTTCAAGTGTGAGGGAAACCAAATGACCTTTACTCCTGTCTACTTGAATAATACTTGGAATGTTAATTCTCACTAAAATGTCCTATGCCCTACTCCTCAAGAGCAGCTATACTTATTTTTTTAACTCAGATTATAACAAAAGATAAAAGGCAGATCAAATTTCAAACAACTGATCATTGAGATCCTATGTCTGAACTTTGTCCTTCCTGAAGGGACCATAGAGTTTGCACCTAATTAAATAGAGACTGAGTAATGGATTAGTGCTCTCAATGATTTTCTGATTTAGTAGACTAACTGAAAATTTCCACAGGGCAGAGTGCAATTTACTTGTGTGCCCCAATTAGCACTGCTAACTGGGGCACAAAATCGGCATAAAATTGGGCCCTGATTTTGTATCAGCCACCATTCAGAGAATGGCAAATAGCCAAGAAGACTTGGAAGAAAGTCTTTAGCATCGTTCTTTCTCTAATTTGTTAAACCACACAGTAGTCCAGTGTTATTTTTATAGGAAAGTTTACAGTTTGTGGATTATCAAAAGGGATATGGTTCATTAAAAAAGGTGGAAGAATTGAAAACTCTATACTGATAGGGAGATAAAAGGGCAACGGAGGCATTGGTAATTGCTTCTAAAAGTTATTGAGTGCCAAGCTGAATCCCAACAGCAGCTTCTTTTGTAGAAAGAAATACATTAAAATGTTGTAAGTAATTTTGAACCTAACCAAAAAAGAACAAAACAAACAAACAAACAAACAAAACCCTTGTGCCATATTTCCATAGATTGTTTATGAGAATCATGTAGCCACATAATGAAAACATCTATCTATGCTTCACAGGTTTTCTCTGCCATTTTTAATCGTCTTTCAGAAGCCCGAGGATCCACATTAAAAGAATGAGAATTTTTAACACATTTGTTTGCCATTTGAAAGCCCAACATTTTCTTTAATCTAATATTGCATTTCCTGCTATTTATTCATTTAATAATAGGCTTCAATACAAACACATATTAATGTTACCAAAAGGGCAAATGTAGTAAATAGCCTTACGAAGAGAAGTCTGCCAGCTTTTCATAATGCAAATTGGGAATCTTGTTAAAACATGATTGTACATAGGACCTTTACAGAATGAAAACAACTCTTCTTCAGAAACCCATCTTGACTTTGCTTAGATTATATTAGAGCAAAAGACCGATTGTGGCTCTTTCATTACCCTCTACCCTGAACTGCCTCTCCTTTGTGGATTGCTGCAGGCACTGAGCCCGTGCTAATACAGGTGGGTGGTGCTTGTGAATATAGGCAGAACAAAAATGAACCAGCAGGCTTAGGACAGCTTCCATTTAGGGGAACATGCAAGTACAGTACATCTATGGTCTCCAAATTTACCAATCATCTTACATACTATGACACTAACACCCTACCTCCATACCAGTAGGATAAGAGCTTTGCAGTTCTTAACCAGCCTAGGTTGTGCATTGATATTTTGTCACGTACACTCTTCTTAGTTTGATGGATGCAATTTGCAATTCTTCATAATTTTGTGTTATAATTGCCCAATAAATGCCAATGCTAAGTTGAATTCCCATCAGCAACATTATATAAAAACTGTTTAGAACACTGGGAATTTTTCACCTCAGGTACCTATAAACCAAAAATGTAATATAGTTGAAGAAGACCTTAGATTAATTCAAGGCTTGACTAGGATGATTCAGTATGTTCAGTTCATTACTCCAAAGACTGTGGACAAGATAACTGCTCCTTTATTTGCGGCAAAAAATAACCTATAGAATCAATAAAGAGAAAGGTAAGTACATACTAAAATTCAGAATACTTCTATATTGTAATATGGGATGTGTTAACCCACCAAAATATAGTATGAAAATTAAAGGACAGAAGTAATACTTTTGTATTAGAGCTATATAAGAGCTGTATAAGAGCTATGGCATCAATAATTTGTTAATGTATACACAATATAAAAAGATGTACACTGTGACATCAAAAATATGAAATGGTATAGAAATAAAAGGGTAGAGTATTTGTATGTAATTGAAGTTGTTATCAGCTAAAACAGACTTTTATATCTATATGATGTTTTATGTAAGCCTCAGAGAGCCATAAAGAAAAAAATCTATGGTAGATATACACAAGATGAAGAGAAGGAATTCAAAGTATACCACTACAAAATATCAATTCACAAAAGAAGATAGCAAGAGAGGAAGAAAGGAACAAAGGAACGACAAAACAGCCAGGCAAAAATAACATCGTATGAGTAAGTACTTACTGATTAATAATTATTTTAAAGGTGAATGAATTAAATACTCCCATCAAAAGCTGCAGAGTGGCTGAATGGATTAAGAACAAGATTCAACTATCTGTTGCCTATAAGAGACTCACTTCAGCTTTTAAGATACACATTGGCTCAAAGTGAAGGGATGAGTAAAGCTTTCCCAGGCAAATGGAAACAAAAAGAGAGCAGGGGTGGCCATACTTATATCAGACAAAGTAAACTAAATCAAAAAGTGTAACAAGAGACAAATGTGTCATTATATAATATTAAAGGAGTCAATTTATCAAGAGGATATAACGATTGTAATATATATGCACCTGATATCAGGGCACCTAAATATATTAAACAAATACTAACGTGTATGAAGTGAGAAGACCACCATTGGTGTATAGACACCAATACAATAACAATGGAGAACTTCAGTACCCCACATTCAACAGTGAATAGATCGTCCAGATAGAAAATCAATATGGAAACATTGGATTTGAACTATACTTTAGACCAAATGCATCTAACAGATTTATAGAGATTATTTCATCCAAAAGCAACAGAATACACATTCTTATCAAATGCACATGGAACATTCTGTAGGATAGATCACATGCTAGGTCATAAAACAAGCCTCACGAAATTTAAAAGACTGAAATCAAACCAACTATCTTTCTGAACACAATGGTATGAAACTAGAAATCAATAACAAGAGGAAAATTGTAAAATTCACAAATATGTGGAAATTAATAACACACTTCTGAAAAACCAATGGGTCAAAGAAGAAATAAAAAAATATCTTGAAACAAATAAAAATGGAAACACAACATACAAAAACTGGTATGCAGCAAAAGCAGGTTTAAGAGGGAAGTTTATGGTGATAAATGCCTACATTCAATACACACACACACACACACACACACACACACACTTCTCTCTCATATAAACGACCTAACTTCACACTTCAAGGAATTGTGAAAAGAAAAATAATAAACAAAGCCCAAAGTTAGCAGAAGGAAGGAGATAACAAATATCAGAGTCAAAATAAATAAAATAGAAACATATTAGAAAAGATCCACACAAGTTAACAATTGGTTTTTTGAAAAGATAAATGAAACAAAGAAACTTGAGCTAAACCTACCCAGAAAAAAGGGATGACTCAAATAAATAAAATTAAATGAAAGAAAACACATTACAAGTGATACCACAGAAACACAAAGGATCATTAGAGCCTGTATAAACACTTACATGCCAACAATTGGACAATCCAGGAGAAATGGAAAAATTCCTACAAACATGCAACCTACCAAGACTGAGTCATGAAGAAACAGAAAATGTGAATACACAAATAACATATAAGGAGAGTGAATCAGTACTCAAAAACCTCCTGACAAATAAAAACCTAACACAGATGGCTTCATGGGTGAATTCTATACCAAACATTTAAGAAGAGTTAAAGTTAATATTTCTCAAACTTTTCCAAAAAATTGAAGAGGTGGGAACACTCCCAAACGCATTTTATGAGGCCAGCATTACCCTGATACCAAAGTCAAATAAGAATACAAGAAAATTACAGGCCAATATCTCCGATGAATATAGATGCAAAAACTCTCAATAAAATACCAGCAAACCAAAATCAATGGAATAGTAAAAGGATCCAGTGGGATTTATCCCTGGGATGCATAGAAGTTTCAAAATATGCAAATCAATAAAAGTCACATACCACATTAACAGAATAAAAGATAAAAATCCATATGATCATCTTAACAGATGCAAAGGCATTTGACAAAACTTAATATCATTAACAACAAAAACTCAACAAAGTGGGTATAGAAGGAACATACCTCAACATAATGAAGCACAATCATGACAAGGCCTTAGTTAACATCATACTCAATAGTGTAAGATTGGAAGTTTTTCTTCCTAGATCAGGAATAAGACCCCACTATCCTATTCCTATTCAACACAGTACTGGAAATCCCTGCCAGAGAAATTAAGTAAGAAAAAGATCTAAAAGGCATCTAAATTGAAAAGGTAGAAGTAAAATTATGTTTGCTAATGATATAATCTTACATATAGGAAATCCTAAAGACTCCACCAAAAATCTGTTAGAGCAAATAAGCAAATTCAATAAATTTGCAGGATTCAAAATCAATATACAGAAATCAGTTGCATTTCCATACAGTAACAATGAATTTTCTGAAAATTAAATAAAGAAATCAATCACATTTACAACAGCACCAAAAACAATAAAATATTTAGGGATAAATTTAACCAAAGAAGTGAAAGATCTATAAAACCATAAGACATTAATGAAAAAAAATTAAAGAAGACACAAATAAAGATAGCCCATGTTCATGGATCAGAAAAATTAATATTGTTAAAATGTCTATACTACCCAAAGTTAGCTATAACTTTAATGCAATCCCTATCAAAATTCTAATTGAATTTTTCACAGCAATAAAGAAAATAATCCTAAAAGTCATATGGACCCCAATATTAAAAAAGAACAAAGCTTGAGGCATTTCATTTCTGGGTTTCAAACTATAAAACAAAGCTACAGTAATCAAAATAATACGGTATTGGCATAAAAACAAATACATAGAGCAATGAAATTGAATAAAGAGCCCCAAAATAAAACCTCCTGTACATGGTCAGCTGTAAGACACAAAGAATATTCAATGGGGGAAAAGACAGTCTCTTCAATAAATAGTGTCGGGAAAACTGGATATCCACATGCAAAATAAAAAATGAAATTGGACCCCTATTGTACACCACTCACAAAATTAACTTGAAATAGTTTAAAGACTTTAACATATAACCTAAAACCATAAAACTCCCAGAAGAGAACACAAGCAGAAATCTCCTTGGCACTGATCTTAGCAATGATATTTTGGTCAAGACTCCAAAAGCTGAAACAACAAAAGCAAAAATAAACAGGTAGGACTACATCAAGTTAAAAAGTTTCTGCACAGTATAGGTAACAGTCAACAAAATTAAAAGGCAACCTCTGGAATGGGAGAAAATATTTACAAGCTATATATCTGATATGAGATTAACAACCAAAATATATAAAAAACTAATAAAATTCAAAAGCAATAATATTGTTATATATTATACATATCATTGAATACTACCCAGCAATAAGCAGAAATAAATTATTGATACATGCAAAAAATGATCAACAATTGGCTTATGTGATTGTATTTATGAATTTATATTTGTAGTTATGTGTTCCAGATCATATTTTAACTTGCTGATAAAATTATTCAATCCCAGGTTCATATTGTTGGTGTGTGTACGTGGGGGGCGGGGGAAGAGACAGAGAAACAAAGAGAAAAGAGAGAATGAGTTACCACTGGATGAAGAAGAGGAAAAAATATAAAGAGAAAGAGACAGAAGAAAAAGAGAAGGAGAAGGGGAAAATCTTGGCTTTGTTCCCATCATAGAGTTATTTATACCTAATCATGCCTGAAGATTCACCCATTGTCTTTAAATATTCACAATCCCATCTCTACCTTATTTCAGAGCTTATATGAGTTTTGGTGATTTTCACCTATATGTGAGTTTTTAAATAACCTCAGTTTAACTTTATAAGGCTGAAAAGTCATTTTTTCAACTACTGAACAGAATCTAGATCTTTTTTATTTTGTTAATGCTTCTCAATACAATGTAATCATTACTAGGACCCACATTAAATACTTGAATCTATTATGTAAAAGACACAGCAAAAACTTTTCCAAATTCAAAAAGAAAGTTAAAAATGTCTACTCCTCTCACAGGTTGTCTATTCTATTAAAAGACAGTCACATGATTTTGTAAGTTTCAACAACTACATCTATTTCCATTCAGTTATATCTCTATAATCTTGTCATTCAATAGCAATCAGATATGACTATAGCCCCAACAAGATGAAATCATAATTACTTCATACTAATTTATCTTTGTCTTCAATATAGCCATCGACTTAAAGCCTTTGTGATATTGTTTAGTTATCAACATATTTCAGTTGCGTGTTGAAAGTCATTAGGATATTACTTCTTGCTTTGGTTATCTTGCTATCAGTTATATGTTCTGAGTTCAATTTTAATATTTCTGTGTTTATCTGAGCAAAGGATATTTAAGATTCCTACTAATGAGCCTTTTGATTTTGCTGCTTGCTCTTTAGCATTTGTAAGATGCTTCCAAGATAGTTCATGTATATTTGATCCTTACAAAATACCCATGTGGAAGTTGGACACATGTTATTTTTTTTTAAGATTTTATTTATTTATTTGACAGAGAAAGACACAGCAAGAGAGGGAACACAAGCAGGGGGAGTGGGAGAGGGAGAAGCAGGCTCCCCGCAGAGCAGGGTACCTGATGCGGGGCTTGATCCCAGGACCCTGGGATCATGACCTGAGCTGAAGGCAGATGCTTAACAACTGAGCCACCCAGGTGCCCCACATGTTATTTTTCTTATTTTATATATGATAGAACTGAGGCTAGGGAAGTCATTTGGCTCTTAGGTGGCCCACTTGGAACTAGAATTTTTTTTTTTTTTTTTGCTTTTTCTTTTTATTGTATGTATATGAGATGATGGATACAAACTAAACTTACTGTGGCAATTATTTCACAGTATCTGAAAGTTAAATCATTATGATGTACATCTTAAACATACATAGTTATGTATATTAATTATATCTTAATAAAACTGGGAAAAAATGACATATGTGTGGAAACACAATGTAGTAACTCACAGCTAACTGGTCTTATAAGTATCCATATGGAGATTAGAACAAATCCCCCAACATATAATCCCATTTGATAAACAAAATGATAAGGAAAATGTGGCATGCGCACGTGTGTGCGCACATACACACACACACACAGGACTATTATACAACCTTTAAAAAGGAGATATCAGGGCACCTGGCTGTCTGATTCTTGATCTCAGCTCAGGTCTTGATCTCAGGGTCATGAGTTCAAGCTGCAAAATGGGCTAAGCATGGAGTCTACACATGTATGGACCTGGAGGGTAGTATACTAAGTGAAATAAGGCAGATTGAGAAAGACAAAATATCATAGGATTTCACTCATATGTGTAATCTAAAAAACAAATGAACACACAAACAAAAATATAAATACAGACCTATAAATAGAGAACAAACCGTGGTTGCCAGAGGGGAGGCAGTAAGGGGATGGGTAAAATGGGTGAAGGGGAGTGGGAGGTACAGGCTTCTAGTTAATGGAATGAATAAGTCATGGAAATAGAATCTTGTTCTACTCTTTGCAGTATCACACACACACTCTCAATTGACTAAGAAGGCTTCCCCAAGATAATTTTATACGTTCTTGTAAATGAGGATTGGAACATAATATCAGCATGAATTGTTGCATGTCAAAATGCAACCATGTACAAAAATGAACTCAAAACAATCATAGACCTAAATGTGAAATACAAAATGACAAAACTCCAAAAGAGACACAATAGAAAATCCAGGTGATTTTGGATTTGGTTATGATATCTTGGATACAACATTAAAGTATATACCACAAAATAAAAAATTAATAAGTTGGATTCACTGAAATTAAAATTTTCTGTTTCATAAAATACACTGTTAAGAGAATGAAAAGACAAGCCCAGACTGGGAGAAAAATCTTTGCACAATGCTTATCTGGTAAAGTACTTTTACCCAAAATATACAAAGAACTGTTAAAACTGAACAATAAGAAAACAACCCAATAAAACAGTGAGCAATAGCTCTAAACAGACAACTTAACAAAGAAGATATACAGGTGGAAAAAAGCACATAAAAGATGTTTAACATTATATGTAATTAGGGAATTGCCACTTAAAAATAACAATGAGGTATCACCATATATATACTCAATGAGAATGTCTAAAATTCAAAACACTGATGATACCAAAGGTTAGTGAGGATGTAGAACAACAGGGGCTTTCATTCACTGCTGTTAGAAATACAAATGATATAGCCACTTTGGAAGACAGTTGGTAGTTTCTTACAAAAGTAAACATACTCTTACCATATAATCCAGCAATCAAATTCCTTGGTGTTTACCCAAATGAGTTGAAAACTTATATCTACATAAAACCTGCACACAAATGTTTATAACAGCTTTATTTATAATTGCGACAACTTGCAAAAAACAAAGATGTCCTTCAAAAGATGCACTGATAAAAAAAAAAACCTGTGGTAGATCCATAAGTGAAATATTAATTAGCAATAAAAAGAAATCCACAATAAGCCACAAAAAGACATGGAAAATTCTTTTTTATTCAGGTATAATTAACTTACAGTATTATATTAGTTTCAGGTGTACAATATAATGATTCAACAATCCTACACATTTCTCAGTGCTCATCAAAGTAAGTGTACCCTTAATCCCCTTTATCTATCTGTTTTTTTCTTGTTCATTTGTTTTGTTTCTTAAATTCCACATATGAATGAAGTCATATGGTAGTTGTCTTTCTTTAACTGACTTATTTCACCTAGCATTATACACTAGGTCCATCCATGTTGATGCAAATGGCAATATTTCATTCTTTTCACAGCTGAATAATATTCCCTTGTGTGTATTCTGTATCCATGCATCTTTTATGGACACTTGGGTTGCTTCCATTATATTGTTTATTGTAAATAATTCTGTAATAAACATAGGGGTGCATATGACTTTTTATTTTCTTTGGGTAAATAGCCAGTTGTAGAATAATGGGTCATATGGTAGTTCTTTTTTTTATTTTTTGAGGAAGCTCCTAACTGTTTTCCACAGTGGTTGTACCAGTTTGCATTCCCAACAACAGTGAATGAGGGTTCCTTTATCTTCATAGCATAAAACACTTGCTATTACTTGTGTTTTTGATTTTAGCTGTTCTGACAGGTATAACATGATATCTCTTTGTGGCTTTAATTTCCATTATCCTGATGATTAGTGATGTTGAACATATTTTCATGTGTCTATTGGCTATCTGTATGTCTTCTTTGGAAAAATGTTTATTCAGGCCTTCAGTCCATCTTTTTCAATTGGATTATTTGGTCTTTTGGTGTTAAGTTTTTTATATTTTTTGGATATTAACTGATTTGAAGGATTCCTAAACATATAATACTAAGTGAAAGAAGTCAAATTGAAAAGCTACATACTGTATGATTCCAACTATATGACATTTTGATAAAGACAAGACTATGAAGAGGGCAAAAAAGATCAGTGTTCACAGATGTTTGGAAGAGGAAGAGATGAAAAGACAGAGCTCAGGGGATTTTTTTAGAGCAATGAAATGATCCGGTATGTTACAATATCGCTGGATACATGTTATAATACATTTGTCAAAACCCATATACTCAAGGTACAGTACAAATGGTGAACCCTAATATATCTGTGGATTTTAGTTAATAATGTATCGACATTGGCCCATCAACTATAACAAATGTACCATACTAATGTAAGAAGCTGGGAGAAAGCTGTGTGAGGGCAGGCTGAGGGGATATATGGTAACTCTTTATTTTCTGCTCAATTATTCTCTAAGCCTAAAACTGTTTGAAAATAGCCTATTAATTAAAAAAAGTACATTCCTGTCAGAAAATACATAGCTCAAGCTCCTTTCAACTTTCTGTGAATCTTAGTTTTTACAGAATTAGTAAAGAGGATCACTAGCCTCTGATTCAACAAGCCCATAAAATGTGCACGTAGCTACTCAGAGTGAAAGATGAAAAGATAAATTAGTGATTCTTCTTCACCAAGTGAATCCTAAAAGCCTTTATTTTTACTCAGTTCCATCTACAATGGTTAAAAACAAAAACTGAAATCTTATGCTCCATGAGCACTGAATGCAGTCAGTCCTCACATGTACGATAGGAAACTGTACAAGTGATGTCCCTATGCATTCTGTGTTGCATGGTGCATAGGATAGGTTTTTTACTGGGAACTCTTGCCTGTTAAGAGTATAACACAGGTATAAGGGTTAGATATGCATATGCATATCCATAGATACCCATATGCATATCCATATGTAAATATATATATATAAATTCAAATACATATACAAGCTTATGAATGCAAAAATGCAACTATTAATGACTTTGAGCTTAATTTTCCAAAGATAATTTATATAAATTATAATTTTATACATGAAATCACAGATTTGAAGATTTCTCATCCCTTTCTGTGGTGAGATAATATCTATGTCTATTTAATTTTGATCATGAAGACCTAGGAAAGGGACCATGTCATCTTCCCCACTGAGAATAATGGTAGGAATCCTATCAGCACCCTCCCCACCAAGTAACAATTAATAATAACAATAATGGTAATGGGAGAGCCGGCTTAAGCTATAATGATACCCTAGATGAAATGAAGATCTGCCATCCTCTCTATCACTGCATTCTGCCAGCTTGCTAATCAAATACTGGCAAATGAACTGGAGTTTAAGTGGCATCATTATTATGATTTAAATGTAAGCTCTTGTGAAAGACTGACAACCTTGGAAAGTAAAGTCATCCATTTATTCACAAAATAGGCAGAGCACTTGCAGTGACAATGCTCACTTCCCTTTCACTGACCTGCCAAGCAGTTTGAACTCTTTTCCAAAAGACCACATCTGGTGAGAAGAGAGTCTTAACCATTAAGGAGCAAATGCCCACATCATCATAACTAAAATAACAGGGCTGGCAAACTGGAAGCATAAAAGAGCCCCATGTACTGTTCCCACAAGACCACAGGGCATTCAGCTACTGCAAATGTCAAGAAATTGGTATATTATACTTCCTGTCCCAGGAAATTTGCATATGATAAATAATTAAACTAAAAATGAGAGATGCATTTAAGCTTGCACTCCATGCCCAAATGTTACTGCATGAGGGTTTTTGAGGATCTGATACTCTATAAAGGCTTGGTGGGAAAGATCAATATAATCAGCCTTTCTTTACTGTCTACTTACAGTCTATCCAGCTTTTTCTTTTTTATGTTTCGAAAGTCATGGAGAACACCATAAGCAGGGTAAAATATTGAGAACCAAATTTTTATTATGCTTTTTCTAATTGATCCTCAAACATCATCATCATACCACTGACTTCCTTTAAGTTCCCATGTTCACCACTAAGTTCCTTCAACCTCCCATGATACTCCATAATGATATAATGGGCTTTTCCTCTTTCCTTCAATAAGCAATCTCAGGAATGAGATCCTTTTTCCTTGGGAAAAATGCCAACTATATATGCAAAAATACAAAAAAAATATTCTATTCAACCCTCTGTGACAGATTAATCTATAGCCTTACATGTATTAATTCATTCAATTCTCAAAACTAACCTGGCTATTGTTATCCCCATTTTACTGATGATAAAGCTGAGGTCACATCACTGAGTTAGTAATTAGTAGAGCCTTCACAGAGAAATAGTCATGTTCCATTTCCTCCTTTCCCAACAATTTAAGCAGTATAACACCAAGTCCACAAAACGTCCAATAGTACGTGAATTGTTATCAAATTCCATTTGATTCAAAATTAGGTTCACAAGAAATAAATTTTTACCCATCACATTAAATATTTCCATAGTTAGAATCTCTGCCTTCGTACTATTTGGTTTCTCTCATTCCACTGCAGACATGAATTTGATAAATGACTAAAATGTAGGGGAATTCCTCAAGCATCATTATTCCAAAAAGTCATTTCATATCTGGAAATATAATTTGCATGTAACAACAATAAAATCTGAGTGGGATAGGTCAGAAAGAATCTGCCGCAAAAATATTGTAAGTTCCATGTATTATCAATACCTAGTTCTTTACATCCTAGTCCTTCGTGAATTACCTTCTTCAACCAAAAGCAAAACAAAATCCACCAATGCCACCACCAAAACACACACATACTTGCATATAAAATTATAAACAGACATTTTGTGTGTGTTTTTAAAATTTAGATGTTATAAATGGTTCTAATTAATAAATTGTCTCATAGAGGGATGTGGAAGGAATGTCAACACTTACCCAAAAATGTTCATGGCAAATACTGCTAATTGATTGTATTGATCTTTCCTATTAAGTTGTTATAGGGTATGAAAATCATTCTTAACAAACTCTCCATGCAACATCTGGAGGTGGATTATAAAATGAAATATCGTTCCTATATTTCCTGAGAAATTAAAAATAATGTACCAATTTAACTGCTACTGGCAAAGGCCTTATTATACAAGCCCCAAATATGGAAGAAAAATGACACATGTATTTTATTTGGATGTGTCTCATTTCAAAATCATCTGTCACAATTAATCATCTGGCATATTGTGCTGGGCAGAGGGCTCAGCAGTAACCCTCATGGAACCCTACTTTCTCATTTGCATGGATTGATAAATGGTTTAGTTCAGTTTGCTACCATGTTCAGCTGTCAATCAACCTTTAATTTTATTTTTTGCAGGTCTTCTTTACTGATTTTTTTTCCTTTGTAGGAAAAAATATATTAATTCCCATTGAATAAATCTGTCAGCTTTAGTTTTCAAGAAAAAAAACTCCCACTGGAGATGTACATTAAAGGGAAGAAAAGGGAAGAGGAAAATCTAGGAAGCTGACCTCTAGAAACGGTCTGCCTATAACTGCAGTAAAACAAGGATCTTGCTTGTACTCCAAAGATTCTTTGGGGATACAAAATTTAAGTATCTTCAATACCAGTGTTTCATAAAACAGAGAAATATATGAACATGAAAACACAACTATTTCCAATAAGACACAAAGGAAAACCATCTCAAAGTTCAATTCATATTTGTTGAAAATTCTACATATTTTACATATATCACACACACACACACACACACACACAAATTTCTTCATCCATTCATCCACTGATGGACACTTGACTTGTTTCCACATGTTGGGTATTATAAATAATGCTGCAGTGAACATAGGGTGCGTACATCTTTTTGAATCAGTGTTTTTGTTTTCTTCAGATAAATATCCAGAAGCTCCTCTTAATTAACAGAAGTCCCATGTGGATGAGCATGCTTCTCTACTCCAGCCTCAATGTACAGTGAGCTTAGCTCTACCCTGGATATCTCTATTTCAGAGCCCAACCAAGCCCAGCAAGAAAGATGACTGTGTTCACTTAGGCTACTTACCAACCTTTCACAAATTCTGACTAAAGCTGCTGATGTTTCTTCACTACCTCATTTCTTAGAACTGGCTTCGTCTTTCCTCCCAGGTCATCACATCTTAAATAATTCACATCTCATACTCTTCAAACTTTTTGGAACAGACATTCTCTAATCAAATAATAATAACTTAATTGTAAATTATTATTCTTTTTTATTTCTGTTTATTTTTATTAAGTTTTTCATTTTAATTTCAGTATATTTAACATACAGTGCTATATTAATTTCAGGTGCACCATATAGTGATTTAACAATTCTATACATTCCTCAGAGACATGCAAATCATTTATTATGCTATGTTAATCTTGTGATCAAATCTGAAAGAGGTAAAGCCAAATAGCATAGCTACAGAACTGAGATATTTTTTTTTAAGGTATGTTTTCTTTTTATTTGTTCCTTTGTTTTAATATAGAGTAGTATATTTTGACATGAAGGTATGTTGAATATTTGATTTTTCCCCCATCATTTACTAGTTTTCAGAATAATGAGTTGGTTCCTTGGCACCCAACTAGTGAGGTTTCTTTTTAATTTTTTTTGAAGTCTTATTACGAACAAAGTTTTACCCCATTTGATGTTTCAGTTCACTGCAATTAATGGTGATCAAATTGTCTTATCTTTGGCCATTAGGGTCCACTTCAAGTCCTAAGTCCTTTTGATATGATTCTCTTCATCTTTGATAGCTTCCTTGATTTCCAGTATAACAAGATGGTTCAGACTCATCTTGTCCATTTTCTTTTTTTTTTATTATGTTATGTTAATCACCATACATTACATCATTAGTTTTTGATGTAGTGTTCCATGATTCATTGTTTGCATATAACACCCAGTGTTCCATTCAGTACATGCCCTCTTTAATACCCACCACCAGGCTAACCCATCCCCCCACCCCCTCCCCTCTAGAACCCTCAGTTTGTTTCTCAGAGTCCATAGTCTCTCATGGTTCATCTCCTCCTCCGATTTCCCCCCTTCATTTTTCCCTTCCAGCTATCTTCTTTTATTTTTTAACATATAATGTATTATTTGTTTCAGAGGTACAGGTCTGCGATTCAACAGTCTTGCGCAATTCACAGCACTCACCATAGCACATACCCTCCCCAATATCTATCACCCAGCCACCCCATCCCTCCCACCGCCCCACCACTCCAGCAACCCTCAGTTTGTTTCTTGAGATTAAAAATTCCTCATATCAGTGAGGTCATATGATACATGTCTTTCTCTGATTGACATATTTCACTCAGCATAATACCCTCCATTTCCATCCATGTCATTTCAAACGGCAAGATTTCATTCCTTTTGAAGGCTGCATAATAGTCCATAGTATATATATACCACATCTTCTTTATCCATTCATCTGTCGCTGGACATCTTGGCTCTTTCCATAGTTTGGCTATTGTGGACATTGATGCTATAAACATCAGGGTGCACGTACCCCTTCAGATCCCTACATTTGTATTTATGGGGTAAATAGCCAGTAGTGCAATTGCTGGGTCATAAGGTAGTTCTGTTTTCAACTTTTTGAGGAACCTCCATACTGTTTTCCAGAGTGGCTGCACCAGCTTGCATTCCCACCAACAGTGTAGGAGGGTCCCCCTTTCTCTGCTTCCCCGCCAACATCTGTCATTTCCTGACTTGTTAATTTTAGCCATTCTGACGGGTGTGAGGTGGTATCTCATTGAGGTTTTGATTTGGATTTCCCTGATGCCGAGCGATGCTTAGCACTTTTTCATGTGTCTGTTGCCCATTTGGATGTCTTCTTTGGAAAAATGTCTGTTCGTGTCTTCTGCCCATTTCTTGATTGGATCATTTGTTCTTTGGTGTTGTGTTTGATAAGTTCTTTATATATTTTGGATACTAGCCCTTTATTTGATATGTCATTTGCAAATATCTTGTCCCAATCTGTCAGTTGTCTTTCGGTTTTGTTGACTATTTCCTTTGCTGTGCAAAAGCTTTTTATCTTGATGAAGTTCCAATAGTTCATCTTTGCCCTTGCTTCCCTTGCCTTTGGCGATGTTTCTAGAAGTTGTTGTGGCTGAGGTCGAAGAGGTTGCTGCCTATGTTCTCCTTTAGGATTTTGATGGACTCCTGTCTCACATTTAGGAATAAATCTAACCAAAAAGGCAAAGAATCTGTACTCAGAAAACTATAAAATACTCATGAAAGAAATTGAGGAAGACACAAAGAAATGGAAAAACGTACCATGCTCATGGATTGGAAGAACAAACATTGTGAAGATATCCATGCTACCCAGAGCAATCTACACATTTAATGCAATCCCTATCAAAATACCATCCACTTTTTTCAAAGAAATGGAACAAATAATCTCAAAATTTGAATGGAACCAGAAAAGACCCCAAATAGCCAGAGGAATGTTGAAAAAGAAAAGCAAAGCTGGTGGCATCACAATTCTGGACTTCAAGCTCTATTACAAATCTGTCATCATCAAGACAGTATGGTACTGGCACAAAAACAGACATATAGATCAATGCAACAGAAGAGAGAGCCCAGAAATGGACCCTCAACTCTATGGTCAACTAATCTTCAACAAAGCAGGAAAGAATGTCCAATGGAAAAAGTGTCTTCAACAAATGGTGTTTGGAAAATTGGACAGCCACATGCAGAAGAATGAAACTGGACCATTTCCTTACACCACACACAGAAATAGACTCAAAATGGTTGTAAATTATTATTCTAATTGTGACTTGTGCATTATAAAACATATACAAACCTAGACTTTTTTAAGGTTTAGATGACAAAGTAAACACCATTTTATGATTTCTATTTTAATTTTCTAACAGTATAGAACAACTGTATGTCCTCACAAAAAATGCGGTTAACCCTATTTTAGTGAAAGTAATGAGACTGAATTCATTATATTATTTGTGAAGATATTCTTTTTTATTGTTATGTTAATCACCATACATTACATCATTAGTTTTTGATGTAGTGTTCCATGATTCATTGTTTGTGCATAACACCCAGTGCTCCACGCAGAACGTGCCCTCTTTAATACCCATCACCAGGTTAACCCACCCCCTACCCCCTCCCCTCTAGAACCCTCAGTTTGTTTTCCAGAGTCCATCGTCTCTCATGGTTCGTCTCCCCCTCCGATTTACTCCCCTTCATTCTTCCCCTACTGCTATCTTGTGAAGATATTCTTTAGCACTTAAATTACAAGCAATTCTTGATACTATTTATTTCAGTCATTGGTTTTAATGGATCTCATAGGTGAAAAGCATATCTTTCAAGAATATGTGGATAGACATAAAGAAATACATCAGTATTTGCACTTTCCAATTAATTATACCCATTTTCAGTCACTAACCAATTATACAAAGGCTATTTGTTTATATTTATCTAGTAAACTTCCTCTCTCTTTGATGTCATTCATTTTTTCTTTATTTTTTTTATTTTTAAAGATTTTACTTATTTATTTGACAGAGAGAGACACCACAAGCAGGGGGAGTAGCAGGCAGAGAGAAAAGGAGAAGCAGGCTCCCCACAGAGCAGGGGGAGTCCAATGTGGGACTGGATTCCAGGACCCTGGGATCATGATCTGAGCTGAAGGCAGTTACTCAACCAACAGAGCCACCCAGGCACCCATTTTTTCTATTATGCCGAGCAAAATAAGCCAATCAGAGAAAGATATGCATCATATGATCTCACTGATATGAGGAATTCTCAATCTCAAGAAACAAACTGAGGGTTGCTGGAGTGGTGGGGGGGTGGGAGGGATGGGGTGGCTGGGTGATAGACATTGGGGAGGGTATGTGCTATGGTGAGCGCTGTGAATTGTGTGAGACTGCTGAATCGCAGACCTGTACCTCTGAAACAAGTACGTTATATGTTAAAAAAAAAAAAAAGAAGATAGCAGGAAGGGAAAAATGAAGGGGGGGGGAATCGGAGGGGGAGATGAACCATGAGAGACTATGGACTCTGAGAAACAAACTGAGGGTTCTAGAGGGGAGGGGGGGTGGGGGGGATGGGTTAGCCTGGTGATGGGTATTAAAGAGAGCACGTACTGAATGGAGCACTGGGTGTTTTATGCAAACAATGAATCATGGAACACTACATCAAAAACTAATGATGTAATATGGTGATTCAACATAACATAATTAAAAAAGGTGTAAAAAAATAAAAAATAAACTAATTAGAAATTATATGTTATATAATTATAATATTTATTTTATAAAAATTAAATTAATATTCATTAAAATTCTTCACTTGGCAGGTTTTTAAATGGTTTAAGTTTCCAAGTATTTCATAATGATCATCATCATAACTAATAGTAATTGAAAACATCCCAACAGCAGGCAGTCTCAACTTTTTCTTTTTTTTTTTAAGATTTTATTTATTTGTTTGACAGAGAGAGACACAGTGAGAGAGGGAACACAAGCAAGGGGAGTGGGAGAGGGAAAAGCAGGCTTCCCACAGAGCAGGGAGCCCAATGTGGGGCTCAATCCCAGGATCCTGGGATAATGACCTGAGCCGAAGGCAGACACTTATGACTGAGCCATCCAGGCACCCCTTAACTTTTTCTATTTTAGCTTCATTTGTTCCTCATAGTAATGCTATGCAATAGGTATTATTTCTAATCTTTATTTACACATGAAGACACACGTAAGAGCTTTTATAGGTGACAGAGCAACTCTCCCAGCATTTCTAGACTTATAATAACTCTCCATATTATCAGGGGGGGTTTATGTTGTTTGTTCATTTGTCTTGGAAGTTATCACTTCCTCAGTCATGTACTGTAACTTGAAGGAACAGCAAAGTGTAAGAGACTGGGTGTGAGTGTGTGTATGCATTTATGTGTGGGTGTTCTAAAAATATCTTCTATATACCATAGTACTAAAGGCCAATATCATCCCAGAAAATTACTGCAAATTTGAAAAAGTTTTTCTGTGAAAAACTCAAACTTAGCTTTGAAAACACTTTTACACACTTGGTTACAAAATAGCAAAGAACTTCTGTGTGGAATAAAGATTTCCATAGTCACTCTCAATCTCTTCACATAGTAATACAAAGATTTTATCAAAAACAAAACCCCAAATCCATTACAACTGGTACGTGATACTCCAACTGGTTGCAATGAGACTAAATGAGATGGTGGCAGGGTTGGGGGACAGAGAGAGAGAGAGACCACCATCAAGATTTCCTCCTGTTACTCCCTCTCCACCTCTAAAGACAGACTTCTGATCTACCAACTTAGCTTCATGTCAGGCTATACAAACATGCTGAATTTCTATATTATTTTCAGATTAAAATAAATATATATGGATATTTAATGGTTTCTTTTTACATTTTAGCCTGCACTCACCCCAGCGTTCTGAGCACCCAACACTGGAGTTTAATCAGACTTGTACTTGTCTCACCATCAGAGGCAGAAATGTGGTCCTAATGCCTTTATTGATGACATGCAGAAATCCAGAACCAGATGTACTTTTCTGGAGACATTAGAAGTTTATAAAGTTCCAGAGTCAATATCTATCCCCTCAACTGTCATGTAAAGGAAATTAAACATCTTACATAGACCACACTGAAACCAGCTCTCAACTCATACAAAGTGAGCAGGAAAATGGCTTTTGAGGAAGGATTGGCCTGACATTCTTCATTGGACCTCCGGTTAGGATTCAAAGCATTTTGAAATAAGATTAGACCCAAAACATTATTTTTGCTTTTGTACTCTTTTCTCTGAAAAAAAAAAAAATACTGAAAAGAACAATACTTTAAGTGCTATAATTTTTTTTCTCACATTTATTGTGATATAGAATAGCTGTAGATCTTGGCAATTTCACTTTATCACCTATACCTTAATTTCCTTAAGTGTAAATTGAGAGTGCTAGTTGCAGCTCAGTGGTTTTCAAACTCTGGCAGCAGAACCTTTTATTACATGACATGTTAGCTGGCATCATAAATGTGAATAGGAGTGAGGGCCCCACGTACTTCTTTTCCCCCTACGGCAGCTTGTAAGGTCAATCTGAGGGACCTGAAAGTGCCACAGAACACAGCTTAAAAAAACACCAAACTAGGTCTCAAGGGCCCTCTCTAGCTCTAAGACAATATGATTGATGAGTCAGAAACCTAATTCAGTTTCATACTTTCTCCTTGCCTCAATAGAAGATGACTCAATATTATAAAATGGGAAATTTATGTAACTCTGTCACTTAAAGGCAGAAAAATTGTGGTCCAGATAATTCTACTGAAATGTTTTCATCTACACAGAGTTCATCCTCGATAAGGTCATTGAGGTTATTAACTAGACCCTTTGTACTCAACCATTCCCAAATAAGTTAAGTTGCTGCTATTCATTAACCTTTCTCTTTCTTGTTAAAAAGCAGCATTAGAAATCATCAATAGATGAGTGCTTCAACTATACTTCTTTTGATGTGTACTTTTATTTTTGCCTTGCTTTTTGAGGTCAGCAAACAAGCCAAAAGCCTAGGAAGGCACAGAGGCAATAGGGACATAGCTATATAAAGAAGGCTTTCATTAACCTGCTGACCCACCATAATTTCAAATGTCAGCAGCTAATCAGACACTCACTGACATCATCAATGGATGGAGAGGAGAGATATCCTGTGGGATCAATCTTTTCTCTTAGTCTGAAATATATATTTGTAATGCTGGAGGGTTACTTCTGCTCTGAAGTGATGGTGGGAAACTTTCCCTCTCCTATTGAAATACATGCTTCTAATGCTGAAGTTAATTATTAATTTTGATGGAACAGCAAAAACATTTATTTAAACGTCAGAAGCTGACTACATTATTGGCTTCTTTTCTACTAAATTCTCCTATGGCATTTGACAACATGAGTGGCCGTAACGTTTGGCTCACTAATCCAGAAAAGAAAAGGTAAGCTAAACTATATTTCTTTTCTTATTAAAAAAATCTCTTTCCATTAATTGTGTTTATCTCAATGGGAAAAACAAAGATAGGGTATTTATAATTACTTCAATTGCTAAAATTTCTAGTATAATATCCAATACTTTGTCCACTCCTCCAGGAACAACAATCTCAGATGTATAACAAAGAATGTTCAAATGTGTTCAACAAAATCCAAGAGAAATGGAAGATGAAAGTTTACCTAAGAAAGACAGGAATTTACAATCTAAATTTTATTAATTTCACACTCTACGTAAAACTTATCTTTACAATGAGTTTCTCTTGGCAAAATCATTGTTTGCACCATTACTGACTCAATAGTCCTACATAAATAAATATGAAATAATACCCCAAGTTTTCAACATATATAATGTACAACAACTGGTTTCCACAAATTCTTTTAGATCTCAAAAAAACCCCTCATAATATAAATATTCTTCCTCATTTGAGACTCTTGTGCCTCTCATTAAAGGTAATTGATACTATGAGAACATAAAATAAGCACCTTTGCACTTAATCCAATCCAATTCATCTCATTTAAAAACTATTCCCTAAAGACTTGATCTTATCTTTTAGAAAAATTAAATGATAAAACCAGGAAGAATCTGAAATGGATCATGTGTTCTTCAGAATAAAATATCAATGTATCAAAGTGAGAAGAGAGAGTACAATTTACAAAAAATATTAAGGAAATAAGGGAGAAATATTCTATAAACTAAAGGTAACCACCAGTACCTGTATGGGGACATCAGCATCTAATTTCAAGGTTAAAACAAAACAAAACAAAACAAAACAAAAAACAACTTAAAATACAGCATCAAAGCATTTACATCTAAAGCTGTATCTTTAGTTTTGAGAGAATTCTGGTATTATGACAACCCACTAACACATTAATATTAATAGGATAATCGATACGTTAAATTTTTTTTAAAGATTTTAGTTATTTATTTGACAGAGAGAGAAACATCAAGAGAGGGAACACAAGAAGGGAGAGTAGGAGAGGGAGTAGCAGGCTTCCCGCGGAGCAGGGAGCCCGATGTGGGGCTCGATCCCAGGACCCTGGGATCACGACCTGAGCTGAAGGCAGATGCTTAATGACTGAGCCACCCAGGCGCCCCAATACGTTTAATTTTTGATAATTTCTTTACAATAAGCCAGGAAAGACTAGACTGCTAAAGTACCAGAAAATTACTGATGGGCTAACTGTTTACATTAGATTTCACATTTTGAACAGATATAACCAAGCAATAATTTTAGATCAGTGAAAAATGTATTCTATACTCATGTTCACTTCAACAGATTCGAAAATCCAGACTATTAATTTTATTTTGGAAATACTTCATTACAAAATAATAGCTGTAACTATGTTCTTGCAGTTTTCATTCAGAGTTTGCCTCCTAAAAATTTTGTAACCTCATGTGAATCATTTAGTATCCCTGATATTTTTATGAAAACCAAAATAATTTCATAATCTAGTATGAATCACTTAATACCTATGGGACTGTTTTTAAGATTAATTAAAATACAACTAAAGAAGTTATAACAATTTCCAGTGAACTGATATACCACCAATGAAGTTCATGCACACTTCTGCTCCCACCATTTGGAACATTGCATACACAAACTAGTTTTTATCAGATGTGCTTGGTTTTGCCATGGATAACTTAATTAAATATGAAAAAACTGATAAACTGTGGGTGTAAAAATATTTAATTAAGTATGAGAGAGACAAGTATAAAAATTTGGGAAAAAAATCAAGAGAACGTTTCGTTTGTAGTGTACTGCAAGTATATTTAAATTTGTGTCCCCTATAAAGAGAAGAAAACTATAAACCATAAAACATTTAACATTGCACTTTTTTATGTGAGAAAGTTAATTTCAAGTCCCAATCAGTAAGCTCAATCTTCAAGAAAGGACTTAGGCCCTAAATCAAAAGACTGCTGAACGGATGTGCCCATTTTGAAATAAATTAAATATTTAGGGTATTAGGTATTATTTTTTATGCCTCCTGATTTTTAGCTAACTAACCACTTTCAGGTTCTAATAAGAGGGATTCTATTTAGATATATGGGTAGAGAGATAGAGAGTAGATAATTAAATATAGATTTTTCTCTCACACTACACACACACACACACACACACACACTCAATTATAAAGTGTTAAATCAAGCATTATTTTCAAGGCTTCATAATCAAATATATTTATTTGCCCAAATAATTTAAAGGGACAGAATACTATACATTTGTCTCAGTTTATTAGTTTTCCCAAATTAGTTGGCATATTTAAACATTTCAAATAAAGTTAAAGAATTCTGGAGATTTAGTGCATACAATTTTAGGTTGTCTAAGTCAAGCCATTCACTTTGTACAAGAGAAACTGAGCTACCCCAGCCTCAAAATGAACCACCTCATATGAAACATGAAGAAAAATATAGTGCATATAATAGTTTCCTCTTATGGGTTGTTCAGATGTTTTGACCTCCAACTCACTCCATAAACCATGACATGGTTTGTTCTTATAATTTGGGAAGTCTTGGCTTAATTTCTTCATATATACAAGACAATAAAATACCTGATATGCTATTAATTTACAGATAAAAAGGTCAGTTTAACAGAAACCAAAATTATTGAAATTAATAATATAATTAATAATATATTATTGGTATACTTGGAGATTATAGCTATTATTTCTTCTAGACAACTGTGATGGACTTAACTATTTGGAGAAACACTTTGGGACAGAACCTGGATGCCCTCGCCATTAAAAGCATATCTAAGGGAACAACTCATGGACAATATCCACTTTTCAAAGTCCAATTTAATTTTATCTTCACTTACATGGATGCCATGCATTCTGTTTATAATGGTGTCCAGCCATCTGAACTTAGGTACCAAAAAATGAGAGGCTTAAAGCATAGTCCTGGATACTGGATGCCCTTTGCTTTACCATAAATATATTCATTGTCTCATATTTCTACATTTTGGGTCTATGTCTATGAAGAGAAGGTTGCAACCAATATTAATGTCATTACAAAAGCTATCTGTGGTCAGTAGTTTATGCTAGTGTATACCATTATCCCTGGCATACAGTAGGTACTTTTATTTTTTATAAGTAAATGAATAAATGCATTTGTTTAAACAAGTAAGATACACGGAAACAAAACCTGCCATTTGTTTGTGTCTTATTTCCTAAAGATGACTTCCTATAGTATTTATGTATTAAACATTCTCTTTTCTGTGTAGGGTTTCTGTGATCTTAAAACTCAATTAAGATTTTTCAGTTTTATCTATCTACATTAGCAGTTGTTAGTTACTCTTTTTCTGACTAATGTTGGCATTAATTTCTGTGTATAATTCATTCTGTTTTTAAAAGCTCCATTGAGAAAGACTTTTACATCCCTTCATTACCCACAACTTATTTTGGCATTAAAATTTCTTAAATTAGACTTCAGTGCTATTGTGCTGGTGACCCTTACAAGTTTGTAAACAAATACATTTGTTCTCTATATGTTTATGCTTTGCCTTCTAAACACAGTGAAAATAAACCTACAATTTTTATGTATTCTCAACAGGCTTTGATGATACAATTAAAATACAAAGTAACCAGAAGTTAAATTATCAATAAGAGTCATTTACTTTGCATTTTTATTTTAAAGAATACTTAAGAGAATTGTGATGAATTAGCAGTGACAAACTACTTCTTGCAGGCTGATTTTGTGTGGAGAGTTTAATTAAACTTTGCAGCTGTTTATCTCTATGATGATTAAATTTTCATATGTAAATTACATGTATTAAGATCCAGATACTTATGTAAATGTCACTCGCCTTAATGTTTTGTGTTACTGTTATTAACATCTAACCATCAGTTTATAATCTTCTTGTATTGCAATCTATTGGCATGGGTACATTGTTAAAACAATTAGATTTAGATCCTAAGAACAAGTAAATTTATTTTGCATTTTTATCTACTACTCAATGTTTATCATGCAATCTAAATATAGTTAGAGAAAAGTAAAATCTAAAGCATCTAGGAAGAACACCTGTTACTTCCAAAATCCATTCCTTAAAAAGAAGGCATTCTATGCATCACCTAATGTATATCAATAGATGATTAAGAAAAAATGCCAACAAACAAAAACAATAATTATATTTTCCAGAAATGTAAAACATGTAGACAGTAGCAACAGATACAGCATAGCATATATTTTGGAGTTGCTATGTGGATATTATCAATATAGGACTTAAGAAAATGGAAGTCACTTCACATCACCTCCATGTAAAAAACCTACTCAGCTTCTGCTTTTCACATTAGCTTTTCACTCCCTGAAGTGGAGGGAAGGGAGTATTTAAAACCAGGTTGCTGAGGAAAAAAAACATCAAAGAACAATGGAGATCCTCACATTGTTCAGCATAGCTCCCAAACCTAAGTCAACATACTCTATGAACCATTAAGGAATTTGATCTCTAAGTGGAATAAAAAGGGAGTAGCTTACTAAATGGAAGTCACTCAAAATGCCATTAACAAATATCTTTCTTTGCAGATACTAGAGATGGGAATAAATTGGAGAATGTGTCACCTCTGTGACAATATTTGTGCTGTCTTGACTTGCTATCCACATTTGAATTCTCCCTACTGTGGCATATTAGGTTTGATCATCATTATCTGAACTATAAACAATAACCTACTCTTTATGGCTCCAACAGCTTCTTCTCTAATAAGTCAAACTAAAAATGAAAATGGAAGGGTGATTTCTCCCTTCACTTGATGAGTACAGTGGTTTACAGCAATGGACCCCTAACAATTTAAATGTTATTAACCTCTTTCAAAATTGTATTTGTGCATGCACTCTAATATACGTATATTTTCATAAATATATGCTTGTCAATTGGTAAACTGGATATTGGTAAAGCTTTATTTCTTTTGTATATAATACACATACACAGAAGTTCTAATATTTCCTTTCCACATTACATGGGATCATTTTGTACATTCACCTGGGTGCATATTCTACACATTTGGATGTACTGGGTTAGTAAATAAGCAGTCTCACATCTTGTTAAAGCTGTTTAGCATTTCTCTGCTGCCTGACTTCCCTACCCTTCTATCTATGTTTCAGACATGTTATGTTTACAGATTATAAAAGGATGGGGACAAGAAGAGGAAGTGGTAAATTTAGGTAGATATGTATTGCTACATTTTCCTATTCTTAAAAAAGTCAACATCACAGTATAACAATGACTCTGAATTTCTCTAGTTAGTAAGACACTAAGAATTTTTCAAAGAATCACATATTTATGTCTATTTTGTTTATATGCAGTGGTCTAGTACATTTTACACACTGATAAATATTTGTCAGAATACTGTTTAATTTTCACAATTCCTATCACTCCTCACACAACTTTCAACTAATTTATTTACTTTTTTGCTTAAACATTAGAAGTTTTTTCCTCACAGTTTTGGAGGCTGAGAAGTCAAGATCAAGGTGCCAGATTTAATTCTTGGTGAGGGCCATCTTCTTGCTTGCAGACAGCTGCCTTCTTGCTTTATCTTTATGTGATATAAAGAGGGAGCAAGCTCTAGCCTCTCTTCCACTTCTTATAAGGGCCCTAACCCCAACTTCACCATGTTTCATGGGTTTATACTTAACCCCAAACTCAACAAAGTTGTGTACATTAAATATGTACAGCTTTTCACATCTTCAACTATACTTCAGTGAAGTGTTGGGTTTGTTTTTTTTTTAAGATTTTATTTATTTATTTGAGACAGCGAGAGCAGGGGGAAACCAGAGGGAGAGGGAGAAGCAGACTCCCTGCTGAGCAGGGAGTTCGATGTTGGGGCTCTATCCCAGGACCCCGGGATCATGACCTGAGCCAAAGGCAGACACTCAACCAAGTGAGCCACCCAGGTGTCCCTTCAGCAAAGGGGTTTTAAAGAACTGAAAATGACTCAAGGAAAGATTCCTGGGATACCCCTAAAAAAGTGAGACAAATAAAGGAATCAGTGAACTGTGGTTTTATATGTCTGCATATGTACACATGATATAGTTTAATAAAACTGCTTCTTAATCTTAAAAACAAAGAACCATCTGGGACATACAGGGGGAAGTAAAGGTTTTGCCTGGTATTACAAAAGTCACAGGAAGAGAGTGTTTCAAGATAGAAAAACTGATTAAGTCAAAGGAAGACTGAAGAGTGTCCGTGGACTTAGCAACATGAAGGTCACTGGTGGCTTTGATGGAGATCAAGCCAGACTGGCCCAAGTGCAAATGAAAGGTGCATGAGTAGGGACTGAGTCTTTTCGAGTTATAAGACATTTGCAAAATAAATGGAAGAGAAGGATAGGGCAGTAAATGGAAAGTAGCACGAGATTCTGAGAAATATTTGTTATTTTGTTTTTCCAATGGAGAATGGTAAATGATTTGTACCTAGTACAGTTGGGTTTGGTTGTGAGGCTGTTATGGACTGAATGTTTGCCTCCCTCCAAAGTTCATGATTTTGAAGCCCTAACCCCTACTGTAATGATATTTGGACATAGAGCCTTTAGGAGGGAATGTATTTAATAAATTTATTCAATGAATAGACTCAAAATTCATTTTTTTCAGGTATTTATATCACTGTAATACTTACAAGGCTCCTATCGGTATCTCCAATTTTCTGTTGATACTTCATATTGTTTATCAATTACAATCCTGTTTCCTTCATTCATCTTTGAAATGAGAAGGGGCAAAGAAATATTACATACCATATAAAACAAGATTTTTCATCACAAGGATCCTTAAAGATAATTATATTCACCTATCTCCCCCAAACCAAAACAATTAAGTGTATTGATCATAAGCTCCACAAAACTCCTTCCTTGTTTTGGGAGAACTGCATATGAATACAGTTATTTCTCACTTAATCCAGAGATAGCTGAATTCCCTCAAATTTTGCCTCAGTACAGTGAAATATTTAAATTTTGAAATGCAAATTTTTTAAAAGATTTATTTATTTTACGGAGAGAGAGAGAGCAAGCAGGGGAGCAGCAGAGGTAAAGGGAGAAGCAGGCTCCCCACCAAGCAGGGAGCGCTATGTGGGCTCAATCCCAGGAACCTGGGATCATGACCTGAGCCAAAGGCAAACACTTAACCAACTGCGCCACCCAGGGACCCTGAAATGCAAATTTGACAAGCATTTTGTAAAAACAATGCAACTGTTTACTTTAGGTTTTTTTGAATGGTGATGCAGTGGTTTATACAAAGCATCTCACAATACAACTTGGTGAAATATTGGACTTTCTTCTATGCCTCATACTCCTGAGATGATAAACATTTCTTCCTCTCTTCATGCCCACATTATTTTCTTGTTCACTTCTTGACCAAAGGTGCACACCACCTAGTGACAGTCCCTTTGCAAAAGCCTGGATCCTTAACATGTGTGTTTCCCCACTATGGGTAGCCCTGAGTCTCAACCAACTCCCTTTCTGACTCTTATCTTTATTAGTAGTTAATGATACTGGAATTCTGGTGAAAAAAATCCTCCATTTTGATTTACTTAGTTAAAGGTGAGATTTAATAATGTCCATTCTTTCACTCAGTTGAAAGTGAAATTTTAGTATCCATCCTTTTCAAGCCTCCCCATTTTGTCAGCATTATTCCCCACATTTCAACAGAGAGTGATCATAATTATCTATTACAAAGTTTAAATCAAGACTCCTGGGTTCCCACAGGAAAATAGTGAATGCAAAAATTTAAATAACTCAAAGTAAATCCTAAAAACATATCCTAAAATCCTAAAATCACAAACTCTCAGCTTAACTAGGGGACAGACTTCATATATGAGTGAGGAAATAAACATTCGATGTCACTAGAGTTGACAGTTTGGCGTGCAAACACATGCTTTTAACACTCATGTCTCTTTAATCTTGCCCCATAGGAATAGTTCCCTCACCCAGTATTTCCCAGCCACACTGATCTATTTTCCTTCCTCAAAAAATTAAGCTTTACAGTTTGCAGATTTTTCCCAGCCTGTCAGAGGGAGGAAAACTCCTGCTCCTGACCACATCATGACTGTAAGTTTTAGTTACCTCTTCTGATTTGCCAGTTGAGAGGATCTCTCCCCACCCGCCATCTTTTCACTGAATGTCTCAGTAACTTATTTTATTTCTCAGAATAAGCACTTGTCACTAGGTAATATTTTTGCTCATTTGTTCATCTACTTATTTTTTATCCTTCTTCTCATGCCACTAGAAAGTGAGTTCCATGAGAACAGGAAACTCATCTTCCTTGTTTGAGGTCTTATTAGTGGTGCCAAGACCAGGAGCACAGAGCCCCACATGGGGCTGATTCCAGGACCTCTGAGATCATGACCTGAGTCGAAATCAAGAGTTGGACACTTAACCGACTGAACCACCCAGATGCCGCAATAAATTTCTCTTTTATTTTTATTTTTTTACGTTTTTTTAAAAGATTTTATCCATTTATTTTTCAGAGACAGATAGAGAGAGCACAAGCAGGGGGAATGCAGGCAGAGGGAGAAGCAGGCTTCCGGCTGAGCAGGGAGCCCAATGCGGGGCTCGATCCCAGGACCCTTGGATCATGACCTGAGCCGAAGACAGACGCTTAAGCGCTTAAGCTTAAGTGACTGAGCCACCCAGGCGTCCCTAAATTTCTCTTTTAAAGCTATAGTGTACAACTAAAACTATCCAATACATACTATTACATTTACTTTTTAATTTATAATTTTAAATACCAAAAAATCCAAATTTATATATTACCTATGTTTCTATCATGAATATTTGACACATACTAATATTTGCTTTATTTGCTTCAGAGCCTTCACTTTTTTTAATCAAAAACTAAAACATAAAGATATATTCAAAGCACTGAAGCTTTATCTCCCACCCTCAATTACTTTCTCCCCATTTCCTTCCCAAATTTTGGCGTTTTTGAACTGCCTCTCTAATAGGTGGGGTCAAATTTTTATTATTTTTCACATAGCCAATTGTCCTTATGCTATTTACTCAAAAGTTAATTTTATATTGCTACCTGTCATGTCAAGTTTCTTAATACAGGTAGGATTTCTTACCCCTAAAATTATGTTTTCTCTTTCTGTGACAGTACCACTATTTTAAGTACTATAGCTCTTTAATTAACATTAATATGTGATATGGCAAACATTTGGAATTTTGATTAGCATTATTCTAATTTCATAGATTAACTTTGGGTTGAATTGCTATCTTGTCAATCTGTGCTTTTATTCAATATATGAACTTAAGGATATAAATTTCTATAATTTTAGCTAGATCTCTGGTTTTGAAATGTATTGTTAATTGTTCAGTTTTAAGTACATTCTAACTATAATTATGATTTCTTTGCTGAGCCACAAATTATTTGGAAGTATTTTCTTTAATTTCTATACAGTGGGATTTAGGTGATTACTCTTTGTTATTAATTTCTTTATTAACTAAATTTTATGAGATCATGATCTGTATGAAATTGTGCATTTGGCATTATTTTAAAGTTGTATCTCTATTTTACATATACACTTTGTAATATTTTTGGTGCATATCTTTACTGAATTCTACCTTGTATCATTTCCCTTACATATCTAGAAATGAGTTCTGTCAACTTTTATTTATCTGAAAATATTTCATTCTCAGGTTAGGAATATTATCACCAGATACAGAATTTTTTTTAACATTTTTTCTTTATCTAAGATATCTTCTGGCCCCCATCCTTTCTGAGAAGTCTAGTGATTCTCATTTATTCCTGTTACCATGTGGTCAATGCATCTTTTATTCTTTGGGTACTTAAAAAATTTTATCTCTAACTCTGGTTTTTAGCAGCTTGACTATTATGTTTCTAAATATGATTTATTTACTTATTTATCTTTTTACTTACTGCTTGACATTCACGGTGCCACCTAGATATGTAAGTAGGTATTTTTCATCATCATATTTGGAAAGGTTATGACCATGATTTTTTTCCAATATGTTTTTCTACCCCAATCCCTCTTTTCCCTGAACCTCAATTTTTGTATCCTTCTCTCAGCAAGACTGCCATGCTGGTCAAGGATAATAGCTTTCTGAGAGTTTGGGAAATGCTCCTCTTAACCCTCACTTCCTGCAGAGAACTAAAGGGTCATGAGGTTTACCTTGTGAATTTTCTGTCTCAGGGATGGCAGGCTTGTTTGTGTGCTGGTTAGCTCCTGCCTGAACACAGTTAAAGAGTTTACTTATATATTTTGCCAAGTTTCATAGGTTGGTTTGTTTGTTTTTCTATGTTGGGGAAGTTCAGTGCTTACCCATTTACTGCATCATGGAGGAATACAACATCAACATCAAGATGTTGTATTCCTCAATCTCTAAACTCAAGTTTGTTAACAACTTCCGTGATAGTCTTAGATTTGCCTATGTGGCACATAATTTGCCTATTTCACCAAATAATTTGGTTAGGTTTTGTTTTACATATTTTGAGGATTATTACTTTGCACGTAGCTTCAGAAAATTTATGTTCTATTGGTAAATTTTTCATTCGATTTATCCTACTCCTGAGAGATTGTTTAATTTTGCTTTGATTTGTACTCAAGTCTATTCTATCTGGTATGCACATAGCTACTCTTGGTCCTTTATGATTAACATTCTCAGGTATAAATCTCTCAATTCTTCAATTTTCAGTCCTTCTGGCAACATTAATAGTTAAAGTCTTTGAGATAATAGAATGGTTTTAAAGAGACAGGGTGGCCATGGCAGGGGTGGGGGATGGGAACAGTATGTTTAAAAAAAAAAATGCAGAGGCTGCAGAGTATGATGGGAACAGATTCTGGAGACAGAATGCCAGGGTCCCAACTTTGTCTTCATCCTCTACTATCAGATGGCCTGGGGAAATTCACCTAACCTCTTTGTCTCTCATTTTCCTTGACTGACAAGTGGGTAATAGTAGTATAACCTGCTTTGACTGTTATAAGAATTAAATTAACTTTTATTTGTAAAGTGCCCTGAACTGTGCCAGGGAAATAATAAATGTTGTGTGTTTGTTAAATAAAAATAAGTATTAGAAACCATAAGGAGGGAACAAAAGGAGGTTTTTGTCTTTCAAAGAGAATATAGTTGGATTTTATTTTAACAATTTAAGAATATCTCACTTTCACAAACTTAATCTGGCCACACTCTTTGGGATTAATTATATATTTAAATTCTTTCTATTATTGGCAATAGGTTTTTCTTGAGTGTTTTTCCCCTTCTTTCTAAGTGATATTGCATGGGATAGAATCAATTTCTTTATGCCTGCTTTTTTCACCTACAGATTCAGAAGGTAGCCACGCTAGTATTTTATTGGATATTTCAGAAGACAACTCTCCATGGACCACCTGCATTTCCTATAAGCAGAGCCTCTATCTCAGACTATCTTGCTGAGGTTTTTTTTGTACAGTACACAGCCTCTAAAGATACAGATAGGGTCTCCCTCTGGAATAAGTGGCAGGTTCGTTTTCTATCCACCATAATAAAAGTCCTGTCCTCCTCTGGCACAAAAGTCAGATGTGCTTCCTGCCCACTGTAAAAGATTCAGGTTCTCTAGCTTCAAGTTTCCTGAGCTGTGCCTAACACCCTCTACTACATGTGCAACACCTACCTGGGCCCCTTCACATCACATTCACGGGACGTGGGGTACAAACATAAAGCTTGTACTACTTGAGTGAACAAGGTTTTGGTTTCTAACTCAGGAGTCTCATGTCTTTTGGCAGTATCCTAGAAGTCGGTGAGAGTGGGGCAAGAGAGATGAATCATGCATGTACAGGATCATAGTGTCTTCGAGTTTTGATATTTTGTTCACCATGGAGTTTCACATTAGTTTTCCAACTTCCCATTGCTTTAAAATATTATTCAACTTGATTGCTCAGGTATTTTTTTTTTAAGATTTCATTTGTTTATTTGAGAGAGAGAGAGTACAGGCAGGGGGAGCAGCAGGAAGAGAGAGAAGCAGGCTCCAGCTGAGCAGGGAGCCCAATGCAGGGCTCGATCCCAGGACCCTGGGATCATGACCTGAGCCAAAGGCAGACACTTAACTTACTGAGCCACCCAGGCGTCCCAATTACTCAGTCTTTTGACACCTCCTTAAGCCTTTTGCCCAAAGTAAGTACAGCACTGCATCATTCTAATTCCAGACCTGACTCTGAGTCAAGAAACCCCCAGAGTAGAAATAAGTGCTGTTGGCAATAAGGATATAGATATTTGGGTGAATAGAAACCATTAGAAACTGGTACAAATTTAAGCTGTGAGCAGCTGTCTGAGCACTTAATACTGAAACTAAATGTCCCTTATTTACTGGAATGGAGCTACGTTCTCTCTCCACACTCCCTGATACCTTCCAACACTTCTAGTCTGACTTTGGCAGCTTTAGGGCAAAGATTTAGTAGTGGTACTAAGCTCTTTCCTCAAAGAAGACCAAAGGCTATCCACACATCATACTACACTGGGGAGATGTGGGGGAGAAAAGACTCATACTCCTTTGGATTCAGGTTCCCAAGTTAACATCTTACCAGTCTCACACATTGCGAATACCCAGAATTAGGTAAAGGGATTTGGGCAGAATTCACAGTAGGGAAAGAAAGTTAATATAACCTGATGGATGAAAACTTTTGGGTTGATTCAATATATTTATAGTTGTGGCTTCAACTACTAAATATGAAAACACTATTGATATTTTATATGCCTTTACAATACATACTCATAATGGATAAGATCATTTTGATTGGGAAGAGCCACATGTAAACTCATGCTGAAGTACCTGTGGGGCGCCACAACCGTAATAACTTTTGAGCCTTAAATCTCCATCACTGATGATTTTACCAACTGGAAACCCTAGCAAAGTGAGGTAATCTCCACCCAGAGGCATCATTTGACTCATTGTCTTCCTGATGTCGCTCAGCTATTAGCTTGCCACTGGGCTCTTGTGGAAACTGTGTGACATGTGGAAATATTGTACTTCCCCAGCCTGATATCCTCTTTTGGGGATGGCCAACTGGGACTGAAAAACTAACAAGGTGAGAAGGGCCTAATTAGCCTTATTTGTCAAAGGGAAATGGTATATTCAAGAGTGAAGCCAGCCTGCCCCAAACACATCTTGGGTTAATAAGAAAAATGGCAACCATCTTTTGGGAGGAAGCTTTATCCTCTACTCTTTTTTTTTTTTTAAGGATTTCATATTTTTATTTGACAGAGAGAGACAGTGAGAGAGGGAACACAAGCAGGGGGAGTGGGAGAGGGAGAAGCAGGCTTCCCGCTGAGCAGGGAGCCCAATGTGGGGCTAGATCCCAGGACCCTGGGACCATGACGTGAGCTGAAGGCAGATGCTTAATGACTGAGCCACCCAGGAGCCCCTCCTCTACTCTTTTATAGGAAGGAAAGCTGCTGGTTCAAAAGAATTCTTATTTCACAGACATTCTTCTTAAATAGCCATGCCTAACTTACATTTCTGGATTAAAGGTCTGAAGATTAGTAGGAGATGACTAGACAAAAGGTAAATTTATAGCTATTGGTATGGATGGGATAGCTAGATTGTGTGGCAGTGTAAGAACTACAACCTTGGCACATAGAGGGAATCACTTCTGGATTCAATAGGTATAAAACGACATTCTTTGAAGTAAAGATTATCAATGTCTTTGTGCTAATCTTTACTTCAAGGAATGACTTTTGGAGATTTCCACATGATGGAGAAAGCTCCCCAAAACTGTACCAAACTGTAGCCACTAGTCTACTATCCATCATTGGATGTTTCTGACCATGATATGATTGTCATTCTCTTAGAAGTCTAACAGAAACAGCAGTTCCTGTTGGTTCCAGCTCCCACATATTCTATAGGAAAAATTTAAAAAAACATAGAAAAACAAAAAACAAAAGAAAAACACTTATAAATATCTCTAAATGTATTCCCCTCTGCATTTCTACAGCCACCATTCAGTTATTCCATGGGACAAGTGAATATCATCTGGCTGTGATGAACAGCACACATTAGATTACCACTCTCTCCAAACAACAACAAACAACAACCAACTTGGCTCAATGACTGGAAATGAATTCAGAACCCCTAAGGCCTGCCTACCGTGAGAATGAGCCCCAAGTTGGGCTCCATGGTGGGCATAGAGCCTGCTTAAGATTTTCTCTCTCTCCCTTTGCCCCTCCCTACCCTACCACCCCCAACTCCCCACTCATGCTCTCTCACTTAAAAAAAAACCTGTATATAATGTAGCCCTCAGATGACTGCAGAGATATCTCTAAAATAAGACTACCTTTCTGGGAGAGCTTCTCAGAGGGATGAATGACTGCTCATGTATGTATATTCTGAGGGCAGTTATCCCTATAAAGGGAGTAATTCAACTAGAAAAGGTGATAGAGAATTTCTCCCTGACTTTAGCTTAAGTGATCAAGGACAATACCTTGGTTTTAAAATTCTTTCAAGTCTGTCTCAACTTACTGGTCATGTTTGTAATGGGTGCTAGAATGGCCCTAGATCTATGCCTTATAAGCCAAGTAGAAACTCTGCAATCAGTAATATATCCTGCTAGATTAATACCTCCAGCTAAGCGGGAAAGCCAATACAGAAACTGAAGAAGGAAGCTAGCTGGGTTTCTAGTGTAGATTCCAATGGTGTAAGAAATTTATCCAGCTATTTGTGGACATGGTCAAGGTTAATATTGCAATGGAACTCATCATGCTGCTTCATAGTAAGTGTAATTAAATGCTCCACGAGACAAATTGAGTAAATTCTGTCCCAGTTCCTGTCAGATTAATCAGAGTAGCCAATGGTGTAGTGTTTTCAAGGGAACACATCCTCATGAATAGACATAAAGAACATACATCATTGGAAAGCAATTCTTTCTGGGTCTCTCACATTTCTGCACATATTGCAAGCTGAGATGCTATCTACGTTTGTTCTAGACTATCTTCTCAAGGATATTTGTAGAGCAAGTAGGCTTGGAATATATAGTATTTCCTTCTGGAGCACTAGGCAGGCATAATAACTGTAGTCTAATCAAAATAATGTAGCCTCCAAAGCAAAGGACAAGCAGGTTTATAGCCTATTATAAAATAATCAGGTTCCCTGAGCTTAGAGTTAATCATCTGTTGTGCAAATCACTATGTATGCAGATGTCACCTGGTTCTCATAATGTTGCCTTGTGAGAAATGAGTCTCAGAAGCCATGGAAGATATTATTGATACATTGGCTGTTACTACTATGAGTAATAAAGAGTTCCTTATCTCTGACTCAGGCATTTCATGTCTTCTGCCAGCATCCATGAAATTGCAGCAAGCTAATTTGTTACTAGCTTATTAAATCATAGACCCTTTATTCTTGAAAGGACTTGAAGCAACATTGAAACATATGCAAATTGGTATAGCTAAAAAGCCAATGTATGGACAAAAATAAATTTTTTAAAAAATTAAATATTCTAAGGAGAAGGCAGAAAAGGAGGAACAGAATAATAAAGAAATAAAACTGAGGGGATAAATATAAATGATAAAATGACAGACTAAATCTAACAATATCTAATATTGCACTAAATGTTAATATACAAAACACTCTAATTAAAAGACAGAAAATGTCTGAATTAATAACAAAAAACACCCAATTATACACTGGGTGACATTCTCATCATATATCAAAAATACATAGCATGAACATGACTTATCACTGATGATGTTAATATTGATCAACTGACTGAGATAATGTTTGTCAAGTTTCTCTACTGTTAAGCTTCTGTTTTTCTCCCTTTCCATTCTGTACTCTGGATAGAAGTCACTGTATACATTCCATCGTTAAGGAATGGGAAATCATGTTCCACCATCTTAAAGGAGAAGTATCTATATAGTTATTTGCAACTCTTCTACATGAGAGATTTGTCTATTTCCTCCATTAATTTATTTATTCAATCATTATGTATATCATCTGTTTGGGTGTATGGGTATTTGTTATATTTGGGTTATAATTTAACAGTACTTATTTTGTTTGCTCCAACTTGCTCAAATTGCCCCACTTTTGGCTATTGGGAGCTCTTTCATTTGGCGTATGTGTCCCCTTGACAAGCACCCATCATTTAATTTTTAAACTTTCCTTACTTTCTAGCTTACCGGATGCTGCAGGTTCAAATTTAATCAGTTGACTAATAAATTATTGAAACATAAAAAATCCTTTAATTTTTCTTGTTTTTCTTTCATTAATTTTATTTAATCATGGTTAGAGGATGACATCTTCACAATAATAAAAATTTTATAGTGGTTGAGATTCCCTTTTTGGCCTATTTATTTAACTTTTTGTTTTGCTTTGCATATGTCAACTTTTAAAGTATTTGGAAGCTATGTTATTAAGTGCATGAAAGTACTGACCATTATTTCATCCTGGTGAACACTCTCTCCCTTTTTTTATTGTGTACTGTACCCTTAATACTGATTTTACTTTTACATATACTTTAGCTGACATTTTTTCTAAACATAAGCTTGAATTTTGTTTTTACTCAACTTGGAAGTTCTATGAATTTAAAACTCTAATGGATTTAAGGCCACTGTATTTATTATGGTTCCTTAATTTGAAATTATTTCATTTTTCTGTGTTTTCTATTTGCCACACTTTTCTTTGTTCATATTTGTTTCCCAACTTCTCTTTTATCAATCAAATATTGCGAGGGGTGGAGCAAGATGGCAGAGGAATAGGAGACCTGGATTTCGTCTGGTCTCAGGAATTCAGCTGAATAGCGATCAAACCATTCTGAACACCTACAAACTCAACAGGAGATCGAAGATAAGAATAGTAACAACACTCTGAACAGAAAAGCGACCACTTTCTGGAAGGTAGAACATGCGGAGAAGTGAATCCGAGGCGATATTCGGGAGGACAGATGGCGGGGGAGGGGGCCTCCGTCGGCCGCTTCTGGCAAGTGATAGAGGCCAGAGCACAAAATCAGAACTTTTAGAAGTCGGCTCCGCTGAGGGACGTCGCTCCAGTGGCTAAGCGGGGGGTGGAACCATCGTGGGACAGTGTGGTCTCAGGACCCTAGGGGGTCACAGAATGACCGGGGGTGCCTGAGTGTGGCAGAGCTCCGAGGTATCAGAGCGGGGAACCTGGCTGCAGAGACGGAGCCGAGGCGCGGGCTCTCGGCTCGGGGTTGCCATAAACTGTGATCCATGGCCCAGTCGGGCCACTGCTCCTCCAGCAGGGACCCAACAAGTGGCAAAGCCGGGGAGACTCCCCTTCCTCCCCTGGGAGGAGTGGCACGGGAGCGCACCACAGGGATCTGCGGGGTTTGGAGACTCCACACGGGGTCGGGTGCCAGACCTAGAAACGGTTGATCACAGGCCGGGTGAGCATGGAGTGTGGACCGGGGAGACGGGAGTGACTGCTTTTCTCTGGGGGCACACTGAGAAGCAGGGCCCCGAGTTCTCAGCTCCTCCGGGCGGAGATTGGGAGGCCACCATTTTCACCCTGGTCCTCCAAAGCTGTACCCAGCGTTTGCAGGGAAAAAAAGCTCCTGAGAGCAAACTGGAGCCGCTTGCAGCTTGCTTAGCCCGGACACACAAAGGCGGGGCAATTCCGCCTCCGGCAAAGATATTTCGGAACGATGGCAACAGGCCTCTCCCCCAGAAGATCAGCAAGAACAGCCAGCAAGCCAAGACCAAGTTTACCAATCAAGGAGAACGGGAGAACTCCAGCGCTAGGGGAATACTGCACATAGAATTCATGGCTTTTTTACCATAATTCATTAGTTTTTCAAACTTAATTTTTTAACTTTTTTTTTGAATTTTTCTTTTTCCCTTTTTCAAACAACATCTTATCAATCCCCTTTTTAAAAAAAACATTTTTTATTTTTCATTTTTAGAGTCATATTTTTATCCCTTCATAGTAGTTACCCTTATTTTTGGCATATATATGTAAGTTGTTCTCTCTTTAAAATTTTGAGATACAATTTCTTCTAACAGATCAAAATATACCCTAAATCACTAATGTATGGCTCTGTTCTAGGCTCCTGCCTGATCACATTCTCTCCCCTTTTTTTTCTTTTTCCTTTTTTCTTTTTCTTTTTAAATCTTCTTCTTTCTTTTTAAAAACAACTTCTTATCTTATCAATTCCTTTTATAAAATCTTTTATAATTTTCATCTTTACAGTCATCTGCCATCCCTTCATTGTATCAACCCTTATTTTGTACATATATAAGTCTTTCTTCCTTTAAAATTTTAGAAGGCACTTTCTTCTAACAGACCAAAATATGCCCAAAAGCTAGTGTGTGGCACTGATCCATGCACTAGCCTGATCATATTTGATCATATTCTGTTTTTTTTTGTTTTGTTCTGTTTTTGTTTGTTTTTATCTTTTCCTTTTTCCTTTTTTTTTTTTTTTTTCTCTTCTTTCTTTCCATTTCTGTCCCCTGGTTTCAGGTCTTTTCTGATTTGTATAGAGTATATTTGCTGGAGACGTTGTTAACCTGTTAGCATTCTGTTCTCCTCCGGACAAAATGACAAGACAAAAAAAATCACCTCAGTAAAAAGAACAAGACGTAGTACCATCTGCCAGGGACCTACTCAATACTGACATTAGTACGATGTCGGACCTAGAGTTCAGAATCATGACTTTAAAGATACTAGCTGGGCTTGAAAAAAGTGTGGAAGTTATTAGAGAAACCGTTTCTGAAGAAATAAAAGAACTAAAATCTAACCAAGTCGAAATCAAAAAGGCTATTAATGAGGTGCAATCAAAAATGGGGGCACTAACTGCTAGGATACATGAGGCAGAAGAAAGAATCAGCGATATAGAAGACCAAATGATGGAAAATAAAGAGGCTGAGAAAAAGAGAGATAAACAACTACAGGATCACGAGGGCAGAATTCGAGAGATAAGCGATACGATAAGACGAAACAACATTAGAATAATTGGGATCCCAGAAGAAGAAGAAAGAGAGAGAGAGGCAGAAGGTATATTGGAGCAAATAATAGCAGAGAACTTCCCTAATGTAAGGAAGGAAACAGGCATCAAAATCCAGGAGGCACAGAGAACCCCTCTCAAAATGAATAAAAATAGGTCAACACCCCGACATCTAATAGTAAAACTTACGAGTCTCAGAGACAAAGAGAAAATCCTGAAAGCAGCTCGGGAGAAGAGATATGTAACCTACAATGGTAGAAATATTAGATTGGCAACAGACCTATCCACAGAGACCTGGCAGGCCAGAAAGGACTGGCAGGATATCTTCAGAGCACTAAACGAGAAAAATATGCAGCCAAGAATACTATATCCAGCTAGGCTATCATTGAAAATAGAAGGAGAGATAAAAAGCTTCCAGGACAAACAAAAACCAAAGGAATTTGCAAACACAAAACCAGCCCTACAAGAAATATTGAAAGAGGTCCTCTAAGCAAAAAGAGAGCCTAAAAGCAACATAGATCAGAAAGGAACACAGACAATATACAGTAACACTCACCTTACAGGCAATAAAATGGTACTAAATTCATACCTTTCAATAGTTACCCTGAATGTAAATGGGCTAAATGCCCCAATCAAAAGACACAGGCTATCAGATTGGATTAAAAAACAAGACCCATCGATATGCTGTCTGCAAGAGACTCATTTTAGACCCAAAGACACCCCCAGATTGAAAGTGAGGGGGTGGAAAACCATCTACCATGCTAATGGACACCAAAAGAAAGCTGGGGTGGCAATCCTTATATCAAACAAATTAGATTTTAAAACAAAGACTGTAATAAGAGATGAAGAAGGACACTATATCCTACTTAAAGGGTCTATCCAACAAGAAGATCTAACAATTGTAAATATCTATGCCCCTAACGTGGGAGCAGCCAATTATATAAGGCAATTAATAACAAAAGCAAACAAACACATTGACAACAATACAATAATAGTGGGGGACTTTAACACCCCCCTGACTGAAATGGACGGATTATCTAAGCAAAAGATCAACAAGGAAATAAAGACTTTAAATGAAACACTGGACCAAATGGACTTTACAGACATATTCAGAACATTCCATCCCAAAGCAACAGAATACACATTCTTCTCTAGTGCCCATGGAACATTCTCCAGAATTGATCACATCCTAGGTCACAAATCAGGCCTCAACCACTACCAAAAGACTGGGATTATTCCCTGCATATTTTCAGACCACAAATGCTTTGAAACTAGAACTCAATCACAAGAGGAAAGTCAGAAAGAACTCAAATACATGGAGGCTAAAGAGCATCCTACTAAAGAATGAATGGGTCAACCAGGAAATTAAAGAAGAATTAAAAAAATTCATGGAAACCAATGAAAATGAAAACACAACTGTTCAAAATCTTTGGGATACAGCAAAGGCAGTCCTGAGAGGAAAGTATATAGCAATACAAGCCTTTCTCAAGAAACAAAAAAGGTCTCAAATACACAAACTAACCCTACACCTAAAGGAGCTGGAGAAAGAACAGCAAATAAAGCCTAAACCCAGCAGGAGAAGAGAAATAATCAAGATCAGAGCAGAAATCAATGAAATAGAAAGCAAAAAACAGTAGAATAGATCAACAAAACTAGGAGCTGGTTCTTTGAAAGAATGAACAAGATTGATAAACCCCTGGCCAGACTTATCAAAAAGAAAAGAGAAATGACCCAAATCAACAAAATCATGAATGAAAGAGAAGAGATCAAAACCAACACCAAAGAAATACAAACAATTATAAGAACATACTATGAGCAACTCTATGCCAGCAAATTAGATAACCTGGAAGAAATGGGTGCATTCCTAGAGATGTATCAACTACGAAAATTGAACCAGGAAGAAATAGAAAACCTGAACAGACCTATGACCACTAAGGAAATTGAAGCAGTCATCAAAACTCTCCCAACAAACAAAAGCCCAGGGCCAGATGGCTTCCCAGGGGAATTCTATCAGACATTTAAAGAAAAATTAATACCTATTCTCCTGAAACTGTTCCAAAAAATAGAAATGGAAGGAAAACTTCCAAACTCATTTTATGAGGCCACCATTACCTTGATCCCAAAACCAGACAAAGACCCCATCCAAAAGGAGAATTACAGACCAATATCCTTGATGAACATGGATGCAAAAATTCTCACCAAAATACTAGCCAATAGGATCCAACAGTACATTAAAAGGATTATTCACCATGACCAAGTGGGATTTATCCCTGGGCTGCAAGGCTGGTTCAACATCCGCAAATCAATCAACGTGATACAATACATTAACAAAAGAAAGAACAAGAATCATATGATCCTCCCAATAGATGCAGAAAAAACATTTGACAAAGTACAGCATCCTTTCTTGATCAAAACTCTTCAGAGTATAGGGATAGAGGGTACATACCTAAATACCATAAAAGCCATCTATGAAAAACCTACAGCGAATATCATTCTCAATGGGGAAAAGCTGAGAGCTTTTCCTCTAAGGTCAGGAACGCGGCAGGGATGTCCACTCTCACCACTGCTATTCAACGTAGTATTAGACGTCCTAGCCACAGCAATCAGACAACAAAAAGAAATCAAAGGCATCCAAATCGGCAAAGAGGAAGTCGAACTCCCACTCTTTGCAGATGATATGATACTGTATGTGGAAAACCCAAAAGGCTCCACCCCAAAACTGCAAGAACTCATACAGGAATTCAGTAAAGTAGCAGGATATAAAATCAATGCACAGAAATCAGTGGCATTCCTATACACCAACAACAAGACAGAAGAGAGACAAATCAAGGAGTCAATCCCATTTGCAATTGCACCCAAAACCTTAAGATACCTAGGAATAAATTAACCAAAGAGGCAAAGGATCTGTACTCAGAAAACTATAAAATACTCAGGAAAGAAATGGAGGAAGACACAAAGAAATGGAAAAACGTTCCATGCTCATGGACTGGAAGAACAAACATTGTGAAGATGTCAGTGCTACCTAGAGCAATCTACACATTCAATGCAATCCCCATCAAAATACCATCCACCTTTTTCAAAGAAACAGAACAAATAATCCTAAAATTTGTATGGAACCAGAAGAGACCCCGAATAGCCAGAGGAATATTGAAAAAGAAAAGCAAAGCTGGCGGCATCACAATTCCAGACTTCCATCTCTATTACAAAGCTGTCATCATCAAGACAGTATGGTACTGGCACAAAAACAGACACATAGATCAATGGAACAGAATCGAGAGCCCAGAAATGGACCCTCAACTCTATGGTCAAGTCATCTTTGACAAAGCAGGAAAGAATGTCCAATGGAAAAAAGACAGTCTCTTCAACAAATGGTGTTGGGAAAATTGGACAGCCACATGCAGAAGAATGAAACTGGACCATTTCCTTATACCACACACAAAAATAGACTCCAAATGTTTGAAAGACCTAAACGTGAGACAGGAGTCCATCAAAATCCTAAAGGAGAACACAGGCAGCAACCTCTTCGACCTCAGCCACAGCAACTTCTTCCTAGAAACATCGCCAAAGGAAAGGGAAGCCAGGGCAAAAATGAACTATTGGGATTTCATCAAGATAAAAAGCTTTTGCACAGCAAAAGAAACAGTCCACAAAACCAAAAGACAACTGACAGAATGGGAGAAAATATTTGCAAATGACATATCAGATAAAGGGCTAGTATCCAAAATCTATAAAGAACTTATCAAACTCAACACCCAAAGAACAAATAATCCAATCAAGAAATGGACAGAAGACACGAACAGACATTTTTCCAAAGAAGATATCCAAATGGGCAACAGACACATGAAAAAGTGCTCAGCATCGCTTGGCATCAGGGAAATCCAAATCAAAACCTCAATGAGATACCACCTCACACCCGTCAGAATGGCTAAAATTAACAAGTCAGGAAACGACAGATGTTGGCGGGGATGTGGAGAAAGGGGAACCCTCCCACACTGTTGGTGGGAATGCAAGCTGGTGCAGCCACTCTGGAAAACAGTATGGAGGTTCCTCAAACAGTTGAAAATAGAGCTACCATACGACCCAGCAATTGCACTACTGGGTATTTACCACAAAGATACAACTGTAGGGACCCGAAGGGGTACGTGCACCCCAATGATTATAGCAGCAAGGTCCACAATAGCCAAACTGTGGAAAGAGCCAAGATGTCCATGGACAAATGAATGGATAAAGAAGATGTGGTATATATACACAATGGAATATTATGCAGCCATCAAAAGGAATGAGATTTTGCCATTTGCAACGACGTGGATGGAACTGGAGGGTGCTTTGCTGAGTGAAATAAGTCAATCAGAGAAAGACATGTATCATATGACCTCACTGATATGAGGAATTCTTAATCTCAGGAAACAAACTGAGGGTTGCTGGAGTGGTGGGGGGTGGGAGGGATGGGGTGGCTGGGTGATAGACATTGGGGAGGGTATGTGCTATGTTGAGCCCTGTGAATTGTATAAGACTGATGAATCACGGATCTGTACTTCTGAAACAAATAATGCAATATATGTTAAGAAAAAAGAAAAAGAAGATAGCAGGAGGGGAGAATGAAGGGGAGTAAGTCGGAGGGGGAGACGAACCATGAGAGACGATGGACTCTGAAAAACAAACTGAGGGTTCTAGAGGGGAGAGGGGTGGGGGGATGGGTTAGCCTGGTGATGGGTATTAAAGAGGGCACGTTCTGCGTGGAGCACTGGGTGTTATGCACAAACAATGAATCATGGAACACTACATCAAAAACTAATGATGTAATGTATGGTGATTAACATAACAATAAAAAATTATTAAAAAAATATTGCTTACTCTCCCCCATTAGTTTGTAAGTTTTACATTGCATTTATGTCCCTGCAGTATTCAATCTTAAACTTTAACATGAATATTCAACCTTGTCTAAAGTTAATCAAGATCCCTAACTCTTACTGAACAATATTATTACATTTGCATGCCTGTTACTATATTCTCATACATCTGTTGTCCAATATTTTGTGACCCGTTTTACACTCTCCAAGAGTCATTATTTCTATTCCATAGTATGGTTCTAATTCAATATATAATATCTTATTATTAAATCAAAGTTTTTTAGAAAAACAATTTACCAATTCCTTCTTGCACTAGATTCTTCTTTTCTGTTTCTGAATTATGTCTTTTCAGTATGTAGAAATTCTCACAATTCCTTGCTTATATTCTCTTTGCCATTTTCTATATTCTTTCCCTTTGGAATTCTATCAGACTTATGCTAAAACTTTGCATTATATCTCTCATGAATTTTAGTATTTCTCCTTAATTTTAATGTCCATAAATTTTATTTCTAGAATTCAGGATTATTTTCCTATCTGTTTCTTTATTTTCATATCTAGATTCTAGATATTTTTTTCAAATAAGTCTTTTCTTTTTTTACATTCTTTTCTCATGATTTATAGACTTTCCTCATATCTTAATTATATTAAACATACCGAATTTATAATCTCTTAGATGTGCTATTAGTATGGAAAATCTGCTGTTTATCTTGTCAGAAAAATCTAACTTATATGGGTTGTTTCTCTTTTGGAACACTAGAAGTGTTTGCAGGGTTATGTCTCCATATTTCATATCGTGTTAATTATGTCAAATGACCGAAGGATATCACCAGCATGAGATCATTTTTTATATTACCTTATCATGACAGATTCATGGACCAAATGGATACAGTAAACACTCAATAATTGAAACCTATATATTGTGCAGGCCAATGGCTATATAATTTCATATTTTCAGGATAGAGTTTAATATTTTCTCTACCCAGAGACCAAGATATTTTTCATTTAACCAGTTCGTTTGAATATCTCAGATTTATACAGCAGTTTGTCTTCCATCTCCCTATTTTTCATAGGCCCAGGATTTTCTCTCCTCTGCACATTAAGAAACATATCTCAGTAACTGCAAACCTTGAAAATAGAAGATAAATAATGACTAGCTAACCAATTCCTATAAGGAGAAAAATAACCACAGCCGACTCTCACTACCATGATTTATTAGGCACTTCCTATCCTAGATTCTTTCCATAGTGTATCCCATTTAATCATGACAACAACCTTATGAGGTAAATTCATTAAAACCAATCTTCAGATATGGAAATCAAGTCCCAGAAATGCTAATCAAGTTGACTAAATAATGACAGACTTGAAATTTCAACCAATATCTAATTATAAAGTTGGTCAATTTAACCTACTTCCCTACATTGAAGAATAAGTTGGGTCAGTAGTTTTATTTTGTTTAACAAACTGATAAATTATCCAATATCTACATATTACATGTAAAATGCTTAGTAAGGTTTTTGTTTTAAATTAATAATTTGCTATAACTCACGTTTCTAGGGCAAATCAGATGGCAATCAAATATTTTTTCTTTTAGTCGAATCACATATATAATGTCTTGCTGTTTTTCTTTTCTTTACTATTATATTCCATATCATTAAATGTGGCAAAGGGCCCACAGATGTTATCTCCAGAAAATCTCTATTTTCAAAACCTGTCAGTCCCACTATTACTAGAAACTAATTGTAATCATGGCTTTGTAGCATGAACAATCAGTGAATGAGCAACACCATATTGTTTTATGAGACTGACTGAGGTTGAAATTAATCTGAATCATTTATGTAACTCAGTTCAGTGTATGCATCTTTACAATCCATGACCATTATTATAGCAAGATTACAGCGAGACCTAATAGTCATTATTTTCACTAAGCTTGTCGGTGGCCTAAATTTTTGAGATTTTAAGACTATCTCCTTTATTTTTAGATGAGGAAACTATAATGTATGTACATTTTATGACTCGAGAAAGGTAAATTAAGCACCAAAGAAGGAAACATATTAATCAGGGGAGTCACACACCTCAGTAATTAATAAATAAAAGTACTAAAATATCATACACATAAACATGTATTTGTATATGTATGTATATATATAATATTTTAAAGATTTCTCATATTTTCATTTAACTTTACTGGTACTCTGGATTCTTTTCAAATATTTAAATATAGAATATTTGTCAGTGATTTTTATATTCTCTAATGAGAAGGAAAACTTACTTGGCCTGCATTGTTTCATTTTTCATAGGCTTATTTTATTAATTTCTCTGCTGGTTGTTGAGAACTATAACAATAAAAAATAGAAATACTTCATCAATTGCAGATTCTCAGCAATTACCAACAGTTAATTAGAATTATTAAGATAACAAACATGTACACATAATGCTCTTGTAGATAAATTTTAACTACATTTAATAAGGAAATCCAAGACTAAGCCAAACTCATAAATTGTTTTATGCTATGTTAATGCTTTTTCTGGCTGGTCAAATTAAATATTGATAGACTGTCCTCTCAGAAAGGGTTAGACAAAGACATTTTATTTATTTCAAAGCCTAAAAGCCAAAATAAAGCCAACGTAGAAACATTGTGTTAAATCGTTAAATAGTAAAAATAAGCATAATTATTTGTTTTCAGTTCTACTCTCATTTGCTGAAGAGGAGAAATAATAATATGGGACTGAGACCACACTGCGTTGTCAACCCATTGCTCATGTTATATTTTAAGTATCAGTAAATATTTAAGTAAGATATTTAACTTAAAATATTTAAGTTTTCTTTGCAAACAAATAAGTTAAATGACATTTTCAGGGTAATTAAAAATAAAGACAAATTATTGCTTTTCTTGAGCATGTATTATTCTCAACATTGTGTTGTATCATAGAAAGACTTCCAAGTATATAAATTAAAGTCCCCTTTCTTCAAGTTTATAGTTGCTAAGAATATCAGACTGATACACATGAAATAATTTATATTATATACTACAAATACTTATGTTAATACCTTTGTTTCATTCTATTATTACATAGGCTTTCAAATAAGAAGCTGTATAAGTGAAAACTTTGAGAATTAATAAGAATGATATATAAACATAGATTCTACATTATGTTTATTTTTAAATAAATATTTCAAAGTGTAATTTATTTTTATTCTGAAGAAAGCAGTATTTCTTTATCCACCAATAAGCAAACACATGAATAAAGCACATTAAGTGAAAAAATGTAAAAATCTGAATGTCTTATTTACCTATTATCTGTATTTGAATAAAAGTAAAGAAATTCAAATATGCTCTGTATTTTTTTCTATTTCTCCAGTGTCACATTGTTCTTTAAACTACTATTGCATTTTACCTAACTCCAAAGCTGAGTCAGTGTTTTACACTCACCCAGCCTGTGGAAATTTGTTACGGCAGCCCTAGGAAACTAATAAAAGTTACTAATTTCCAGATCATTCATCTTTACATTTTTAGCAGGCTAGTTCAAGACTACACAAAAAGAGGTGTGATAATTTTACCTCTAGATGGCACACAGAGCTATGATTAAGTTAAATTTAAAAACAACTTGATTAACAATTATCATCACCGCCACTATCCTTGTCATTTTATCTATATGGCAATTTTTAGCTGGAAGAAACTTTGTCATTACTTATTAAGCTTTGTAACTCTCCAATATAAAATTTTAAGTAGGTTTGGTATTGAATCATTTCTCCAAGTCTCTGTGAATTTACAGACTATGCTGTGCTTTATTCTATAGACTTAGAATTTTACTGCTTATTTTATAGTGAGAAGAGTCTATGCATCTGCATACTGAGAACAGTAAAATGGAACAAAGTTCCAGAAAATTGAAGACTGCAATGTGTAATGTTTATGTGGTCATGTTTCTTCCCTCATTTTTCTAGGATCTACCAACCTGTGTATTAAGAGGCCTTGGTAGAACAGGGCTAAGGAAAAGATAAAAATCAAGATCTACTCCTATTCTCCCTAGTCAAAAGTGAGCACTACTTGCAACATCATAAGTATTTCATTGGTCTTTTTCCTGATTCCTCTATGGGGATGTGCACTTACGCCTATGAACATGGGTGGAGGAAGGTGGTTTTGGTGGGTGTGGAGGAGAGTTTGAAAGACGGCCCCAGAACAAAACTGCAGGAATGAGGCCAAGAATAAAGAGGGCACACATACTGTTCTCAGGTCTGATACTCCCTCACCTTTTCACCTTCTCCCTCTAACTGCCAACCAACCTTTACCTTTACTTGAGGATTAAAGGCATTAACACCCCACTGTTTATGGAAGTTTCAGACCCTCCATCAAGACAATAATTAAGAGAATTAGGCAGCCATTAAGATCTAATAGCCATTATTTTCACTAAGCTTGTTGGTAGCTTAAAGTTTTGAGATTTTAAGACTATCTTCTTTATTTTTAGATGAGAAGACTATGATGTATTATGTATGACTTGAGAAAGTTAAACAGAACAGAGGCATTTATTTAGTACATGCTATGGGTCCTACAAATTGCTGAGCTCTGAAGTAGTGAGGTCACAATAAAGAAGAAAATACAATCCACATTTTCCAAATGCTTTAAATCTAGATAATAAGACCTATACACCTAAAGTAATTCTAGACAAATCACATTCCTGATAAGGGCTGTATTTTAAATAAGTGAAAAAGAAATTTGCAGGGCAAAGAGGGTTGCCTTTATTCGTAAAGAAAGAGTTCTACATTTGAAGCAAATGTGCATTGAACTGACAGTAATGGAGGGCAAGGCAAGTGGAAGCATTACAGGAAAGCAGGGCAGAGAATCTAGATGGAAAAGAAGCATAAAAAGATGCATCAGTGTTAAAAGCAGACAATCTCTAGTAAGGAGGGAAGATCATTCTCAAAGTAGTTCAGAATTGAGGACTCAGGAAAAATGAGTTTCAAAGTAAAGATAGGATCAGACAGACAAGACAGACAAATTGAGAAGTTTGCCTTGATAAAGAACAGGAAATGTTCATAGAAGTGTTTTCTTAGAATGGTCTCTCAGAATTGGACAAGATGATCTAGGGAGAACAAAGGCTAGAATATTATGGCAGGAAACAAAGGGCAAATAAATTGGAAAGACAAGAACAAATAACATTAGGTAACTGATTAGGATGGTGAGCCAGAAAGATAAAGTTCATGAGTCTACACATCTGAGTAGACTGTGCATGTAGTGCTCTACCAAGTATCGCCCATCTGAGGTTTGGTTTTGTTTTGTTTTTAGTAATTCATCAGCTCGGGGTAGGGGGTAACTTTTCTATTTTACCCTCCTCCAGAGAGTCCCAATCTCGAATTTGCTAGTGGTAACCAGAGAGAGTGTCTGTCACTTCATCAGCACTGCATTTCCAGGGCCCAGAAGAGAGCTTAATTACAGTAAATGCTTTGCCCATATTCTATAACTGGCTAGTTATATAAAGAATGTGGCCAAAATAAAGTCATGATGAGAATAAACCCAAAAATACCTAGAGAAACATTGTGTTTGTGACAGAGGTTGGTTAAAAGTCAGCTTGAAAATGACACAGGGGAGAGAATTCCAAGATATTTTGTCTTACAGTCAACAGGAAATTGAGAATAGAGATAAATAGAGGGGCCTATAAGATGTTTAATATTTGAGGGTAAAGGAGGGAACATTATTAGTGAAGTCAGAAAAGCTTTCTTTGGGAATAAGTTTATTGGAAGAACAGAAGAGACTGAGGACTCAGCTTTGAGGTTTCTCCAAAGTTAATGTTTGATACTTTTAAAAAAATAGCAGTGAAGGAAAAGCAAAGGTACCATTAAAGAATATGCAAGAGAAAGGGAAATATTTAAAAGATGAAAAATTTCAAGAAAGAATTTGTGATTAGCAGTGCAAATAGCAAAGGAAGATGAAATGTGATAAAATCAAAATAGAAATCTTTTAAACTGCCCAGAAAAAAAATGCTGATTTTCTTTTAAAAAGTATAAAGAGAAAGAACTTTAGATTCTAGATAGTAAAGAAAACAGTGGTGAGGGTGGTTGTGAAAAGAGGTAATTTCTAAAATTTGGCTGTGAAAGAAACAAGAAAGGAGCTATAATTCAGTTGAGTGTAGCAGTTAAGAGATTTAGCCTGGGATTAGGAAAAATTCAGGCTGAAATACCAGCTTTGATAGTTACCTGCTCTGTTACCATGGGCAATAAGTCAACTGCTCTGGATTTGTTTCCTCATTTATAAAATGGGAATACTACTATATGCCTTATGGGTTTATTATAATGATAAATGAAATAAAGTACAACTGTATTTTAATTGGTAGCTATAACCCTAAGTCAGGTTACAGGGACAAACTATATAGTAATTTTTAAAATAAAAAACTCCCATAAATCACAACATACATAATTTTGTGTATAGAACCCCATATAGTGATATACAAAATATAATTTTAGTGTATTCCAATTACACAAAAATTTATCTCTTCTTTACTACTTTTTATTTTAGTTTTCACTAAGCAAGTCATATTAGTTTCCTAGGACTGCTATAACAAAGTACCACAGTCTGGGTGGCTTAAACATCAAAAATTTATTTTTACAGTTCAGGAGGCTAAAAGTCCGAGATTGAATTTTTGGCAGACTTAGTTTCTTGTGAGAGTTGTAAGGGAAGAATCATTTCCAACCCTGTCTCCTTAACTTGCAGATGGCCATCTTCTCCCCATCTTCACATCATTTCCCCTCTATATATGTCTGCGCTTAAATTTCTTATTCTATGAAGACATGAGTCATTGGATTAGGGTGCACCCTAAAGATCTCGTTTTAGCTGACTAACCTATTTAAAAAACATATTCATGAATACAGTCACATTCTGCAGTACTGGGGGTTGGGATGTGGACATATGAATTTGAGGGGCACAAAATTCAGCCTATAATACAGATATAACTGAGTTTCTGTAAATTAATTACACTATTGTTTGGAATGGTATCTTCGACAGAGTAAGCCTTCAATAAATGATAGCTACTATTGTTAAGATGAACACCTTTGTATAATTTTGATTTTTGAAAAGTCCAAACTGGGAAAGTAAAACTTCATTAACAAAAATTTCCAAAAATGGAAAATTGAAAGAAAAAAATTTCCAAAAAGAAAATACTGAGTAGTTTGAATCATGGTACATTCTAACAATAGAGATATTTATAGGTTCCACTGCCTTTTAAAATAATTACCCAATATTACTCTTTACAGGTAAACATATCAAGTATTTGTATATTCATTGTGCAGATGAAAAAAGACCCAAAACTTGGAAAAACTTGAAAAAACAAGTAAGTGATATTTCTTTTTTTTTCCTCATTAAACTTTTTGTTTTAATGGGTCTCAAAATTCTGTGCCAGATTTTTGGTCAAGTTGTTTCCATTAAAAAGTACTGATTTTAAAAACTAATAACTTAAAATTGTCACACACACACACAAAAAAAAAACAAATGGTCCACAAAACATTCTTCTTTCCTTTTGAAGGTTTTACGATGCATTGTTATTATTAGCCAGTCTTTTACTATTAAACTTAAATGGTCAATTGACACAAACAGTTCTGAGACCGTTCTTCCACCACTGATTAAGACTGGGGTGGCAGGTATTGGGGATAATATTCATTTAGCCTTCTGAGCTTTCTGGGCAGACTTGATGACTTGCCAGCTCCAGCTGCTTTCTTGTCCACTGCTTTGATGACACCCAGAGCAACCGTCTGTCTCATGTCATGAACAGCAAAATGGCCCAGAGGAGGATAGTCAGAGAAGCTCTCAACACACACAAGCTTGCCAGGAACCATATCAACGATGGCAACATCACCAGATTTCAAGAACTTGGGACCATCTTCCAGCTGATATTTCTTAGTTCAGCAGTTTCATAAATTATATAAATATGATGAGTCCAGCCTTCATAATCCTAATCTACTAGAAGTAATATCTTCAAAGTGTCAAAGGGATAAGCTATCTGCCCTGGCTTCTATATTTAAGCAAACTATCATTCACATGCAAGAGTGGCTAGAAAAGACAGAATACCTAGTATTGGACTTACTCCCCCTCTTGCCTACCATCACTATTAAAAAAAAAAAATAAAAGTTTTAAAAAACATATAAAAGCAAATGATTTCGTACATCAGAAAGCAACCAACATTGTGCTGCATTCCTTGCCAGAAAGGAAGTTCATGAAATGAGCCTCTTCACAGCCACCTTGGTTTTCTCCCTGAAGTTACTTTAGAAACTACTCTGCAGGGAAAGAGAGCCCATATAGAGCATAGCAGTCTCAGTGGGTGTGGGAATAAAGATCAGTGTAACAATTCCACTCTAGCCCATGGCCAACTCCTAAGGTAATCGCTCACAGGGCAAAACTCTGGAAATCCTAAGGTGTGAATTAAAGAAGATGGAAAGCTCAAGAGATAAGCAGAGATTTCAGAGACACACAACACTGAAAAGACAATGAGATTTAATTCAAGCTAGAGTATAAAATCTTTGGTGAACACTCTGGGTTTCACTTGAAATCCCATAAAGGCTGTGTCCCTGAAATAAGACCACATCCTAAGTATAATGGCAAATTTGAAAAAGACCCATTCTGTGTCAAGTCCAGGGAGGAAACTGAGAAGCCTCCTGAGCCCTGAACTCTGCTCATAGGTTAGCCTATTCCATGCTGCTTGCCCTGTGGCTGACTTGCTGTATGTCAATTCATCACTGTGCTCTTAATATATTCCAGATAGTGTTACTTTCAAGTATAAGCTTAGGTCTGCTCAGTTTGGAATAAGACTTAGTAGAATATGGTGCTTCAATAAACTGCTTTTGGTCCAGTCTCGGTTGCCATGTTGCTGTGGGGACTCAGATTCCCGTTGTGAGGCCAGCTGCTGTTCTCATTCTGACTTGACAAAAATCTAAACACCTGGCTGGTTCCCCTCTTGTTCTCCCTCCTCCATCCTGATTTTCCATTTTCATGTCAAAGACAAATAAATGACTTGACTCTCCACACTCCCCCACCAAAAAAGGAAAAGACCATTCTAATACAACCTAACATCAAGCCTGAAAAGTAAAGCAAGTCACGTCCAGTCTCTGACACGTAAACAGCTTGGAAGTTGTCACTCCCATCCTCACAAGTAAAAGCTAAACAAAGTGCAAATCAATAACTTTTTTTTAGATCCATCAGATGGCTGAGGTCATAGGGCAAACTGATGCCCTGAAAACTGGAGAGACAAGTAAATACAAAGAATCAAAGCTTAACAGAAGCAGAAGTTGCTAGAGCCAGGAACTGGTAGGAAAACATAAATTGCAACTGACCACCTGCTACAGAATGAGTATAAACACCTAAGGGGCAAGTTTGTTTGTTGTTGTTTTGTGAGGAGGAACACTTTTGGAGATTTACCTCCAGGAACATCTCCCGGTTGTCATTGAAAAGATGGGGGAAAATCTTTCATAATTCCGGAAGGGAGGGTGTTGGTGGGGAGAAGTAACCATCTTTTTTTTTTTTTTAGATATTCCCGGAGCATTCTATTTTCTGCCTGCTCTCAAGGGAAATTACTTTACCAAAGCCTAACCAGCCTACGGGAAGGAAAATACCCAACCCCATATATCTCTAGCCATCTTTCTACCCAGATAAACCTAAAACCAAAGGCCTATTTACTGCCATTCCTATACCTAATACATCATGTCCAGCTTTCAATAAAAAATATAATGCATGCTAAAAGGCATGATAAAAATAGTCTAAAGAGACAAAGCAAGTAACAGAGTAAGACTGAGATTTGGGAGAGATTTTAGAAATTTCACACCCAGAATTTAAAATAACCATGGCTAATATGCTAAGGGTTCTAAGGGAAAAGTGAAAAACATACAAAAATAGGTAGACGACATAAATAGAGAGATGAAAACTCCAAGAAAAAAATAAAAAATCTCCCTTTGATTTTCACCAGTTCTACCATATACCTAGGGAAAGATTTATTTTGCTTTTTTTTTTTTCCTATTTGAGCCTTGTGGTGATTCTTGAATTTATCATTTAGAGTCTTTTCTGGGTTTTAGAAAAATTGTAGTTATAATTTACTGAGTTTGGGTTGTTGAGGTTTCTAGAATTTTTACTGTAGAATAGCAGAGAGGGAGCTGCACAGAGGAAGGGTCCCAGAAACCTGCAGTGGAATGCCCCCATATGTCCTTGACTGAGGGCTGAATAGTGCAAGTATATAGTACAATCTCTATGAGTTCTAACAGAGAGCAGTCCCTGAGAACACAATAGCTAACCATCTCAGTTTTCCTAGGACTGAGGAAGTTCCCAGAACATGGACCTTTCAGTCTTAAAATTGGGACAGTCCTGGACAAAACAGGATGAATTTGATCATCCTAACTGGGAAGCAGAAAGGTGAAGAGAGATATGAGAGCATGTACAATGTTGGAAGATATTGCTGCTTTGGGGCAGGTAGAATGGAGAAGTCAAACCAAGAAAATTAGTTAAGATCTAAAAAGTCATAACTCAAAAGTAAGGATCAAAACCTATATCAAGAGTTGTATTATAGAACTAAAGACAAAATTATACTGATAAATTCTAACACAATCTTAAACCTATCTTGACAAGATCAATGAAGTCAGGAAGCAACTTACACAACTTCCAGAAAAACACTCAGCACCTATTAAAGGAAGAGAATATATTCCAGTTCAATGTAACAAAATAGCCACCCTGTCAAGAACACAATTTTTAAAAGTACTAGAATGTAAATAAGCAGAAAATCATGATCCCTAATAAAGGGAAACATTACTTAATAAAAAGAGACTTACACAGATGTTGTAAATTAACAGACAAGGACATTAAAACAGGTTACTGTAAACTTGATTTCTCCATCTTGGCACTACTGACATTTTGAACCAGATAATTCTTTGTTGGAGTGTCTGCCTTGTGCATTGTAGGATGTTCAGCATCATCTGTGGCCTGTACCCACCAGATGCCAATAACAATTCTCTCATACAAGATGTGACATCACAAAATTTCTCAGACATTACCAAATATCACCTAGAAATGGCGGGGAATTTTCCCCCCAGTTAAGAACCATTGCTGTACTGGAAAAGAGAGTGATTGTCAGGATATATAGTTAACTGAAAAAAAGTGAACCGTAGAATACAATGAAGGAATGCTCACTTCTTTGTAAAAAGAAAGAGGAAAAAATGTATATATATTTGAATACACCAGAAAGATAAACCAAAACTGATTATAATGGTTATTCTATGAAGAGAATGAGAACAAGTTACAGGAGACAGGAATAGAAGTGAGATTTCTCTGAATATAATTAGCTATATAGTTTAAACATAAGAAATATAAGTATTTACACTTTCAAAAATAAAATTATACAAAAAGAAAAAATACCTAAAATTTTTAAATGGAAATAAATTTAATCATACCAGAAAAAAAAAAAATGGTTCAAGTGATTTTATAGCATAGTACTTTGACTATACATGCTTAGGGGAATATAGGTCCTAAGTAGAAATAGAGCTATGGAAAAAAACCTTAAAGTTTACCCTTTAGTTATAATTTATTATCAGTAGCATTTTCAAACTAATTTATAATACTATAGTATAATGGAAATAAGAATTGGAGGTACCTAACATACTAAATCCTGAATCTGAAAAATGGCAAATAAAATAGAATCATTAAATATTTAACTCACCTTTCCTTTTACAAACTTTGTTTCAAAATACCCGATAACTTCTAGCTGAAGGTGTGAAGTTTTAACCAAAGAATTCTAGCTAATAAATGTGGGAGAAATTATAGAATTATAAAATCCATATTTTACAATTCTAATAAAATAATCATTTCAGTTAATGATTATCAACAGAGAAAATACTGTATGAAAAGTTGATAGGGAACTTCAATAGGAAAATCAGTCTTATATAGTTAAACCTAAGGCTGAAACCTCTGACATTAACTTCCATTTATAGAGTATACTAAAACAAACAAATAAAAAAAGTTAAATAGATACCAAGAATATAAACACATAAACCCAAAATGTAAAATATTCTCCATAAGAACTAACTCTTCTGGAACAGTCAATAGCAGGATAAAAAAGGAAGAGTGATTTTTACAGATTAAAGGAGATTTTAAGAGACCAAACAACCAAAAGTAGTTACTATTTGGATTGTGAATCAAAGAAACTGTCAAAAGACATTTTTGAGATAGGTAGAGCAATTCAATTTTGTACTGAGTATTAGGTGATCTTAAAGCTTTACTTAAAAATTTTTGTTGGCATTATGGCTATATAAAATGCCCCTATTACATAAAGGAACACTCTAGAACATATACAGAAAAGTGGCTCAATTCTGGAATTAGTTTTATTTATTTTTTATGTTTTAATATGATATATTTTATTAAGTATTTATTTTATTTATTTTTATTATGTTATGTTAGTCACCATATTTTAAAATATGACAACAAAACAAAGCAAAAAAGACAGATGAAACAAATTATGTAAAATCTTGATAAATGCTGAATCTGGTTGATGAAAATATGTGGGTTAATTGTACTAGTCTTATTACTTTCATTTATTTGTGAAAATAGTAACAGAATAAAGATTTAAAATCATATGATCATTCAGATGTAGAAAAAGCATTTGACGAAATTCAATAACCTTTCATATTAAAACTCTCAACAAATTAGGTATAGAATGAATGCGCCTCCACATGATAAAGGTCATATATGGTACCAGCCATTCTGACAGGTATGAGGTGACATCTCATCGTGATTTTGATTTGCATTTCCATAATGATTATTTGAGCATCTTTCTATGTGTCCGTTGGCATACACTAATTCCACTTCTAGATATTTACCTGGAGAAAACAAAAACACTAACTTGAAAAGATATATGCACCCCTATATTTATTGCAACCTTATTTACAATAGCCAAGATATAGAAGCAACTTAAGTGGACATCAATGAATAAGTGGGAAAAAAATGTGGTATATATATATATATATATATACAATGCAATATTACTCAGCCATAAAAAAATGAAATCTTGCCATTTGCAATAATATGGATGGGACCTGAAAAGTATAATGCTGAAATAAGTCAGAATAAGAAAGGCAAATACTATTATGATTTTACTTATAGATATACTCTAAAAACAAAACAAATGAACAAACAGAGACAGACTCATAAAGACAAAGAACAAAATGATAATTTCTAGAGGGTGGGGGGGTGGGAGAACAGGTGAAATAGGTGAAGAGGATTAGGAGGTACAAACTTTCACTTAAAAAATAAGTCTCAGGGATGTAAAGAAGCACAGGGAATATAGTCAATAATATTGTAATAACTCTGTATAGGGACAGATGGTAACTAGACTTAATGTGGTAAGCATCTCATAATGTATATAAATGTTGAATAACTATGTTGTGCATGTGAAACTAATATAACATTACATTGTATTTCAGGGCACCTGGGTGGCTCAGTAGGTTTAGCATCTGCCTTCAGCTCAGGGCTTGATCTCAGGGTCCTGGGATCAAGCCCTGCATTGGGCTCCCTGCTCGGCGGGGAGTCTGTTTCTCCTTCTGTCCCTCCCTCCACCCCCGCTCTGCACGCGTGCTCTCTCTCTCAAATAAACAAAAAAACTTTTTAAAGATAAAAAATACACTTTTTAAATAAATAAAAAGGCCACATATGACAAGCCTACAGCTAACATCATACTCAATAGTGAAAAGCTGAAATTTTTTACTCTAAGATCAGAAACAAGACAAAGGTGTCCAGTCTCACCACTTCTATTCAACATTGTACTAGAAGTCCTAGTCAGAGCAATAGGTCAAGAAAAAGAAAAAAATGGCATCCAGATCATAAGGAAAAAAATTATATTGTCTCTCTTTGCAAATGACACGATCTTATATACAGAAAACACCAAAGCCTCCACACACAAACGCACATACAAACAATTAGAATAAGCGAATCCAGTAAAGTCGCAGGATATAAAATCAATATACAAAAATCAGCTGCATTTCTATATACTAAGAAGGAACTATCTGAAAAAGAATTTAAGAAAACAGTCCCATTTACAATAGCAACAAAAAGAATAAAATATTTAGGAATAAATTTAACACCAAGGCAGTAAAAGATCTGCACTCTGGAAACTACAACACACTGATGAAAGAAAATGAAGTAGACACAAATAAATGGAAAGATATTGCATGTTCATGGGTTCAAAGATTTAATATTGTGAAAATGACCATACCATCTAAAACAATTTACATATTCATTGCAATCTTTATCAAAATTTCAATGACATTTTCCATAGAAATAGAAAAAACATTCTAAAAGGCATATGGAACCACAAACAACCCCATTGGCCAAAACAATAAATGCTGTTGTGAAACAGAATAACCACATGGAGAAGAATGAAATTGAACCCTATAATTATAACACTCACAAAAGTTAACTTGAAATAGATTAAAGACTTAAATGCAAGATCTGAAACCATAAAACTCCTAGAAGAAATCTTAGGGGAAAACCTCCTTAACACTGGTCTTGTCAATTGTTTTCTGGATATGGTACCAAAATGCAAAGGTAACAAAAGCAAAAATCAACAAGTGGGACTACTGTACAAAGCTTCTGTACAATAAAGGAAACAGCTGATGAAATGAAAAGGCAGGCTATGAAATGGGAAAAAAAACTGCAAACCATATATATAATAAAGGTTTAATATCCTAAATATATATAAAAAACTCCTACAACTTAAGAGTAAAAAAATCAAATAATCCAATTAAAAATGGGCATAGGACTTGACATTTTTCCAAAGAAGACATACATACAGTCAACAGGAAGATGAAAAGGTGCGGAACATCACTAGTCATCAGGAAAACACAAATTAGATATACAATGAGATATCACCTCTTGTCTATCAGAATAGCTATTATCAAAAAGTCAAGAATAACAATTATTGGTGAAGATGTGAAGAAAACCCTTGGGCTCTGTTCATGGGAATGTAAACTGGTATAGTCATTATGGAAATTAGTATGAAGGTTCCTCAATAAACTAAAAATGGAACTATCTATTGATTCGGCAATCCCACTTCTGGATTTATATTCAAAGGAAATGAAATCAGTATCTTGAAGAGATATCTGCACTCCCATGTTCATTGCAGCGTTATTCACAATAGCTAAGATATGGCAACAATCTAAGTGTCCATCAACAGATGAATGAAAAAAATGTGAAGAAAAAGTATATATAATATATATATTACATACACACACTAAATGCACATATAATATAATATTATTCAGCCATAAAAAAGAAAGAAAATCTGTTGCTTTTCACAACGTGGATAACTTGTAAAACATATGTTAAGTGAAATAAGCCAGACATAGAAGGACAAACACTATATAATCTCACCTACCTACGGCATCTTAAAAAATTTAAACTCACAGAACCAGAGAGTAGACAGTGGTTGCCAAGGGCTGGGGGGCAGGGTAGCCGAGAAGAGATGGGGAAATGTTGGTCAAGGGTATAAACTTTCAGTTATAAGGTGAATAAGTTCTGGAGATCTAATGTATAACATTAGTGGTTACAGCTAATAATTACTATAAGCTACCCCATATTTGAAATATGCTATAAGAGTAGATATTAAGTGTTCATCCTACACACACAAACACACACACATACAAGGATATTTACACACACACACACACACACACACACACACACACCCCTTTACCTTTGTGTAAAGGTAACTGAGGAGATGGATGTATAATTAACCTGATTGTGGTAATCATTTCACAATATATACATATATGAAATCATCACATTGTACACCTTAAATAAAATCATGTACAATCTAAAAAAATAAAAAATATATGAAAGAATGTTCTCAAAGAATATTTAATGACATGGGGAAATGATAATGGCACAAGAAGATATTACATATGGCCCCGATTTTATTATTTTTCTCTGGGTGGTAACTATAAATTATTTTTCTTTAAACATGTTTTTTTATGTTTTTAGGCATATATTTGTAATTACAAATAAAAATAATTTAAAAGAAATATTCATAAAACCATGTTAAACCCTGTACTAACCTGACACAGCTTTTACATCTTTGTCTGCTGTGCCACACCTTTGATTATTTTAGCTAAGATTAACTTGTCACCTTCCCATTAACAGAGCTGTCAGAAATTTCACCTTTGGTATTATCTACTCTAGTATTTCAACATGTCTGATTATCATCATTATTAATAATTATAATTCTGGAGAATTTAATAATTTTAAGTCATAATACTAATCATTCAGCAAACATTCACTCTGTGCCTAGTATTTGCCAGACACTGTTCTAGGCACAAGGGCATAAAATACTGAAAAATGGAGACCGCGCTCTAATAGAGCTCAGAATCTCAGGCTACTAAAGAAAGAAAGGAATGACATATCCTCAATGGTATCTAACAGCAATGCCACTTCTTGAAACAAGAATGAATATAATATCTCTAAGTCCTACGAGATATCCAATTAGCAAGACAAATCATATGAAAACCCAACATTCAACAATTTGACCTAGAAAGTGCCATCTTCATATGTTTCAACCTAATAATTTTCTAAGACTTGTATTATAGAGATGAAACACTTTTGAGGTCATTTGTTTAATTCCTTTCTTTTAAAGATGATGAAACTGTAGACCAAAACAAAGAATTACTTGCTCAGAGTCATAAAGCAAGCGAATCAGGAGCAGAAAACGGATGAACTAAATGAAGGGCCCTCTTTCTTCAGTTACTGGTAGTATAAAGGAAGAACTAGATCCAGACTAAAAATCATATATTCTAAAATTGCCATAACTTACAAAAATCATTAGTCTCCCATACTTTCCATGCATACAGTATAAACAGACTAACACTTAGATCTAGTGCTGAGAACTAGGGAAAAAGAAACTGGATAACAACCAAACGTGTGTGTGTGTGTGTGTGTGTGTGTGTGTATTCATGCATACACCCAAGCATGTGTGTATAGGGGTTTGAGAGGAAGGGGCACTTATGTGTAAACTCTATTGGAGCTAGTGTTTAACCACAAGAACTGTATTTGGGGATGAATGGGCAGCAGGTAGAAAGAGAGTGACACATGATTATGCCATAGAGAAAACATAGAGTGAAATATTAGAAGTAATTATTGAATAACAAAATTTTAAGGACTAGGGGAGGTGCATTCAGATGGTGTTAAATTGTGTGTAAGTGTGTGTGTGTGTGTGTGTGTGTGTGTGTGTCTGTGTGTGTGCTAATCAAATTACTCCCTAGGCTGCTGGAAAACATATTTTGCAAATGCTGACAGTATGACTGTCATCCATTTCCTTATGGTTTATATAAGTCACATATGAAAGCAGAAATCAAGAGCCATTGATAACAATTGACTAAACTGGTAGTTTAAATGTTATTCTTTGAGTAGTTGCATGCACAATAACTCAGAACTCTGAACTTTATAAATAAATTCAGATGCAGATATAGCTAGTTTGATATAAACCATGCCCCTTGATGGGACAGAATATTAACCTTTACCTATAGGAGGGAAGGGAAACTAAACAGCTAAACACACTGTCTGGGTAGAAAGGATGGGTAGCTAACAACTACAGACCCACGTTGTATCTAATTGTTTTTGATTTTTTAAACATGTTTCTAAGTTAAATTTTTATAGTATTAATATAATTAATTTTAAAGAATAGTTTTAGTTTGCCTCAACAAATCCTCTTTCAAAAATCCTAAATAAAGATACTTCCACTTAGAAAATTTAAGCCTCTTTTTATTAAATAACTAAGTAGCTAATCAATTAATTCAGCAACAGTATATTAAATAGCAAGTGTGGAGCGAGCATTAAATGGAGTGTTGGCAATGAAAAACTGTATCAAAGAGATACAAATCTCTGCTTGGGACCCACAGGCAGCCTTGGGCTACACTGATCACATTACTGTTTATAATATATTGGTTTTAACTCTTATTAGAAAGGTTTTAAATCAGGTAGATGCTAATGCCTTGATTAAAATACTGAGTCAAAGGGACACACGCACCCTGATGTTTTAACAGCATTGTCAACAATAGCCAAATTATAGAAAGAGCCCAAATGTCTACCAACTGATGAATGAATGAAGAAGACGTAATATAATATACACACAATTGAATATTACTCAGCCATCAGAAGAATGAAATTTTGCCATTAGCAATGACATGCATGGAACTAGAGTGTATTACGTTCAGTGAAACAAGTCAGTCAGAGAAAGACAGATACCATATGATTTCACTCATATGTGAAATTTAAGAAACAAAATAGATGAATGTAGAAAGGAAAAGAAAGAGAGAGGGAAGCAAACCATAAGAGACTCTTAACTATAGAGAACAAACTTAGGATTGCTGGAGGGGAGGTAGGTGTGGGATGGACTAAATGGGTGATGGGTATATTAAGGAGGGCCCTTGATAAGATGATCACTGGGTGTTATATATAAGTGATGAATCACTAAATTCTACTTCTGAAACCAATATTGACTATATGTTAACTAACTAGAATTTAAATAAAACCTTGAAACAACAAAACAAAAAAAATATTACTTCATTCTTCTCTGAAGTATCCTACAGTGATAAGTATAATTAATAATATTAACTCATTTTGCAAATAAGAAAGCGGGTAAAGAACAACAAGCTCTTGGAAAAGTCAGCAGAATAGAGGTATCGTAAAACCCAGTCATATGACATTCAATTAATTAGTATAACACATGGGGTTGTTTCATTCATTCTATTTCCATTTTGTCTATTTTCCTGATGGTCCATGATCAGTATTCATATAATCATAAAATGATTTTAAAATGTAATTTATTTTCTAAATATACTGGTATATGTTAGAAACTTAGAAAATGAAAATTCTGTGTTATAATATACCAGGAAAAACCCCAAATTTTAGTAATCAGAAGGCCAGGGTTCCAGCATTCATTTAAAAACTGAATTTGCTCAAATCTATAAAATTTTCTAAGTGTCAGTCTCCTTATATATTAAAAATAGAGACAGTAGTACCTACCTTACTGAGTACTTCCAGTGGTCAAATATGTCTTGTAGTTAAAATAATTGACAAAGTTTCAATTTGCATACATTATTATAAACTAAGTATCAATTTGAATATATATCTTATGGATAGCATAAAGTTAATGTTTTAACTCATGTTGAAAGTATTTTTCCTTTTATTTATAAACTCATAATTGTTACATTTTTGTTATAATAGATATATTTCATTTAGTTTTATTGATTTAAGTCATGTTTTCTTTTGCTCCTATATATATTTTTTAAATTTTATATGGTACTGCCTGTTTTTTGTAGGTTTTTTACCTAATTTTATATTACAAGTAATATAATGGCACCCTCTATTCCCCCTAACAAAATCTTTATTCATACCTTCTTATTTCCATTCTCCTCTCATTTGTCTGAGTTATGTCTTCAAGTAAATTTTTCTAAAAGAATGTCTGGATTGTATAATTCCTGAGCCTTGTATATTTGAAAATGCTTTTCTCTTGCTTTGTTATGTCACTTATATGCTATGGAGCTAAGGAATTCACAGTGTACAATCTCTCACCCTATTAACTGTAGATTTTCTTGTTCTGGGTCATCATCGATTTTTATTCTCATGATTGGTGATGGCAATCATTTTTCTTGTGGATTCAAATCCTTAATAAATCCTTTCTGTAATAATTCAAATACCTAATACATCTTCTTTAGGATTACTTTCACTAGTATAGTTTTCTTAGGCTTTCTTCTGATTTCTTGGTTGGTCATTTACAGCACTGATTATGATTACTGAAGTATTTCTGATCTTTGTTACTCTAATAAGCTTTAGGGCTCTGCCAAGTAATTATTTTTCTCCTAAATTATCTCCTTGTGTCTTATATCTCACTTTCTGTTTTCTGAATTGCTTATATTCTTCAGATGTGATTATGACTCCAGACTTTGTAATTTAAAACTGATTTCAGTTTCCTATGGTAAGTTATCTAAATTATTCTTTCTCTACTTTTATCAAACTATCTTCATACTTTTTTTTTAGATTTTTTTATTGTTATGTTAATCACCATATATTACATCATTTGTTTTGGTGTACTGTTCCATGATTCATTGTTTGTTCATAACACCCAGTGCTCCACGCAGAATGTGCCCTCCTCAATACCCATCACCAGGCTAACCCATCCCCCCACCCCCCTCCCCTCCAGAAACCTCAGTTTGTTTTGTTTTCATACTCTTTTTATATTTTTCCTGTAACCTACTGCCATAGGCTCCATGCTATTCTTCAATATTACTATTGTTACTACTACTATTATTTTACTCCTTATTAGTAAAAGTTTAAATTCATATAATTTTTCTAGATTGCCAACATATCAGCAATCTTAAAATTAGTCAGGAATTTAATCCCAAAATATTCTGTATGCACACAAACTTTTTAGAACATGGGATTTTCATCCTGTGTTATAAATAATGTTAAATCATCGGAAATGCACCCAAATAAAGAATGACTAAATCTTAATATACATAAGCATACAAACACACACATATATATATATACTCATCTACTAGAACATTAAACATTTGATTACACAGAAAGATTATAATGGTCTAAGGTCAAAAGATATAAAGCAATATATACAATGTATTCGAAAGTATAAACATGTATATATATGCTTATATATTTTTTCTATATACAATATAATTATTTGTAAAGATACTCTTCATATGCATAAAAACATTGGATTCAAACACACCAAGATGGTAAAAACATTTATTTCTGTGAAGTGTAAGAAGGAGAGATTGTTGGTGACATAATTCTTTTTTATATGTTTACTGTATAATTCATATTATGTATGTGCTTCTTGCTTATATTTAACAAGTATTTATACAAAGCAAATTTATAATGTAAAACAATAGAAAAAGGAAAACTTTAATTATGTGTTGAGTTACATTTGTAAAACAGGGAGAATATCCAAGAGAAAAACAACTGAATGTTTTTAAAACCCTTGGGAAATCACATTTTCACAAAAAGAATGTCATTTTTGCGAAGTTAGTGTTAAATCAGACCACAGCGCTTAGTCAGAAAAGAAAAGTACATGTTAAGTGGACTATCTTTCCCACAATACAATCATGGCCAGTTAAGGCAATAGAATGACAAGCTTTTTATTTTAAATGATTATCAATTTCACTGCAAGCATTTGAAATTATTCCCTTACATTATAATACATCTTAATCAAGATATCACTCTTGACTCCAATATCTTTTTTGTTTACTGCCGTTAATGCTATTCTTTTGGCTGGAGTTACTATTTTTTTAGAGTGTCTGACATTCCTCAAGCACAACAGTGGTAGTAAGTGGGATATAGGTCCTCTATAGAAATGTTTGTCATCCCAAGAATTTTGTGCTCAAGTTCAGGGGCAGTTTCATTTGTATAAAAGTTACTTTTGTTGTTGTTTTTGAACTGCTTAATGTCCATTCAAAAATTTCCCTAAACCAGAATATTTTTGATATTTTATCTATGACTTTGGAACAAAGTTAAATTATTCCCATGGTCCAGGAAAACCACTAAATAATAACAGAACATGGGGTTCCTGGGTGGCTCATTCTGATAACCATCCAATTCTTGATAACAGCTCAGGTCTTAATCTCATCGTGGTGAGTTCAAACTCCGCACTGGGCTCCATGCTGGGTGTAGAGCCCACTTAAAAAAAATAAAAATAATAACAGAATGCCGTGTTTGTGTGTTGATGAGCCCTGTGTCCCCAGAAGTTTAATTTCATTTCATTACGACTTAACACTTCATTAAAACTTAACATTCATTACGACAAGTTTCTTGAATCATTAAAGGAAGCCACAGTTGTGGGAACCTGAAAATGCAAGTGGGAGTATGACCATTTTTGCAAGCTAACCCCCCCAAAAAATGTTCTTCTAAGAACTCTTTGGAAATAAAATGATCCAATGGGTTGGCGGTGCTGTTACCAGCAATTATTTTCTAGTGGTTGCCCAAGACATGAAAATAAAATCTCAGAACATTTTTAGCATCATATAACCACATGAGGGTGCTCTTTCCCCAAATATGTGTCTGTAAAGTGAGAGGCCTCAGCTAGGAAAGAAAATTATTTTGTTGTTTCCTTCCATATACATTTTGGAAGACACGATGAAAGGACTTGTTAGAATAAACATGTGTAAGAAGGAAAAAAAAATAAAACAAAAGTCTAGACTGAAACACAAATGGACTTTTACTCTATTACATATCTATATAGTATAAATCGGGCATACAAAAAGATACCTTTGATTTAAAAATATGGATGTACATAAAGATTTAGAGTGTTAGGTAAAGTGTGGTCCATGGACCATCTAAACCGTGTAGTAGAGGGAGGCCAAGGGTACATGTTCATCAAATATGCATGTCTCTGTGTTATCTTGAGCTAAAGAATCAGACTATCTGGAGGTCAGGGATCTGTATTTATATTTTGCTCCTTTGGTAGTTCTTATGCCTCTTAAAAGTTTCAGAAACCCTGGTATGGAGTCATTTAAAAATCATTACTATTGTAAACAGTGACACATATGTGAATATTTAAATCTAAAAAACTATATGATTCTTTGACAACTGTTATCAATTTTTGAAAGCAGTTCATTTACAAGGGAATTTTATCTGGAAATTATCCGAAAATTTTATTTGAAAATTCTCACCCACCCCTCTCTCAATCTTCACAGAAATAAGAAATACAACACCCGCTCTCTGAAACAATAGACATTATCAACTTTAACTCATCTTGCCAGATCATTGATTTCTTTTCCTTCTCTTTCCTTTTGACCTATTTCAGTAAATAAAAGATAACCCCATGTGTCAATATATAAACTTCATACCAGTAAGCTTAATTCATGCTTGTCACTTTCCAAAAACTGTCTGCATAGGGAAAAGTTTAAGAAATAACTTATAAGAGGGAAATAGGTTTTATAAAAGAGAAGTATAATTATAATTGCGTGTTCTGTGGAAAATGAATTTATATTGGAGAAAATTTAAAACAGTTTAAGCAGTAATGGTTGGGAAAAAGGTTTATCAGTCTGGCCAGCTCTTGATCTTTTAAAGGCCCAAAGTTATGCTTATCATCCAAAGGCCTTGACTTTGCGCATGGAATTTTATGTCCCAGAGAGGAGAAAACACTGGAAGGAACAGGTTGTAGTATCTGAACTCTAAGTTCAGGCAAAGGTGGATGAGTTTTACATGTAAGGAGGTGATTTCTAGGATCAAATTAATGTGTGTAAAAATAAAACACATATTTATGTGAGATATGTGTGTGTATCATGTGTGTGTATAAATATGTATATATATACCAATTATGTACATAAATTTTATATAAACCTAATCTATATACATACATATGTAACTACTCACATAGCCATATTTGTGTATTAATCTCTGCTTAGTAGTAAAAATTATAGAATATTAGGACCCAGATGGGATCTACAAGACTCTCATTCTACCCAGTACACATCTCATTCTATAATTTTCTAGACAGTTAATGATCTAGCCTCTGCTTGAGTACTCCCTCAAAAAGGAAGCTTCCTACTGACAATTATAGATCACACCATTTTAAATAGTAATTATATAGAATATTGATGATAGTGTTTTAAACACTGAAACTAGATCAGTAATTTTCACCCATTACTACTAGTTCTTTCTGAATCTACTCATCATAAGTTTATTTTTTCATTGAACAACCGCTAAATTATTTTTTAAAACTTTCTAACATTCTCCATTAAAACTGATGTTTTTCAAGTGCCTTCCTCAAAGGCATAAATTCAAAATAAAAGTTTGTGCTGGTGCAGACAACAGAGGGTGTTTATTTATGCCTCTTAATCTAGACCTCATTCCTATAAACCAAGATGCTTTTCTTAGATGCCTCAGCAATGATGAACATTGAACTTGGAGAGGTAAATCCTTCATCTTTTCCACAGTAGCTTTATTGAGTCAATCTTTAATTTGTTCCCACATGCATGCATTCATTCAGAAATAATTTCTCTGCACCTACTATATGCTAACACTAACTTAAGAGTAAGGTATAAAATGGTGAACAAAACAGGAAGAATTCCTTGACACTGGGAGTTTATCTTTTAGGGGGAAAGACAGATAATAAAAATGCATGTTATACTGTAGTTTATTTTTTTAAGATTTTATTGATTAATTTGAGAGAGAGAGAGCACACAAATGGAAGGGGAGCGCAAAGGGAGAGGGAGAAATAGACTCCCTGCTTAGCAGGGAGCCCGACTTGGGGCTCAATCCGAGGAACCTGAGATCATGACCTGAACTGAAGGCAGATGCTTAACCGACTGAGCCACCCAGGTGCCCCAGTTATACTGTAGTTTAGAAGGTGATACATATTATGGAGAAAAATTAGGTATGGAAGCAAGTCTGGGGTTAGGAGAAACTGAAAATGCTTAAATAGACAGTTTAAATAGGATAGTCTCACTGAGAAAGTAATAACTGACTAAAAATTTGAAAGATATGAAGGAATGAGCAACAAAAACACATTGGAGAAAAAGCATTAGACGGGCAGAGTGCAATGCCCTGAGGTAAGAGTGGGCCTGCTGTGTTAAAGAACAGAGAGGGGCCAATGTGGTAGCACAGAAATGAAATGGGGCGGCCAGAAATGAAATGGGGGAGGAACGACTTGATGACCATTGTAGAGACTTCAGAAATGTATTTTTATGTGAGAAGGGGCCCAACTGGAAGACTCTGGGCTGAGAAGTAACAGGGTCATATTTAAATGGATTAATCTGACTAGGGAGTTCAAACTACACAGAATGTAGCAAGGGGGAGAACAGAAAGAGAGTTAGGGCACTATTGAAGTATCCTGGTGAGAGCTGATGGTACACTGGATCAGTGTGGCACAGTGGAGATGTTGGAAACCTAGGAATTCTAGAAATATTTAGGCAAAATTTTCTGATTATATTTAGAGTGTGAGAAAAAGCCACGAGTCAAGAATGACTCCAATTTTTTGTCCTCAACTAGAGTAAAAACGTAAGTACCATTAATTGAGATGGAGAAAACTGAAGGTGGTGCCAGTCTGGAAGACAAAATGAGGAATTGGGTCCATGGAAGTATGACAGATCAACTGGATATTCAAGAGGAGAATGCCTATGCAAGTAGGCTGCTGGATATATGAACACAGAGTTCAGAGACAGGTGTAAGATTTTATTTATTTATTCATGAGAGACAGAGAGAGAGAGGCAGAGGGAGAAGCAGGCTCCCGAGGAGCAGGGAGCCTGACGCGGGACTCGATCCCAGGACCCCGGGACCACGACCCGAGCCGAAGGCAGACGCCCAACCATCTGAGCCACCCAGGCGCCAGAGACAGGTATAGACTTGGATTTAAAACTGAAAAAGTCTCCACACATAAGAGATTCATTGGTATCAGTCAGTGATAACTCACTAAAGGAATGAGTGGAGATGAAATAGGCAGTACGAATACTAAAGCTCTCTAACATTAAGAGATAGAGAAGATGAAGATGAATCAGTACAGACAACAGAGGAGTAGTTGTAGAATAGGAGAAAAGCAAGGAGCGTGCTTTCCTGAAGTCAAGTGAAGAAGGCATTTCAAGGAGCGGATGTATCCCCATAGCTGGTTTTATTTTAGGCTGAATACTAGGGCATCACCACTAACCACCTTGTTTAATTCAAGCCAGATTTCGTACAGTCACGTTGTTTGAATCTTGAGTCTAAAATTCATAACTTCTTAAGGAATACAAGTCTATGCCCTTAAAAATAATTCTCCATTAAGCATCACCTTTAAAAAAAAAAATCCTCTTAACTCTTGTTAGTTTTGAGACATCAAATCTGTTCAAATTTTAATTCTGACATTGCATATATTAACTTTTCCTCCCAGCTTTGTGTCACCTGATAATTTAATAAGCTTGCCTTGTATGAATTCATTCATTCAAATCATTGACAAAAATATAAAACATGACACATCTCAATGTATAATCTTCTGATTTTATGGAATGCCACAAGAGATCCCTCCTGAATTACCATCTATTTAGTGATTATATTTTAAGTAAAGTTATTGACTCAGCTATAAATCTAATTATTCTAAATCTTACATTCAAAGACATTCTTCTTTCAATAGTAAAAGCATATTTTTGAACTTGAAGAGACCCTGAAGATTAGCTAGGCAAATCATTATTAAGACAATAAAATGTCTTGAAGTTTTTCATTAAAATTATTTCAATGCAGTGGCCAAGTTAATAGGTATTTTGCCATTATTTGTTCTTCTCATAAGCTGGCTCATTATGCAACTGTTTTCTTAAGTATTCCTAAGCCATCAGTTTGGGGATCCATTATATAATTATGCCCACCCAAAGATTAATAAGTGCCCTTGTATATAGTTTCCAGGATTTTTTCCCAGGCTTTTCTTCTAGAAATCCAACTGTTTATAACCTCAATTGTCAGTGGTAATTTTTCTCATTCCATGTATAAATACTTCCATTTCCTTAGACTGCAATCATTTAGGCCAGTGTGCTTAAATAGATTTAAGGAGATTTGGATTATCGTTTTAAACACTTCCCACTTCCTATGCTTCAATTTAGTGGGTGCTGGATGTTTACTTATTTGTGCTTTAGTGTTTTCAATTTGAAGTTTACCATCCTTGATTTAGCTTTTGTCACTGTCATTTGTAAAGACTTTACTTTCTGTATCAGTATTGTCTAATACAACTTTCTGCAATGATAAAAATTTTCTCAATCTATGTGAAAGGACAGCTTGAAATGCAGCTAGAAATACAGCTAATTCAGCTGAAATTTTAATTGTTTCTTTTTTTATTGAAGTGTAGATGTCATACATTATTATATTAGTTTCAAGTGTACAACATAGTGATTCAACATTCATATACATCACAAAGTGATCACCACAATAAATCTAGTTACCATCTGTCACCATGAAAAGTTGTTACATATTGTTAACTATATTCTGGAAGTTTGTATCTTTTAATCCCCTCCCCCTTCTTTGCCCTATTTTTTTTTTAAATTTAGTTTTAATGAATTTAAGTTTAAATAATTCTACATGTGAAGTGGCTACCATATTGAACAGTACAGATCTATATTATCTTGTTCCAGCTTTGAATGTAGTTTGATGAACCCATTAAGTTAGTTCTAGTAATTCAAGAATACAAATCTTTGTGGGTTTGAGCTATTACTTACAAAGCCAAAAGCCAAAGATGGCTGGGCAGATCACATAAATAGGCAAAGAAACGAGTGACAATGGTAGGGGGCCTAAAAAACATATAATCATTCTGTAAATAATAGTAACTACTACATCAAAAGGGGCTAGCTGATTCAGTCAACTGTAGCTGTGCTAAGATGTAAAACCAGAACTGCCAGACCTGACTGTCCAAGAGAACCAAAAATTCAAATTTTTAAGTAAAATTTCTCAACTTTTAAGTGTTCACAACATATTTGAATGTTTATAAACTGTTACACATGTTAAATAAGACATATCTATAAGTTACCTGTTTGTGATAAATTGCCTAAGACGTTTTTACAGTACCCTATCAGGTACAATTGATGCATGTGTGCCCATCCTGGTCAAATAATAGGATTAGCTAATCTCAGATTCTCTGTAGGTTTACGCTTTCATTTCAAAAACTCCCACTTCACCTTTCAAGAACAGTTTCTGATTTGTATTTCATAAGAACTACCAAAATACTCAATAAAATGTAAAAATTCATAAAATCTCTCAATTCTCATAAATTTCTCTAATATTTATTGAAGTTCACAGTGTTAGGTAGCTATGAGAGTTCAAAGCTTTCAACCTCGTCATCTCCAGGGTCACCTCAGAATTCAATTTCAGAGAGTTTACTCATAGAGAACAACTATATAGTAGTCATCTTCTTACAATATACAAGCAGAACTGTCTGAGGATTTGTTCTAGGTATTCCTAGGGAACATTATCAGCAAACAAAATTAAATGGAAATAGAAAGAGTGAAAACTAAATGAAAGGCATGTATGACTTCACTTGCTTAATTACTACTTGCTGAATAACCCACCTCATGCATGAGTTCTCTCAAGTATAACATAATTACTTAGCAAATAATAATTTATTAAAACAACATGTTCACAATATTGTACCAGACCCTGAGAAGGAGTGTTGGGGAATAAAAAATGTAGTCCCTGACCTCTAGGAGTTTAAGATGTTGAGAAAGAATTCCACACGAAAACATCAAGGAGCATATCAACAAGAGCAAAATGATGATGTAGCAAAGAGACTAGATGTAAGCTAAGAGGTTGTATATTTCACTTGCTTCTTATTTAATTAAACTGATGGGATTTCCTTGTAATAATGGGCAGAATGTTGGACAAATGTCTCCCAACAACAGACACGGAGGACATTACACAGTGGGAATTTTTTTTTAAGTTTTTATTTATTTATTTGCAGAGACACAGCGAGAGAGGGAACACAAGCAGGGGGAGTTGGAGAGGGAGAAGCAGGCTTCCCACAGAGCAGGGAGCCCAATGCGGTGCTCGATCCCAGGACCCTGGGATCATAACCTGAGCCAAAGGCAGACGCTTAACAACTGAGCCACCCCGGCACCCCTCCACAGTGGGAATTTTTAAAGGGTATAACATGAACACTATAGAAACTTGTGTATCTCCCTACAGCATTTGATAAGTTAAAGCAAAATTGTTAATTAGGGTTGGAACATATGCTGAGTTTCCTTCCAAAATTAAGTGAAAATTAAGTCTCTAAATTTATTTGCTCATTATAAAATAAAGGAATTTATGAAAAAAAATCTTTTTTCTTATAAATTGGGAGAAAACAGAATAAACTACTTAAAATCTCTCCATACACATACAGGAGTACCTCAGAGATATTGCAGGTTTGGTTCCAGCCCACTGCAATAAAGCAAATATCAATAAAGCTAGTCAAATGAAGTTTTTGGTTTCCCAGTGCATATAGAAGTTATGTTTATACTACACTATAGTCTATTAAGTGTACGATAGCATTATGTTTCATAAAACAATGTACATACCTTAATTTAAAAATGCTTTACTGCTAAAAAAACGCTACCTATTATCTGAGTTTTCAGCAAGTTATAATATTTTTGCTAGTAGAAATTCTTTTTTTCTTTTTAAAGATTTATTTATATACTCATTTATTTATTTATTTATTTGAGAGAGAGAAAAAGCCCATGCATGCACAAGCAGGAGGAAGGGCAGAGGGAGAGAACCTTCAAGCTGACTCCCTGCTGAGCATGGAGCCCCACACCAGTCTTGATTCCACAACCCTGAGATCATGAGCTGAGCTGAAACCAAGACTCTGGACACTTAACCAACTGAGCCACGCAGGCTTTCCTGCTAGTAGGAATTATGGCCTCAATGTTGGTGGGTTGCCAACTAATCAGAATAGTGGCTGCTGAAGATTGGGGTGGATGTGGAAATTTCTTAAAATAAGACAATAAAATTTGCTGCACCAATTGACTCTTTCACAAATGATTTCTATGTGGCACTGATGCTATTTCATAGCATTTCATCCACAATAGAATTCCTTTCAAAATTGGGAGTTAATCCTCTCAAACTCTACCCCCACCTTATCAACTAAGTTAATATAACATTCTAAATCCTTTGCTGTCACTTCAACAATCTTCACAGCATCTTCATCAGGAGTAGATTCCAACTCAAGAAACTACTTTCTTTGCTCATCCATAAGAAGCAACTTACTCATTTAAGTTTTACCATGAGATTGCAGCAATTCAGTCAAATCTTCAGACTCATTTCTGATTCCAGTTCTTTCTATTTCCACTACATCCACAGTTACTTCCTCCACTGAAGTCTTGAAACCTTCAAAGTTATCCATGAGGGTTGGAATCAACTTCTTCCAAACTCCTGTGCATGTTGATATTTTGACATTTTCCCGTGAATTGTCACAAATGTTCTTAATGGCATTTAGAATGGTGAATCCTTTCCAGAAAGTTTCCAGTTTACCATGCCCAGATCCATCAGAGAAATCACTATCCATTGGCAGCTATTGCCTTATAAAAAATAAATTTCTTAAGTAATAAAACTTGTACATCAAAATTACTCCTTGATCCAAAGGCTGGAGAATGCATGTAATGTTAGCAAGCATGAAAAATGTTAATCTCTTGTACATCTCCATCAGAGCTCTTGGGTGACAAAGTGCACTATCAGTTTGCAGTAATATTTTGAAAGAAATATTTTTCTTCTGAGCAGTAGATCCCAATAGTGGGCTTAAAATATTCAGTAAACCATGTTGTAAACAGATGTGCTATCATCCAGACTTTGTTGTTCTATTTATAAAGCACAGGCAGAGTAGAGTCAGCATAATTCTCAAGAGGCCTAGGGTTTTCAGAATGGTCAGTGAGCAGCACTGGCTTTAACTTAGTCACCAGTGGCATTAGCCACTAATAAGAGTCAGCCTGTCCTTTGAAGCTTTAAAGCCAGGCATTGACTTTTCCTCTCTAGCTATAAAAGTCCTAGATGACATCTTCTTCCAAATAGAAGGCTGTTTTCACCTACATTGAAAATCTGTTTAATGTAGCTACCCTCCATTACTTATCTTAGCTAGATCTTCTGGATACCTTGCTGCGGCTTCTAAATTGGCACCAGCTGCTTTACCTTGCAATTTTATGTTACAGACATGACTTTTTTCCTGAAAATTCATAAACCAGCCTCTGCTAGCTTCAAACTTTTCTTCTGCAGCTTCCTCACCCTCTCTCAGCCTTCAAAGAAATGAAGAGAGTTAGGGCCTCGCTCTGGATCAGGCTTAGGCTTAAGTGAATGTTGTAGCTGGTTTGATCCATCCAGGCCACAAAAACTTTCTCCCTATCAACAACAAGGCTGTTTTGCTTTCTTTTCATTCGTGTGTTCACTAGAGTAGCACTTTTTTTAAATTTTTTTATTGTTATGTTAATCACCATACATTACATCATTAGTTCTTGATGTAGTGTTCCATGAGTAGCACTTTTAATTTCCTTCAAAAACTTTTCTTTGCAGTCACAACTTGACTAACTGTTTGGTTCAAGAGACCTAGTTTTCAGCCTGTCTTGGCTTTTGATATGCCTTCCTCACTAAGCTTAATCACCTTTAGCTTTTGATTGAAAGTGAGGGATGTGTGACTCTTCCTTTCACTTAAACACTTAAGAAGGGCCACTGTAGCGTTATTAATTGGCCTAATTTCAATATTGTTGTGCTGAGGCATAGGGAGGTCTGAGAAGGAGAGAAATTGAGGGCTGGTCAGTGGTGCAGTCAGAACACATACATTTATTGTTTATGCTTGCCATCTTATATAGGCATGGTTGGTGGTACCCCAAAACAATGACAGCAGTAATATCAAAGATCACCGATAACAGCTCAAGATAACAAATATACTGAAAAAGATTCAAATGTTGTGAGAATTACCAATATGTGACACAGAGACATAAAGTGAGCAAATGCTGCTGGAAAAACGATGCCAAAAGACTTACTCCACACAGGGTTGTCACAAAACTTCACTTTGTAAAACAAAACAAAACAAAACAAACAAACCCCCCCAAAACAACAACACCAAAAAAAAACCCTGTGTCTGTGAAATTCAATAAAAGAAGGTATGCCTATACCCTCTCTTTAGTAAAATATCCATTTTTATTTGCAATTTTGCTTTTTTGTCCGACAACCTTTCTGAGCCTGTCTTCTCCTATAAAATGAAAACAAAGGGACAAATGATCTCTAATGCACTATCCTAGATTTGTCACTGTCATTCGGAAATCCTCTTCAAAACCAAGTTGCATGTGTGTTTCATGAGGATAAATTTGGCTCCATACTGCCATTATGAAGGAAATCAGACAGGGTATCACTTGAAATGTCTATAGCTTTCTTTCTCAATAGTTAAAAGTCTAATGGCAGGAGCCAAGAGCAAAATGTGGAAAATTCTGCAAATGTTACTAACACCTACACTTAATTCAAATTGCTCACTTATTATTTCAAATACTGTATGGAAGTGTATGTCAGTTAAGAAGGGGGTGTAAAAATGGTGCAGCCACATGTCACTCTACTTAATACTTAACCTAAAATAGGAAAACATTTCACAAGTGCATAAGAACACCCAATAAAGCTCACAGAAAAGCTCACATTTCTCCCTCTCTTAAACTATTTCATCTTCTTGTTTACTGTGAAAGGAAAGTCTCAGGTTCAATAACCAGAATAATGATGTGGCTTTGGTAACTAAATCTTTACCTTGAAGATAAACCCCATTCTCTTTAATTTAAAAAAATAACTACTACTGTCAAATGGGTAAATCACCGATTCCTTTGCCTCCTAAACTGAAAGTTTACTTCTCCATGGGTCTCTACCATAAAAAGTAAAGGACTTCTCTGAATAAATCACTTCAACGTTTATACAGGGTGGTCCTTTCTGATGACTGTGCTCTTCTGCTTGACTTATTATTTCAATGTTTTAAATATGATTTTACTATGGAAGTTGAGGGTAGAGTCAACCTTTATTATAGCACTTTTAATCAGATAGACTGACCATGTATAAACTATTAGAATGCCAACATTTTTAATACTGTCTTAGATTAATTGAGGTGTTATTCATTATAATCACATTTTCTTGGCAAAATAAATGATAGTCGATAGCACTTTAATGTATTAAATGATTTTATGATAAAATGATAACTATTTTGGAGTTTCAGCTTTTTTTTAATTTTTGTTGATTCTTTAAGATTTTTATCTACTATCACTGTTAACATCAGTTGGAAGGCATACCATGGAATGTATCTACCAGTTCTGCAGAGTCCTGAAAAATTTCAATTACTTCTCTTATGTACAACCTTCTTCTAAGCATGTTCTTACATGTAGGTGATCTCAGAACTTCACCAAGGTGATTTGGCTAGCGATGGGACCCCAAGACAACATTTTGCTCCCTGAATTTTTACATTGAAAATAAACTCCAGAGCAGTTAATAACAAATATATACTTGTGGCAATTTTCCTGAAATGGCTCCTGAGTTTACCTGACATAAAAGTTACACCAGAAATGTGTTATATTGGTGAATCTTTCACTTAATTAGATGATCTCTCTCTGAGTTTGGACTGCAAGACACACAAAATAGAAATTAGGAAATGTGATGAGCAAATCTGGATATATACAAAAAGAGAAGTCCATAAGCAGGACCTCCGAAACAATAAAAACCTACACATGCCATAAATAAGCAGAAGTCTTAAATAAAGATATATTATGACAAAAGAAAAGAAAGGAAGTGAGAAAATAATCAGTTTGCAAGGCCAAGAAGTTGAAACTGAAAATAAGTCATAAAGGAAGAACATTATAGTAGTAAAGAACGATCTCTACTAAGGTAGTTCCCTGAGATGCTTTGCATCTAAACATTTCATTTTTCAAAAAGGAAAATTATAAACGTTTTAAAAAATTGTGTGCTAATATTTTGTGACATCTGCTAAGATAGTTTACTTTCATTTTTTTTTAAATTCTGTATCCATCTTATAACATTTCCAATCATCAAACTAACATGAATGGATCTTTATTCTCTGCCTCCAAATGTCTTTCCAGAATTACCTCTCCATTTCCATACATCTTAATCCTTCCTGGGAATTGAAAGCTTAGTATTTTTATGAAGAGACTTGGTAATGTACACTACATTATTGCTGTTTCAATTGTATTTCTAATATTTCATCTATATATTTAATATTACAAATTTGAGGGCTAATTGTTAGTTTAGCTGTAACAACAGTGAAAAATCTCTGAAGCAATAAGGCATATCCCTCAAAGTCGATTTTTCTTTGATAATATTTTGAATGATTTTTCTCTCAACATAGGATGTTTAATTACCAACAAACCCATAGTAATAGCATATTCGACATCAATCTCCCACTTGGTTTGCTTTTGACAAACCATATTGGCACAAAAACTGATGCATAATGATGGACAATATAAAAATCATTATTTCTTCAATGAGTAATATTTTACTCATTGATTTTTTGATGAATCAAACCTCTAACATTTTCAGTAAACAGCAGACATAAAAGAAATTTAAAAACCAGTTTACATTTCCCAACTTGATTCCTTTTCTTTCCTGCTAGCATTCATATCTTGCAAGTAAACATTCATTCATTCACTTATTCATTCTTTCTTTCAACATTTTTAAAATACTTACTATACACAAGTACACTAAATATTTATATACACAAGGTGCTTTAATACATGAAGAAAATTGTTTGCCATTAACTTTCATTGTTCAACATTTGTTTTCTTGTGTTTTATTAAGCACAAGGCAAAATTTATTTTTAAATCTTAAAATTTAGGTGTTCTGGCTTTTTTCAGAAAGGTAGAATAGAATTATCACAGTGTATGTGGGCCACTTTATAATCTAAAGTTTGGAAGAAGAGGAGTGGAAGAAAAGGAAATGTAATAGTTGGTCTCATCTAATCCTAATGGTTCCCAATCTCTTAGACCTCACCTCATGCCTCTTGCCTCCGGCTCCATCTAGAAATCTGAAATGTGGAAAAATAGATAATTAAATGGTAAAAGAGTTGCAGAACAGATAGGTAGATGATAAAGGGGGGAATTTTATCCCAAACTGGTTTTACACATTTTAATAACAGGAATCAGAATGAAAACCTTAAAAAAAAAAAAAGCTTAATTATCTCTTTCCTTTCCCTCTCTTCTCACTTCAAGCTCTGTCTCACTATTAGATATACTGTTTCAACATCAGCAGCAATCAAAGCAATGCAAATAAAAACAACATAGAGATCCTATTTTCAGCCAGTAAAATTGGAAATAATCAATATGTGCTATTATTAGTAAGGGAGATTGGCATTCTGACATATTGTGATGGGGTGTAAAATGTCATTGCTCCTTAATCAGAAATCTCAAAATGTATCTATTCTTTTGTACAACAATTCTATTTCTAGGAATTTTTCCTAATGACTTCCCTTTTCAATGAAACATACAGATTCTAGTAGCTAAAATAAGTAAATAAATGGCTGCAAATTTTCCCCATATTTTTGAAGTGTGAATTTTGTGGAGAAACAGCTTTAACTGGTGAGCATGCTTTGGTATAATAAAATTTGCTTTCTGCAGTAGTAATTGCATGCGATCGCTTCATGTTTTCTAGTCCTGGAGACTCCACTTAGCATTCTTCATGAGTATTCATCTCTGTAAAAATGGTTAGAATCTCAACAAGAATTCCACAAGGCCTACCACTAGGAGGCTTAAGAAGAGGAATCAAAGTTCTCTACACTGGCTGGTAATGATAATTACCATCACAGGACCAAGGAACCTCTGAAAGTTTATAGCAGTGTCATTCATAAAAGCCCCAAATGGGAAACACCCTGAAATTTCCATCAACTATAAATGAGACACATAGATCATGGTATATTCATCACATGGAAAGCAATACAAAAATAAAAATGTAACTACAATGACATAAAAATGAATGAATTTCCTAAGAATAAACTGGAAGAAAAGAAGTCATACGCACACAAAAATAAATACTGAATTATGTGTATATAATTTTTTAAAGTAGGCAAAATTAATCTGTGATATTAAACTCGAGATAGTGGTTAGGAGAGTGGTAGCCAACCAATGACACAACGTCCCTACAGTTAAACCAGAGGAATTCAGCTCAATATTTAGAGCTTTCAAACGTCAAACTGATACACTACACATTTGCACTGCAGTCTACTATGTAACTAGGGATTTGAATATATCCTTGAGGGTACAGAAAACCTTTCCAAGGGACCAACACAGGCTCATACAACTTCTAGATCTTCAATGAAAATACACTCTCTTCCATAAAAATAATCTGACTGAGAAAGTAACTGCAATAGGAACACTGTGCAAGCTTTCCTTTTTCACTCCACCTTTAACACCCACACTTCTCATACTATACCCAAAGAAAGTAACACATCCTAACCATCTCAGTAGTAGTGCACAATGCCTTGGAATGTAAAAATCTATAAGGTACCAAAAAAGGAGAGGCAATTCAAATATCTGAAAAGACTCTTTTAATTAAGGTACCATAAAACCATGGTTTTTATATACTTTTATTAAGGATAAAACATGGCACTAAATGGAATGTAATACAAAAAAATTATAGTGACATACAGCAATGTGCATGAATCTCACAAATATAATTGGATGCTCTGAATTAATAAGATATATTTTGGCATGGGATGGTAGAAATGATAATTTTTGTTTTACAACTTCATCTATTCTACCCATTGACTATCCTTAGAGAATCCATTGCTTTGAGGGAGCATCACATGAAAAAAAACAGAGTATCAGTAAGAAACACTGAATTTAGTGGAAATTGATTTCATTGAAGTGACACACTTATGTAGGATTCTACACTTTATCAATTTACTAATGTATCTAAAAATTAGAAAGGTTAAAGTTTGAAAAATCATGCTGAAAATATCAATTTACTATGAAGTACACCCTCCCTACAGTTACACCACTCTCAGTAATGAGAAAAGCTTGGGGAGGAAATTCTCATTGACTAGTGCTGATTGTCTAGGTGACATATTTTTACCATGATTTCAAGGAAGATATAGTAATATAAATTCTACATTTATTTCCAACAGATCAACATTACACCTTTGAGCAAATCAATCATATACTGGAGGCAAGACAGTATTGTGTATTTTCTCAAACACCTATTTAGGACAAATTTTTTCATGAATTTTTATAGAATGTTTACTGAATTCTGAAAACCCATATTCATTTTTACTTAGATGAAATTCTGAATTTTTTTTCATTTCTACCATGTAATTATGGGAATTATACTACCCTCACAGATATATTTTGTAGGATCTACTCTAAAAATGGACTACATATAGCAGGAGGGTGGCACACCCCCATCTCCATGGGGCCAGAAGCTCCTGTGTCTGGGACCCTTTGGGACTTCACCTATGTATCTCTTCATCTGGGTGGTCATCTGTATCCTTTATCATCTTCTATTATTTAACAAACTGGTAAACATAAGTATTACCTTGAATTCTGGAGCTATTCTAGCAAATAACTGAATCTAAGAGGAGATGTCATGGAAACCTCCAATATGTAGCCAAGATTGAATAACTGAGGTGACCTGGGACCTACTACTTGCAAGTGGCATCTGAAGTGGGGGGCAGTCTTGTGGGACTAAGCCCTTAACCTGGGAATCTACACTAACTCCAACTAGTGTCAGAATTGAATTGAATTGAATTGTAGGGCATTCAGCTGCTATCACACAGAATTGCCAGTGTGGGAAGTGTTGTGTCACAAGTGTTGTGAGTGTGATAATTGTGTGAGAGTAAAAGTAACATATAGGAGGAAGAGTAAATTTTTCCTACCTACTGGCTAAGAAGAACTTGCTCATACATCTTAAAACGGATTTTAGTAGATATTAAATTACTAAACTAATTAAATTCTACAGACACATTTAAAGAATATGTCAGTTTTGTTTTATTTTATTTTATAAGATTTTATTTATTTATCTGAGACAGAGAGAGAGAGAGAGAGAGAGAGCAAGTGCACGAGCGTGGGAGAGGGTCAGAGGGAGAGGGAGAAGCAGACTCCCTGCCAAGCAGGGAGCCTGATGCGGGACTCGATCCCAGGACCCTGAGATCATGACCCGAGTTGAAGGAAGATGCTTAACCAACGGAGCCATCCAGGCACCCCAGTTTTATTTTAAGTATTAATAATTACAATATATCAGAAATTGCATTAATTATAAGCATTTAAACTTGCTAAAAATAAGATGCCTATTTAAGAAGTAAAAGGGTAAGTTATTTTTAAGTTTCTTTTAGAAAATTTGCTGAGCATGGGTATCTGGGTGGTGATGTCAGTTGAGCATCTGACTTTCAGTTTTGCCTTGGGTTGTGATCTCAGGGTAGTGAGATAGAGCCCTGGGTCAGGCTCTATGCTCAGTGTGGAGTCTACTTGAGATTCTCTCTCTTTCTCCCTGCCCCTCCTGCTTGTGCTCTCTCTCTCTAAAATGAATAAATAACTCTTACAAAAAATTAGGTGAGCAGAATTTGTGAAAATAATTCCTTTGTCTATGGTCTATTATTAAATTCAGGAAGAATAGAGATTTGCCAAGTACATTAATAAACAGTTTCCTTTAGAATTTCCTTCACAAATTTTTAACGTTTTCAATATTATCTTCAACTTATTTCTTATTATAAGACATAACAGAAACAGAATTTCTATATAATCTGTGGAAATTTTATAGGATGTGTCTTCTACGAAAAGATCCTAATATAAACATATGTTATTGAATACTAGAGATAGTTTCTTCATCCAAAGAAATTCTAAGTTCTCTTTTTTTTATTATGTTATGTTAATCACCATACATTACATCATTAGACTACAAACCATCTAATCCAACTCATTTTCCTTTATGACTTGCCTACTGGAAACCTCAGAGCTAAATTTAGTACTTAACTATTCAGTATAATAATTTTCCCTTTCATTCACTGTATGACTTTGGATTTTCCAATTTTTAGTTAATTTTTTTGTATGTCTCTTATTCCAATCCTATTTAAATGCCTTAGAAGTAAATGGTTACATTGTATACTGGTAAAAACATACATTTTGGAGTCAGACTTCCCCTGGCCAAACCCCAGCTTTACTACCTAGTATGGTGTAATCTTGGGCAAATATAAGATCTCTGTGCTTCAGTTTACTCTTTGGTAAAATGGGAATGATAAGAGTACCTATCTCGTTCTAGAGGGTGGGGGGATGGGTTAGCTTGGTAATGGATATTAAAGAGGGCACAGTCTGCGTGGAGCACTGGGTGTTATACGCAAACAATGAATCATGGAACACTACATCAAGAACTAATGATGTAATGTATGGTGATTAACCTAACAATAAAAAAAAACAGTAAAAAAAAAAAGAGTACCTATCTCACAGACTTTTTATGAAAATCAAATCAATTATTAAGTATTATGCACCTAGAACAGTGCCTGACACATGGTAAGTATTATTTAAGTGTTTGTTAAATATTCTATAAAGAATAAACAGGGAATACTTCAATCCTCATTGTGAAGTTCCAAAGATCGCATATTTTATCATCATGAACTGAGTGCCAACTATTTAAACATTATTTTATCCTGAAAGTCCCATAATATGGAAAAGTATAAACCCTGCAATCAATTAATGAATATTAATTATACATCAATGAGACAGCATGCCAACTTGAATTAAAAGTAGTAGTCAGTACTAATCATTGGAATCTCAACATCTAGGCAATTACTATTTTTTTATGCAAATGTTTTGAGCTGCTCTCATCCTCATGAATAATCCTAGGAGAAAGTGATGAGAAACTTAGATATGCTACTTCTTGTTGTGTTATTTACTTTAAGTTACAATTCTTTAGGTGAAAGCTCAGTCCTAGGCTTAACACAAAAATCATTCAGAATTAATCTGTAAAGAAATTTGGGACTGCCTCCAAAGTCTCAGATTTTCAGCTAAACCTCCAAAGCTGACAGCAATAGATACAATGTACCTCAATGTTCTAAAGAGTGATAATAGAACCATCCATGCAATGCTGACTGAAATGGATCAAAACCAGTCAGGGTATCATGACCCCTAAAAGTCAATATAAGATAAAATGTGACATTTAAAAATAAAATGTTTGAAGGGAATCCCTAGACAGACAGAATGCCTTAACTCTTCTCCTCTTCGTGGGAGAAGGGGATGTACACTCTTCTGTCTTAATTAAAGGCAAGTGATGGCTACCTCAAGAGAACTACTTATAATTAGTGCTTATAAGAAAAGAAAGATACCTCATTCTCCAGCAAGAAGCATGTTAGAGCCCACTGTGCTCTGTCATTTAGATGAGGTAAGGTGACAGAGCCCAAGAGAAAACTCCACTTCAGGAGCAAACAACAACATAGAGAAGGGTACCTACTATTCATACTGAAAAACCTAAAAGCAGGAAGCTAACTAGGACTGCCTGTGCTTGGCACGATGAGAAAGGAGGAGTCAGAAGTTAGACAAACCGTCTTACACAGTTTGGTGAGACACAGGTGTGTGAGTTTCCAGTGGGTCTTGTATATGTTTGTACACTTGCAGAAGATAGCAGACACAAATCCCTCTAATAAACTCTGTCAAAGAGAAAGCTCAGTCAGGGGAAGAGAGCATGGCAGTACATCACCAGGGGTGCAGCAGACCTCAGAGGGAGTCTCCTCATATCCTGCACACTTACTCCAGTTGTCAAGTATCTGTCATAAGCATGATGATTAAAGACAGAAAATGTCAACCAATAGAAAACCACAGACAGCACCAATGAGGTACAGACCATTTGTATCTCTTTCTCTAATCTTTCCTCCACACCTCCTGCCCCAACCCTAGAAGGAGAGAAGATGGAGGTGGGACAGGAAGAGTAGGTAGAAAAAAATGATGCAAGCATAGACCACCCCCTCCCCACCATCTGGCTCACTGGAGTTTTTTGGGTTTTTTGTTTTTTTGTTTTTTTTTTAAATTAGACACAGATCATGCTGAAACTAATGAGGGAAAAAGTTTTTAATTGGATATGAAATTGAAATTTTAATTTAATCTAAAATGAACACTTTAATAACTGCACATGAAATTATTTTTATAGTTAAAAGTGATAGGAAAGTTATGGGATCTGTTTGAGATGCCATCTACACACAGGCAAGGGAGATTTGATAGATCTTTTTTAAATGTTTGGTAAGGAGAAAAATAAAGGAATTTCCTGTTTGCAGTTGCTTTCAGTTCAGTCCAACCAGCTTACCATGTAGAGAAGGTTATGTAACTCATGTATGCAAGGTAAGGATAATGTAACTTCTCTAGACAGTTCTTCATAGTTTATGATCTGAGAAGTGATATAAAAGATAACTTCAACTTAATCCTCTTTATAATATCAAAGTCCACTAATCTGAAGCATTTGCTCATTACGATTTGCCTAGCACTATAACAAGCTACCCACACAATTTCCCATTAACAAACATTCTGTAATAATTCCTCCACGCAGTTTTGCAAAGTGAAAAAATTAGTCCTACATTAATGTGCATGTACATTTACACTGATTTAAAATCTTCTGCCATTAGTTCTGCCAGTTAAAAATGATCTCTTCCTGATAAAAAATATTTTCATCACTTTATTCAAATTTTCACATTAACTAAACTATAAAATGAATTTGGCTTCTAGGTATTTGTTCATTCAATCTATTCTGATGTTGTGTTCTCCATTTAGATCAAGGTTGTTGTTTTTTTTTATTCTGTTTTTTTTTTTTAAATGTCTTGACTGTGAAAACCTACCAGCCTAGCCACACAGTTCTCCTCAGTAGTATGCAACATTTTCTCAAAGACCCCAAATTCTAAAATATTCTTCTCTTCACCCAGTCACTGCTCCTAAATCTGGGCTTGCTTCTCATCACAAATTCTAAATGTTGCCTGTTTTCTTGTCTCCAAGTTCATCCCATCTTTTATGATCTCCTTTGCCTCTTTAACAAACTCTGGCATCGATGTCAAAAATATTATTGTGCACTCACTTCTACTGAAGAATTGCTACCATTTCAAATACTTGCCAATCCCCAGGTCTCAACAACCTCTACAGTGTATATTCTGTGTTCTATATCTGGGGCTGCTGAATATTAGTGTTAAAATCATATAACTATACTAATGATCTTCAGCACAAATCCAAGCTCCCTATTCTCAACTTGGTGCTCTTTGCTGAATGGTATATACATATTTTATTCATCTATTGTTAGTACCAAAGCAAATTTATAAGGATGGCTAACCCAGACTTTTTCACTAGCCTTAAGTCCTATATACAACCTGATTGTTTCACTGTAAATATATGATATCATATCCTATTCTCCCAAGAAATTCTGCATCTGATGTGAAATATCACTGCAACTTTTTGGGACCTCTTTTTCTTCCAATCTTTGAGGGAAAATATATCCTTCCTTCTGACCAAGATTCTTCCCTTCACCACCATTTTGGTTTGTTTTCCTTATTAATTCCTACTTAAATCTAAGACTTCCTCTATTAGTTGTTTTATTCTCTTGTGCTTCTTCAGTTTCTTTGTTAGTATATTGACTCTCCTAAAATGAATGCTAGCTCTACAATTTCCTCAAGCTACTCTATTCTTTAACCTTCTATTCATCATTCTGAAATCTTCACAAATTATTCTATCTTAACAGCTTGTAATTTCCCTTCAAGCATACCATATAACCTAGCAATCTGGTTCCTAAACTCACCAATCTAACTTAAATTAGTTCGTCAAAGTTCATCAATGACAATTTAATCTCTGCATCTCCTGGTTCATCCCAGTTTTCTGTTCTATATCTATTTGGGGTTAAACTGTGTCTTCCCTATAAACACATGTTAAAGTTCTAACCTCGAGGACCTCAAAATGTGACTAATTGGAAACAAAGCCTTTACAGAGGTAATCAAGTTAAAATGAGCCTTAACCTAATATGACTGGTATCCTTATAAAAAGGAGAAATTTGGACAGAGAGAAAGACATGAACAGAAAGAAGAGGATATGAAGATACACAGGGAGAAGATGGCCATGTGACTGGAGTGATTCATCTACAAGCCAAGGAAAGCAATAATTGCTGGCAAAGATCCAAAGCTAGAAGGGAAAAGGAACAATTCTTCCCTAGAGCAGTCAAAGAGAATATGGCCTTGCCAAAGACTTAATTTCGGGCTTAAAACTCCAAATCTGTGGGAAAAAAAAAATCTGTTGTTTTAAGCCACCCAGTCATTGGTACTTTGTTAGAGTAGTCTCTAACACAATACCTTTCTGTATCAGTCTATACTGTAGACCATCCCGCTTTACAGCTCTCTTCTATCTTGGTTTCCAAAGTCATTATAACATCCCAACCCTCTCCCTAACCGTCAACTACACTCTTTGTTCTCTTCTTCTTCCCTAAGATGTCTTCTATTTTTCCTCTCAAACTTCTCCTCTTCAAATCCACTACTTTTTAAAATATTACCCCATTTGATTTAAAATATTACCCCATTTATGTCAAGTTTTTCTTACTCGTGCAGCTTTTCCTCAATATTCTAGCCAAAAGTAATCATATTCTCCTTTGTGTCTGTAAAATATTTTTTTTTTGTCTGCCAGCATTCACATTTCATATTTCTTCTCTGAATGTAGTTATATTACTTATTCTAAGCCATGGGTCAGCAAAGTTTTTCTTAAAGGGACAGAGAGTAAATATATTAGGCTTTGCAAATCATACAGTTTAGTCAACTACTCAACTCCACTGTTGTGCAAGAACAGCACAGATAATACGGAAACGGAGTCATGCATGCATGTCAGAAAAACTTTATTTACAAAATAGAGGCAGCCAGGGAGCTTCCCATTGTTTACCAAACCCTGTTCTAAATTATAAATTTCTTGAATGCAGAAGTTATTTTTTAGTCTGTTATATATACCTTGCAGAACTTCTGGCATTTGCCTTTCATATGTACATGATTGAAAAATGGACCTTAAATAAAACTAACACATATTCTCATGTACTTCTCTTTCCCTGTATTTCAGCATGTAAACTTTTAAGAACAAGATGCATAAAGAAATTCAAAACCCATCAGTTATTTAATCTGGATACATGACTAATGGTTTTCAAGGACGCTAAATACCATTTAAAGGATAAATATGCCAGTGTATAATAAAAAAGTATAATAAAAGAGCTCACGCTTTGGTTGGGATACAGAAGAGTTTCCTTAAAATTGAATAGAAGACAGCATTAGGTGAAATTCAGGTGCCATAATTATTCTAAGGAAGGTGTAAATATGAAGAGATATAGTATTCAAGGTAACTATGATAGAGTTGATCATGAATCAATTATTCATCATTTTATATTCTTCTGATTTACTGTTGTATAGCAAACCATCCCAAAACTTAGTGGCTTAAAACAATGATTTATTCATTCTCATGATTCTGTAAGTTGACTGGGTAATCCCTCTGCTGGTTTCACGTAAGTTAACAGATGAGGCTGCTTTCAGATAGAAGACTGGTTGACTGAAAAGGACTGAGAAGTTGGTGCTGTTTAGTTTTCTGGGGTACAATAGACTGGTTTCTTCACAACAGACTGTTCCCAGGGTTCCAAGAGGGCAAGGGTAGAAACTGCAAGGCCTCTGTATACATAGGCTTCAGAATTCACACAAGATTACTTCTGCAGCATACTACTTATCAAGGCAACTCACAAAGCCAGCCCTGATTCCAGAGGTGAAGAAACAGACTCCACCTCTGGAAGAAGGAAAGGCAGGTCGTACTGTGAAGGAGTATGGATGCAGGGAGGTGTCATTCACTGAGGTCATTATTATATTACTTCTCAACATGATCCTTAAAGGGAGGCAAATTTGACTGGCATTAGGAGGTGCATAGAGGAATAATGGGAGAAAAGACAGGAAAATCAAATAAAGATGAAATAATAGAAGTTGGCAAATGCCAAACTTAGGATTTCAATTTCTCCTTTGACAGTGAGAAGTTAGTGGATATTTGAACAGAGAAGTCCTACTCCCTCACAAATAATTCACATTTTGAAAAAGAGGTCATACATGGTTTCAGTGTTTTTTGTTTTTTCCTCAGAGCTGAGGAGCAAAATAATGATGCCTGGCTTTACTAAAAAGGAAATGGCCTTCAATCAAAGCACATAGTAATGGCTTTCTAGTTGAGAGAATATCTTGATGAGTATACAAACCCTAAAGTCACTGAAAGATGATGAAAGACTGTCTTTAAAAGATAACCAGAACAAGATCTTTTCATCCATGTGTGATACTTTCATTTCATTATAAAACACAGGAGGGTGAGTCCAGTATTTGGGAAAAAGAACTGAAGGTCTTCATAAATTTCAAGATCTTTCTGTTGTGAGATTTTTAGATATTCCTTGTCACTCTCTTACTTTTTATTTATTTGACCCTCCATCTGGAAGCTGATAGAGGCAAATAAACAATCTTTCCTTCACTTCACTTCACTTTCCACTGTGGACCACAATTCTCAGGATATGTTTAATTCAAACTACCTGACTTAGTTATTAGAAAATTCAAAGGCAACAGCTTTGTTCTATGTGACTCATAAATAATACACTGTATTGGAGAGTGTAGCATAAAGATGAGGAATCCCTGCTTAAGGTAATATTCACAGCATGCTATTAATCAACCACTTGGCCCACACTTTTTAATCTCTAACTAATTCTACACAAAAACAGTTTGTTCAATTAAATTGGCTACTATGGGAAAATTCCACAGTGGCTACTGTTAAAAAAAAAAAAAAAAAGGCCTCCCTGTTTGCACTACATGTAAGCATAGTACTGAGAGATAGGAAACGAGGTGATATATTTTAATCTTATTGAAAGTACATGTCTACAATTCAGATATCCTTTTTGAATGGTCATGCTAGATTACAGACATAAGCTCCCATGGATAGCCCCAGGCTCTCTAACATAGTAGTGTGAGCAGTAAACAGCACAGAAAGCAAAAGGATTTGTTGACATTTCTTGCTGGTTGCCACAGGGATAAAACCGAATGAAATCCTCAATATATAAAAGACCATGGATATTAACACTCAAGCTACTCAGTCTGAATTCAATACAGACCTAATTCTATAACCTTCCAGGTATTTTCAATATGTCTGAATCCTAATGTACTTCACACAAAACCATGTGTATACATAGGAACTGGAAAGTTAGCACCGCAGTCATAAAATGAGGCTGTAACTTCCTGTTGATCCAGATTATATACTTATACATATTTTTTTTTGGTGTAGTCTTCATGTGGTTTTGAAATGAATTTTGTTTACAATTGTGAATGCTCTGTGTGTATATGTGTGTATGTTGTGTATATATATCATGTAGCAGCATTTACCAGGAAACTATATCGCTCCTTTTTCCTTTTTCTTTTACTTAACCTATCAAAACATACATTTACCTAGTAAAAAACATTTACCTTAGTTCATTGCACAGTATGATGCCTTAGAGGCAAAATAATTGAAGCTTGTGTTAGGCTTCTCTTTATTGTACCAGTGAAGTTGGATATTATCTGGTTTCTTAGATAATTCATAGTGCTAAAAAAGTGGAGTCATGATATTCAAACAATGCTGCAATTCAGGGGGGGAAGGTAAGATAAAAATAAAGGCATGCAATTACATGATCCAGTATGTACTAAGTATTAAATTAAAAAATTAAGAAAAACTTAACAAAATTACCATGCTTTTTAGGGAAAATACAGTATAATGTGTAATTTATACAAGGCATTTATTAATTTCACTTCAGCTATCATGCTTAAACAGATGTCATTAATCACACATTTTTAATTCCATTAAACGTGTGTCTAAATCAATCTTTTCTTATAAACTTCAATATCTTGAATGTCACAGAAAGTCAAGTGACAGATTGCTCTGTTTCATTCAAAAGAATCAATCTATGAGGCTACATGTGAGGATTCTAGAATTGTGTTGATGATGTACAGACTTTTATTTATAAGCACTTTCTGCAGTCACACAACTTTTATGTGGCACACAGCACTACAAAGATAAGCTAATTTAAGGACCTTTACCAGGACATACTCTAAGAGAGTTTAGAGTCACCATGGCAACAAGTTACCAACCCTTAACAACCTCAAAGATGAATATTTACTCAACCCACTAGACACCCACTATGCCTTCATTGTCACTAGGGCAGTTAGTTCCTATTTGCCAGTTACATCATCCTTGCTGCTATTTATTCAGTTTCTCAAATCTCTGTGCTCTCCTCCCAACATCCAAAGTATCTGCTTTTCCTTGCCAGACACTTAAGCAGCTCTATTTATTTTCCCAGTTCTAGATTCTGTGCTGCATTACTCCTCTGGAGTAATGGATTTATTCTCCTCTCTACCCATCTCTGAGGCATAAATTCTTAGTTTATTAAAATAGCAATAGTTACCATTTGTTGAGTGTTCACAGCATTGTATACTGCACTTATTTTTTCCCCATATGTCATCTTGTTTAATTTTCATAATACCTGTGAACCCAACAGTAGCCTGATTCTCTTGGTGGTTCAGTTGGTCAAGTGTCCAACTCTTGATTTCAGCTCAGGTTGTGATCTCACGGGTTCTGAGATCAAACCCTGCACTGGCTCCGTGTTCAGAGGGAAGTCTGTTTGAGATTCTCTCCTCCCTCTCCCTCTGCCCCTCCCCAGGCTTGTGCACTCTGTCTCTTTCTCTCTCTCTCTCTCTCCCAAATAAATAAATCTCAAAAATATCCTGGCTCTGCCACTTATTAGAAGTATGCTTTTGGGAGGCGGAGCAAGATGGCGGAGGAGTAGGAGACCTAGATTTCGTCTGGTCTCAGGAATTCAGCTGAATAGGGATCAAACCATTCTGACACCTACGAACTCAACAGGAGATCGAACAGGAGAGTAGCAACAACTCTCTGAACAGAGAAGCGACCACTTACTGGAAGGTCTTTTCTGATTTGTATACAGTATATTTGCTGGGGACGTTGTAAACCTGTTAGCATTTTGTTCTCTCATTCATCTATTCTCCTCTGGACAAAATGATAAGACGAAAGAAATCACCTCAGCAAAAAGAACAAGAGGTAGTACCGTCAGCCAGGGACCTACTCAATACGGACATTAGTACGATGTCGGACCTAGAGTTCAGAATCATGACTTTAAAGATACTAGCTGGGCTTGAAAAAAGCGTGGAAGTTATTAGAGAAACCCTTTCTGGAGAAATAAAAGAACTAAAATCTAACCAAATCGAAATCAAAAAGGCTATTGATGAGGTGCAATCAAAAATGGGGGCACTAAATGCTAGGATAAATGAGGCAGAAGAGAGAATCAGCGATATAGAAGACCAAATGATGGAAAATAAAGAGGCTGAGAAAAAGAGAGAGAAACAACTACAGGATCACGAGGGCAGAATTCGAGAGATAAGTGATATGATAAGACGAAACAACATTAGAATAATTGGGATCCCAGAAGAAGAAGAGAGAGAGAGAGGGGCAGAAGGTATATTGGAGCAAATTATAGCAGAGAACTTCCCTAATGTGAGGAAGGAAACAGGCATTAAAATCCAGGAGGCACAGAGAACCCCTCTCAAAATCAATAATAATAGGTCAATACCCCGACATCTAATAGTAAAACTTATGAGTCTAAGAGACAAAGAGAAAATCCTGAAAGCAGCTCGGGAGAAGAGATATGTAACCTACAATGGTAGAAACATTAGATTGGCAACAGACCTATCCACAGAGACCTGGCAGGCCAGAAAGGACTGGCAAGATATCTTCAGAGCACTAAACGAGAAAAATATGCAGCCAAGAATACTATATCCAGCTAGGCTATCATTGAAAATAGAAGGAGAGATAAAAAGCTTCCAGAACAAACAAAAACTAAAGGAATTTGCAAACACGAAACCAGCCCTCCAAGAAATATTGAGAGGGGTCCTCTAAGCAAAGAGAGAACCTAAAAGCAGCAAAGAGCAGAAACGAACACAAACAACAGACAGTTAACAGTCACCTTACAGGTAATACAATGGCACTAAATTCATACCTTTCAATAGTTACCCTGAATGTAAATGGGCTAAATGCCCCAATCAAAAGACACAGGCTATCAGATTGGATTACAAAACAAGACCCATCAATATGCTGTCTGCAAGAGACTCATTTTAGACCCAAAGACACCCCCAGATTGAAAGTGAGGGGGTGGAAAACCATTTACCATGCTAATGGACACCAAAAGAAAGCTGGGGTGGCAATCCTTATATCAGACAAACTAGATTTTAAAACAAAGACTGTAATAAGAGATGAGGAAGGACACTATATCCTACTTAAAGGGTCTATCCAACAAGAAGATCTAACAATTGTAAATATCTATGCCCCGAACATGGGAGCAGCCAATTATATAAGGCAATTAATAACAAAAGCAAAGAAACACATTGACAACAATACAATAATAGTGGGGGACTTTAACACCCCTCTGACTGAAATGGACAGATCATCTAAGCAAAAGATCAACAAGGAAATAAAGACTTTAAATGACACACTGGACCAAATGGACTTCACAGACATATTCAGAACATTCCATCCCAAAGCAAAGGAATACACATTCTTCTCTAGTGCCCATGGAACATTCTCCAGAATTGATCACATCCTAGGTCACAAATCAGGTCTCAATCGGTACCAAAAGATTGGGATCATTCCCTGCATATTTTCAGACCACAATGCTTTGAAACTAGAACTCAACCACAAGAGGAAAGTCAGAAAGAACTCAAATACATGGAGGCTAAAGAGCATCCTACTAAAGAATGAATGGGTCAACCAAGAAATTAAAGAAGAATTAAAAAAATTCATGGAAACCAATGAAAATGAAAACACAACTGTTCAAAATCTTTGGGATACAGCAAAGGCAGTCCTGAGAGGAAAGTATATAGCAATACAAGCCTTTCTCAAGAAACAAGAAAGGTCTCAAATACACAACCTAACCCTACACCTAAAGGAGCTGGAGAAAGAACAGCAAATAAAGCCTAAACCCAGCAGGAGAAGAGAAATCATAAAGATCAGAGCTGAAATCAATGAACTAGAAACCAAAAGAACAGTAGAACAGATCAACGAAACTAGGAGCTGGTTCTTTGAAAGAATTAACAAGATTGATAAACCCCTGACCAGACTGATCAAAAAGAAAAGAGAAATGACCCAAATCAACAAAATCATGAATGAAAGAGGAGAGATCACAACCAACACCAAAGAAATACAAACAATTATAAGAACATATTATGAGCAACTCTATGCCAGCAAATTAGATAACCTGGAAGAAATGGGTGCATTCCTAGAGATGTATCAACTACCAAAATTGAACCAGGAAGAAATAGAAAACCTGAACAGACCTATAACCACTAAGGAAATTGAAACAGTCATCAAAAATCTCCCAAGAAACAAAAGCCCAGGGCCAGATGGCTTCCCAGGGGAATTCTATCAGACATTTCAAGAAGAATTAATACCTATTCTCCTGAAACTGTTCCAAAAAATAGAAATGGAAGGGAAACTTCCAAACTCATTTTATGAGGCCAGCATTACCTTGATCCCAAAACCAGACAAAGACCCCATCAAAAAAGAGAATTACAGACCAATATCCTTGATGAACATGGATGCAAAAATTCTCACCAAAATACTAGCCAATAGGATCCAACAGTACATTAAAAGGATTATTCACCATGACCAAGTGGGATTTATTCCTGGGCTGCAAGGCTGGTTCAACATCCGCAAATCAATCAACGTGATACAATACATTAACAAAAGAAAGAACAAGAATCATATGATCCTCTCAATAGATGCAGAAAAAGCATTTGACAAAGTACAGCATCCTTTCTTGATCAAAACTCTTCAGAGTATAGGGATAGAGGGTACATACCTCAATATCATAAAAGCCATCTATGAAAAACCTACAGCGAATATCATTCTCAATGGGGAAAGGCTGAGAGCTTTTCCCCTAAGGTCAGGAACGCGGCAGGGATGTCCACTCTCACCACTGCTATTCAACATAGTATTAGAAGTCCTAGCCACAGCAATCAGACAACAAAAAGAAATCAAAGGCATCCAAATCGGCAAAGAGGAAGTCAAACTCTCACTCTTTGCAGATGATATGATACTGTATGTGGAAAACCCAAAAAACTCCACCCCAAAACTGCTAGAACTCATACAGGACTTCAGTAAAGTAGCAGGCTATAAAATCAATGCACAGAAATCAGTGGCATTCCTATACACCAACAACAAGACAGAAGAGAGACAAATCAAGGAGTCGATCCCATTTACAATTGCACCCAAAACCATTAGATACCTAGGAATAAATCTAACCAAAGAGGCAAAGGATCTGTACTCAGAAAACTATAAAATACTCAGGAAAGAAATGGAAGAAGACACAAAGAAATGGAAAAACGTTCCATGCTCATAGATTGGGAGAATCAACATCGTGAAGATGTCAATGCTACCTAGAGCAATCTACACATTCAATGCAATCCCCATCAAAATACCATCCACTTTTTTCAAAGAAATGGAACAAATAATCCTAAAATTTGTATGGAACCAGAAGAGACCCTGAATAGCCAGAGGAATACTGAAAAAGAAAAGCAAAGCTGGCGGCATCACAATTCCGTACTTCCAGCTCTATTACAAAGCTGTCATCATCAAGACAGTATGGTACTGGCACAAAAACAGACACATAGATCAATGGAACAGAATCGAGAGCCCAGAAATGGACCCTCAACTCTATGGTCAACTTATCTTTGACAAACCAGGAAAGAATGTCCAATGGAAAAGAGACAGTCTCTTCAACAAATGGTGTTGGGAAAATTGGACAGCCACATGCAGAAGAATGAAACTGGACCATTTCCTTACACCACACACAAAAATAGACTCCAAATGGTTGAAAGACCTAAACGTGAGACAGGAGTCCATCCAAATCCTAAAGGAGAACACAGGTAGCAACCTTTTCGACCTTAGCCGCAGCAACTTCTTCCTAGAAACATCGCCAAAGGCACGGGAAGCCAGGGCAAAAATGAACTATTGGGATTTCATCAAGATAAAAAGCTTTTGCACAGCAAAAGAAACAGTCCACAAAACCAAAAGACAACCGACAGAATGGGAGAAAATATTTGCAAATGACATATCAGATAAAGGGCTAGTATCCAAAATCTATAAAGAACTTATCAAACTCAACACCCAAAGAACAAATAATCCAATCAAGAAATGGGCAGAAGACATGAACAGACATTTCTCCAAAGAAGACATCCAAATGGCCAACAGGCACATGAAAAAGTGCTCAACATCGCTCGGCATCAGGGAAATCCAAATCAAAACCTCAATGAGATACCACCTCACACCCGTCAGAATGGCTAAAATTAACAAGTCAGGGAACGACAGATGTTGGCGGGGATGTGGAGAAAGGGGAACCCTCCTACACTGTTGGTGGGAATGCAAGCTGGTGCAACCCCTCTGGAAAACAGTATGGAGGTTCCTCAAACATTTGAAATTAGAGCTACCGTTCGATCCAGCAATTGCACTACTGGGTATTTACCACAAAGATACAACTGTAGGGACCCGAAGGGGTACGTGTACCCCAATGTTTATAGCAGCAATGTCCACCATAGCCAAACTGTGGAAAGAGCCAAGATTCCCATCGACAGATGAATGGATAAAGAAGGTGTGGTATATATACACAATGGAATATTATGCAGCCATCAAAAGGAATGAGATCTTGCCATTTGCAACGACGTGGATGGAACTGGAGGGTGTTATGCTGAGTGAAATAAATCAATCAGAGAAAGACATGTATCACATGACCTCACTGATATGAGGAATTCTTAATCTCAGGAAAGAAACTGAGTGTTACTGGAGTGGTTGGGGGTGGGAGGGATGGGGTGGCTGGGTGATAGACATTGGGGAGGGTATGTGCTACGGTGAACGCTGTGAATTGTGCAAGACTGTTGAATCACAGTTCTGTACTTCTGAAACAAATAACGCAACATATTTTAAGAAAAAAGAAAAAGAAGAAGATAACAGGAGAGGAAGAAAAGGGGAATATGTCAGAGGGGGAGAAGAACCATGAGAGATGATGGACTCTGAAAAACAAACTGAGGGTTCTGGAGGGGAGGGGGGTGGGGGGATGGGTTAGCCTGGTGATGGGTATTGAGGAGGGCACGTTCTGCATGGAGCACTGGGTGTTATGAACAAACAATGAATCATGGAACACTGCACCAAAAACTAATGATGTAATATATGGTGATTAACATAACAATAAAAAAATTAAAAAAAAAAAAAGAAGTATGCTTTTGGATAAGCCACTCAACCTCTCTTGCTTCAAGTATGTCATCTGAAAATGAGAATCATATACCTAATCCATAGGGTTATCCTGAGGATTAAATGAGTTAATACATGTAAAGCACTTAGAAGATTATCTGCCATGAAACAATAGCTGGCATATACTGACAGAATACTATTACCTCCAATATATATGAGGATATGGGCTGGAGACTTTAGGTAATTTACCAAGATCATATCACTAGAAAGGGGTGGAGATGAGATTCAAATGTTGATCTCTTTACTCCTACATCTTGGTGCCTCTCTCATTGTGTTGTTTTTTTCCCCGGGGCAAGTCCTCTATTGTGAATAGATTTTAATTTAGAGGTTCCTAAAGCTTTTTTATATAGTTTGTCTCATTTGATCTTCACAACTGCTAGAGATAATACCAGCCCTATATATTATCTTTTTTCCTTTTTTTTTTTTTTTTTACGTGAAAAAACTGAGGCTTAGAGATATTATATAATTTAAACCTGGTGTCACACAGAAAAAGGGAGCAGTGTAGGTTTGGGATTTGGCATTTCTGATTCCTTGGTTAAAATTCTATCTTAAAACATTAAAGAAACAAAGCAGAATGTTTTATCATGATTTTTGCTTCAGCAACTTTGGGACAAATTAAAAGTCCTAAACTCTGGTGCCAGGAAAAAAAAGAAAGAAAGAAACAAGTTGAAATAAGTGAATGAATTAATTTTATTAACCTACCTTTGTCTCAGTTTCCTCATCTGTATAATAGGAATCACGTGTATATTTCATAGGGCTGTTGTGATTATTAAGTTGATCTATGTAAAGCCCTCAGCACAGTGCCTAGCACATAGTATAAGCTAATTAATTAATTCGAGGTACTAGGCAGAGGAATGAAAGAAACAGGAAAAGGTGACTGCTTCAAAAAGTAAGATCTTGCAGTATTCTAAACATAAAATGTCTAGTGAGAGAATGAGTTTTACCTTTCATCATTGAAAAAAAAGTAAAGAATGAGCTTTACCTTTTCATCATTCATTCTGCAATTCATTTGGAATTTATTTCTGCATGTGATACCATGTAGGGATATTTACTTTTTCCCATATGATCATCCAATTGACCTAGCATCATTTATTCAAAACACCATCTCTTGGGCGCCTGGGTGGCTCAGTTGGTTAAGCGACTGCTTTCAGCTCAGGTCATGATCCTGGAGTCCCGTGATCGAGTCCCGCATTGGGCTCCCTGCTTGGCGGGGAGTCTGCTTCTCCCTCTGACCCTCTTCCCTCTTGTGCTATCTCTCATTCTCTCTTTCTCAAATAAATAAATAAAATCTTTAAAAAAAAAAAAGAAAAAAGAAAACACCATCTCTTCCCCATTGTTGTGTAACAAAGTAATTGTCATCAATTTAGTAGCCTTATATTTGTAGATTTATGTCTGGAACTTTACTTCCCATTCCAGTGCTGTCCATTTGACCAATACCCCACTGTGTGATTTCATGTAGATTTATCAAAGATTTTAATGTCTGACAAAGTAAGTTCACCAATTTTGTCATATTCTTCAATATTGTCTTGAATATTTTTTACAATTTTTATTTCCATAATAAATTTTATAGTCAGCTTATTTTTCACACAGTCCTCCCAAAATTCTTTTTGGCATGTCACCAAATTTGTGGGAATTGACATCTCTACAGTACTGAGTCTTCCTATCCATGAAAAGTACATAACAATAAAATTGTATATCCTTTATTTAAGTTCTCTTCAATTTATCTCATAATTATTTTGTGTTTTTATGTCCACTAGACTTATCCATATATATTTTATGTTTTGTATACAGTATTGCATTTTTTAAAAATTTGATTATTGACAGCAAATAGAAAAATAACAGAACTTTGTACAGGGACTTGTGTGCAGCAATATTGCTAAACTTACATTTTAAAGATATTCATTTATAGGTTCTTTTGCATTTTTCCACACACATAATCATGTCATCTATTAATTATAACATCCTTTCATCTTCCTCCTGTCTTTTCTTTTCTCATTCTCAATTGCCAAGAAATAGTTTTCAGTTTTAACCACTGAATTCAATGTTTGTTTTTTTTTTAAGATTTTATTTATTTATTTGAGAGAGAATGAGATAGAGAGAGCATGAGAGGGGGTAGGGTCAGAGGGAGAACAGACTCCCTGCTGAGCAGGGAGCCCAAAGCGGGACTCAATCCCAGGAGCCCAGGATCATGACCTGAGCTGAAGGCAGTCGCTTAACCAACTGAGCCACCCAGGCGCCCCACTGAATTCAATGTTTGCTGTAGGTTTTTTATAGCTACAATTTATCAGATTAATGAAGTTACGTTCTATTCCTAATTACTAAATTTTATCATGAAGATGTGCTGACTTTTGTCAAGTAGTTTTTCTGCTCCTATTGAAATAGTTATTTTTTTCCCCTCATAATGTGTACTTAATACCACTTGACTACTGAAAATTTAACTATCTTTGCCTGAAATAAAAATCCTATTTGGTAATGATTTGAATTACATTACTAAGGATTTTTATATCTTTTATAAGAAATATTATTTTGAAATTTTCAATTTTATTTGGTATTTTCTTTGACGGACTTTGGAATCAGTTCATGCTGACCTTATAAAGGGTCAGAAAATGTTCCTGATTTTCAAGTAAAGAATGTAAGATTTGAATATTTCTTTAAATATTTGAAAGAATACACTGGTGAAGCCTTCAGTATCTGATATTTTCTTCGTGAAATGAATTAAAGAAGGCACCCAACTTCTTTAACAAATAATAGACCATTTCAGGTATTTATTTTTTTGTCAGTTTTGCTAAGTCCCTCTCCAAGAAATTTATCCATTCCTTCCAAATTATGGCTTTTTTTCATAATTCCCCCTACTATCTTTTTGATATTGACAGGACTATTGATATGTCTCTTTTTAAAAAATTCCTGATATTGGTAATTTATGATTTCTCTTTTTCTTGGATCTTTCTTGCTGAAGTTAAGCAAACTTTTAAATCTTTATTTTCCAGGGGCGCCTGTGTGGCTCAGTTGGTTAAGCGACTGCCTTCGGCTCAGGTCATGATCCTGGAGTCCCGGGATCGAGTCCCACATCGGGCTTCCTGCTCAGCAGGGAGTCTGCTTCTCCCTCTGACCCTCTTCCCTCTCGTGCTCTCTATCTCTCATTCTCTCTCTCTCAAATAAATAAATAAAATCTTAAAAAAAATAAATCTTTATTTTCCATTTCATTTCATTGAATTGTTACTTTTATCTTTATATTATTCCTTTCTTCTATTTTCCTTAGGTTTGCTTTGCTTTCCATTATTGTTCTTTGTTTCTTTCCTTTTGGTTCCTAAGATAGAACTTACATCATTGATTGTTCAGCCTTTCTTCTTTTCTCACATATACAAATAAGGCTATGCATTTCTATTTACTACTGCTTTTAATTCAGCCCACATATTACCATTGAATTTTAAATATTTTCTAGTTCTGTTTTGACTTTTTGATCCATGGATTATTTTAAAATATACTCCAGCCCCTGAATTTTCTTTATTTATCCACTTCCTATTGATTTCTAGGTTAATTCCATTAGATCAGAGAGTATTCATTAAATAATATGTATCTGAAAAACATTGAGGCTTTCCTTTTGGTACAGGTTATGGCCAATTTTGCTAAAAATCCCATGGACATCTGAAGAGATTGTAAATTCTTCTATTGTTGGATATAATATTCTATCCTTGTCAACTGCATATACATGTTTTCATTATTGTGTTTTCAGATATTCCCTATTTTACTGGGTTTTTAGTCTACATTTTATATTAGCTTTTGAAAAAGTTGAGTTAGTGCTTCCCATTACGATTGCATCCTTGATTATTCTTCTCTTTTAATTCTATTAGTTTGGTTAATATATCTTAAATCTATGTTATTGGATGCATACACATTAATGATTTTATGGTTGTAATATCATTGCATTGGAATGATGCCTCAATCATTATGAAATTTCCTTCTTTATCTACCAATAATTCTTTCTTTAAAGTCCACTTTGTTGGTCCTGTAGGATAGCTAAACCTGCCTTCTTTGGGTTAATATATGAATGGCATAGTTTCTTTCTTCCCTTTACTTTCAATTTCTTTGTAGCCTTATATTGACAATATGAATTTTATAAGCAATAAATAATTCTGTTTGGTTTGCATTCAATGTTAAAATCTGCTTAGACTATTTATTTTTACTATGTTTTTTAAAATTTTTAATTTTTTTAATTTTTATGGTCTTATTTATTTTAGAAAAAGAGAGAGAGAATGCACAAGGTGAGGAGGAGCAGATGGAGAGGGAGAAGCAGACTCCCCAGGGAGCACGGCATGAGTAGGTGCTGCAGGCTGGATGCAGGGCCCCATGTGGGGCCAAAGCAGGGCCTGATCCCTGGACCCTGAGATCATGACCTGAGCCAAAGTCAGACACTAAACCGACTGAGCCACCCAGTTGCCCCTTACTTTTACTATGGTTTATGACAGTTTTATCTACCATCTCACTATTTGTTTTCTATTTGACCCATCTGTTTTATATTTTTCCCTCCATTTGGATTTAAATATTTTTAAGTTTTATTTCGTATAATTGATATAAAAAAACTGTACATACTGTAATTTGATGTTTTCATGTATGCATACACTTGGGAAATTGGCACTACATTCAACCTAATCCTTCACTCCTGCCCCCTCTTGCTTCTGCTTCCTCCTCTCTCTGCTTTAGCAACTACTCATATGATTTCTGTCATAATATGTTTGTATTTCCTAGCATTTTATACATACGTGTTTTGTTTTGCTTCTTTTCCTCATGATAATTATTTTGCTATTCATCAATACTGTAATAATATGTACCAACATATTCCTTTCCATTGCTGTGTAGTATTCCATTGTATGCCATACCACAGTTTATCATGTGTTGATAGGTATGTAGATTTTTTTCCAGTTTTAAAATTCTATGAAGACTTATGTGCAAATTTTTGTATGTACATATGCTTCTTTTCTCTTGGGAAAATGCCTAAGGGTACCATATCTGCATCATATGGTAGATGTATGGTTAGCATTTAAAACATTTCAGAGACTAACAAACTATTGTCCTGTGATTGTCACAGTTTACACTCTTATCAGTAGTGTATGAGATGTCTAATTTTTCCATATCTTTGCCAAAATTTGGTATGATCAGTCTTTTCCATTTTAGCCAGTGTAATACGTGTGCAGTGGTATTTCACTGTAGTTTTAATTTGTATTTCCCTAGTGACCAACAATGTTTAACAATTTTGTGTGTGTGTGTTTGCCATCTGTATAGCTTTAGTGAAGTTTCTGTTCAATTTCCCTCATTTTTATTGAGTTCTTTGTTTTGTTACTGAGTTGAAAAGTCTATATATACTATAAATAAAAGTGATTTTTAAATATGTGGGTTTTTAAATATTTTCTCACAGTCCGTGACTTGCCTCTTTACTGTATTAGCAAAGTTTTTTGGTAATACACAATTTATCACTTTGTTCTGTTACGATGATGTCATCTCTAATACATCTTTGCCTAACAAAAAATTCACAAGTTTATTCTCCTATTTTCTTTTACTAGACGTTGTATAGTTTTAGGTTTTCTATTAAAGCTGCAATCCATTTTCAGTTAGTTTTTGCATATGTTATGAGGTATAGATGGAAGTTCTTTTTTTTTCTTTCTTCCTTTTTCTTTTATTTCTGAATATAGGTATCTAATTATCCTGGCACGTTTGGTGAAGAGACCATTCTTTCTAGACTATGCTAATTCCTCTGTGCTTCCATATACATTTAAAACAATTTGTGAATCCCTAAAAAGAAAAATATTGTAGGGTTTAGAGTATAGGTCTTCCGAATATTTTTTAAATTCATTCCTAAATATTTTCTATTTTCTTATTTATTTTAAAATATTTATTTATATTAGAGAGAGCGCCCATGTGCTGGTGAGAGTTGGGGGAGGGTCAGAAGGAGAAGGAGAGAGAGAAACTCCAGTAGACTCCCCACTGAGCATGCAGCATGAAACCTGAACCCCCAGATCAATCTCCAGACCCTGATATCACGACCTGAGCTGAAACCAAGTGTCAGACACTCCAACTGAGCCACCCAGGTGCCCCAATTTTTTATATTTTATATTAATGTAAATGGTATTGCTTTATACATTTCAATTTTCATTTGTTTATTCCTAGTCTACAGAAAGACGATTGACATATTGACCTTAAACTAATTGTTTCTGGAACTTTTTGTAGAGATTCTTTAGAAGTTTAGACAATTTTATGATCTTCAAATAAAGACAGATTTATTTTACTTTATTTTTTTTGCACCTAGGCTTAGAGTTTTCTTTATGGAACAGTTTTAAACTCTGAATTAGATATCCTTATTCGAATTGTCAAGGAGCTTCTGCTTCTACAAAGATTGCTTCTGTCTTATCAAATCCTTGAGAATGCAGGTTGCTGTTTAAGACCCCTCCCACTGTTTCCAGTCTTAAAGAGTTGCTATCTTATGTCCCTTCTTCTTGGGAATCACAGTGTGGCCTAATGTTCAATACCTTAAACCCATTATAAATCCAATCTTTCTTATCCCATCTTGAGACAAAGCAGAGGTATCAAATACTCCCATTATATAGTATCTTCTATTTAAAAGAAACATTTTCTCTATCTCACCTCTCTTCCAAAGCCTCAACTTCACACTGGTTTAAAATAAAACTGAAGGGGAAGAAATCAGAGAGGGAGACAAATCATGAGATTCTGGACTCTGGGAAACAACTGAGGGTTACAGAAGGGAGGGCAGTGGGGGGATGGAGTAGCCACGTGATGGGTATTAAGGAGGGCATATGATGTAATTAATGAGCACTGGGCATTTATGCAACTAATGAATCATTGAACACTACATCAAAAACCAATGATGTACTGGCTAACTGAAAATAAAAAAAATAAAAAATAAAATAAAATAAATCCTTTAAACATTATTTGTTTTCAAATCGAATTTATATAAAGTATCATCTTCCCATCTAACATTTTATATATATATATATATATATATGTGTGTATATATATATATATATAGTTTCATTCTTAACTATAAGAATGATTCCATGGTATTACCAGGTGGTAGCCTGATGCAAAAAAATATGTTGTACAATTTTGGGGAGTGTTGTATGTTTAAATCTGGTATTCGTGCTCAGTTTCCACGCCTATCCTTTCTGCATTTCAGGCAACAATGTAAGTAAAAGTGATATCTAAAAATATAGCCTATTCCATTGTTGGGAGCAACCGACTGAAATCAGGTAATAGTTATTATTCTGTCAAGATATTCACATGTCACTGGATGAAAAATATTTCTTCTTCAGTCTTCTATCTTATTCCAATCTGATATCAGTCATGGGAGATATCAAGTCCTCGTCAAAAAGATTTTTAAAATCTGTAACTAGCAAGAGATACAAATCTTGTTCTCCATTGATGTCACTGGTTCTCAGAATCAAAGTTCAGCATAATTAAGAAAAAATTAGAAAAAAATTCATCTCAGCCTCTTAGAAAATATATAAATATTAACATGGCTAATTATGAAAAAATATTGATATGGGCTGATGTGCAATATGTGGTGAATTCTGGGAAGCAGAAGCTGGTTTAGAAGTCACAATATCTCAGTTCCTGACCTAACATGACTTTGAACAGGTTGTTTGGCATTGAGTGCACTGAAACCTCTATAAACCTTAGTGAGTCTTCCTACAAAAGAGAAAAATTCTGTTTTATGATGGTCATATAAGAGACTGAATCTTAAAAGACAACTATGAAAACTATAAAGAAAAATATTAAGTTAATATCGATATTACTGGCTATAATTTGCCATCTGAATTATGGTCCTGATTTTCATCCACTTTATATCATGGATATAAGAATAAGATAAATGTGATCTAGCCATTAGAAACAAAGAAATTAAAATATGTTACAACTCAGAAAAAACATGGGCTTGAATACCATCCATATAGTTTAAAAATAGAATCTAAAGGCAGCATTCTCATTAATGACTTTGAGTGATGAAAATATGAGAAAAATTCAGGTGTCTTTGACTTCTGATCAAACATATCTGATACTTCCTAAGCAAGCATAAAATTAGAAGTATTTTGAAGTGAATGGTATATGTAGCAACTGCAATTCACTGTCATTCAACATTAAAATAAACATCAAATTGGGCAAAAAGCTTAGAATACTATATACTGAAATAGGTATATAAATAAGTGAAGATATATAAATAAATAATATGGAAGTTATAACACCTTGTTCCTACTGAATTTTACAGCTTTTAATCCATACATTTTTTCCATTTTATCAATATGTTTTTGAATAAAAGGATTCCATCTTCCAGGGAATATGCTGTCAGTAGAAGACAGAGAGCACCAAAATGGGGTCACAAAAAAAGTGTAGGTCCTGATCCAGGTCCATGTCCTTTCAGTAAGATCCATGAAATCCTTCCTTCCTTAGCAAAGACAAGTCAAATCAAATCACAGAGTCTCCTGCTTCCAATACATAGCAAAATAGAAAAATCAATTTAGATTCAGACAAAACTCACTGACAAAACTGTCTAAAAAGGAAGCACAACCTCATAACATATTCTTTGAACTGGGGTGGCCACAAGGGAGAAACAGAGGTGCTAGTGTATTTAAGTAGGGTCTACTATGTTAAACCCTATTCACAGGAATAATGGCAGGAAAAGGAAGTAAACTGACAAATATCTTGGTATTCTTAAGAACCCAGTTTTGAGAGGAAAAAAATATATAGGAATAAGAAAGGAGCATGCAGAGGTAAATTCTTAAGTCTAAGAAATAATCTCAAAAGTAAAATCCCCAACTTAAGAACACATTTTATTAGATGTGGGACTTTCCAAAGGGCTTATCATTTCTATCTTTATAGACTCCAAGGTAAATAAAACAGTAAGCAAAAATGATTAGAAAAATAAAAAAATAATTATTTTCAGGGGTGTGGTAGTTTGAAAATATGTCCATAAATTCTTAGATGTTCCTTCCTTTGGTAGAGCTTAGTTCTCTTCTCCCTGAAGCAGTTATCTTATGCCTGAGTCTCATTAACTGTATGTATATTGGGGGCACATTATTCTTGTTATTTTACAGATCTTCAGATCAAAAGAAGCTAACCTTGAGAAATTACTTAGCTATTACATCCAAGGGGGACTCATCTTTTGGATCTAATTTAGGTGTCACCATCCTGGACTTCGAGATGAAAACTGGGTGGTCTTATGGAAGCTAAGTGCATTTCACATGTGGAAAGAATGTAAATAATTGAAGGTCAGAAGGCTATGGTGGTTGTAAATTATGTATACTAATTATTTGATTTTCCTCCCTTTGTTAGAACCTAATTCCCTCTCCCTTGAATATGAGCTACATATAATGCTTACTTTTCATAGACTCCGACAGAAATGAGGAAGCATGACTCCCAGTATAGATCAGAGACGCTTCAAAACTTGCATATTACTCTCTTTCAGATAATCATTTAGAGAAAACTATTTGCCATAAAGTGACATCACTCTATCAGTACTGTGAAGATGTCCATGCTGAGAGAAACTGAAGTCTCTGGCCAACAGCCAGAAAGAAACTGAAGCCTCCTGCCAACAACCATTTAAATGAGTTTGGAAGCTGATTCCATGGCTCCAGTCAAGACTTCAGCTGCTCACCAGCCTGAATAAAGAACCTCATTACTCACTGGGCATTGGTAAAATACTCAGAAGATTTGTGTCTTAGTAGAATGAAAAAACTAGCCCTAATATTATGCTACCACTTAGCAAGGCTTAAAAGTAATACCTGAAGATTCAAACTAATTCCAAGTAACTTAACCGTGTTCCAGAACAAAGCTCAGAAATATTTATAGGAGTGCAAAAATAAAACCCAATAACATTAAACTGATGATGTCTAAAATCTAATAAAATTATTAGATGGCCAAAGAACCAGTTATCTATAATCCATAACACAGGAAAACTCAATTAATCAAAATAATGAAATGATACATATGATAGAATTAGTACACAAAGACATTAAAGTGGTTATTATAACTATTTGATAAATTCAAGAAGTTAGAGGACACACAGGTCATATTAAATATAGACATGGAAGATTAAAATAAAAGACCCATATCAAACTTCTAGAAGTGAAAACTGATCTTTTTTTTTTTTTTCAGGAAGTTCTGGAATCTTGAAGAGAGAGCTGTTAATATAGGCATTCATTTGGGGTAGGAGGGTCGATGAATGAATGAATGAATGAATGAATGAATGAATGAATGAAAACACAACTGCTCAAATCCTTGGCGATGCAGCAAAGGCGGTCCTAAGAGGGAAGTATATAGTAATGCAAGCTTTTCTCAAGAAATAAGAAAGGTCTCAAATACACAACCTAACCTTAAATCTAAAGGATCTGGAGAAAGAATATCAACTAAAACCTAAACCCAGCAGGAGAAGAGAATTAATAAAGATTAGAGTAGAAATCAATGAAATAGAAACCAAAAGAACAGTAAAACAGATTGACCAACTAGGAGCTGGTTCTTTGAAAGAATTAACAAGATTGATAAACCCCTGGCCAGACTTATCAAAAAGAAAAGAGGAAGGACCCAAAAAAAATCATGAATGAAAGAGGAGAGATCACAAACAACACCAAAGAAATACAATTATAAGAACGTATTATGAGCAACTATATGCCAACAAATTAGGCAATCTGGAAGAAATGGATGCATTCCTAGAGACGTATGAACTACCAAAACTGAAACAGGAAGAAACAGAAAAACTGACAGACCCATAAGCAGCAAGGAAATTGAAGCAGTGATCAAAAATCTCCCAACAAACAAGAGTCTAGGGTGGAATGGTTTCCCAGGGGAATTCTACCAAATATTTAAAGAGGAATTAATACCTATTCTTCTGAAACTGTTCCAAAAAATACAAATGGAAGGAAAATTTCTAAATTCATTTTATGAGGCCAGCATTACCTTGATCCCAAAACCAGACAAAGACCCCATCAAAAAGGAGATTTATAGACCAATATCCCTGATGAATATGGATGCCAAAATTCTCACCAAGATACTAGCCAATAGGATCCAACAGTACCTTAAAAGGATTATACAGCATTACCAAGTGGCATTTATTCCTAGGCTGCAAGAGTGGTTCAATATCCACAAATCAATCAACGTGATACACCACATTAATAAAAGAAAGGACAAGAACTGTATGATCCTCTCAACAGATGCAGAAAAACATTTGCCAAAGTACAGCATTCTTCCTTGATTAAAATTCTTCACAGTGTAGGGATAGATGGAACATACCTCAATATCGTAAAAGCCATATACGAAAAGCCCACAGCCGATATCATTCTCAATGGGGAAAAACTGAGAGCTTTTCCCCTAAGTTCAGGAACATGGCAGGAATGTCCACTCTTACCACTGCTGTTCAACATAGCACTAGAAGTCCTAGCCTCAGCAATCAGACCAACAAAAAGAAATAAAAGGTATCCGAATCTGCAAAGAAGGAGTCAAACTCTAACTTTTCACAGATGATGATACTTTACATGGAAAACCAAAATGACACCACCCCAAAATTGCTAGAACTCATCCAGGAATTCAGCAACGTGGCAGGATACAAAATCAATACACAGAAATCAGTTGCATTTCTATACACTAACAATGAGACAGAAGAAAGAGAAATTAAAGGGTTGATCCCATTTACAACTGTATCCAAAACCATAAGATACCTAGGAATAAACCTAACCAAAGTGGCGAAGGATCTGTACTCTGGAAACTATAGAACGCTCATGAATGCAATTGAGGAAGACACAAGAAAGGGAAAAACGTTCCATGCTCATGGATTGGAAGAACAAATATTGTTAAAATGTCTATGCTACCTAGAGCAATCTATATATTTAATGCAATCCCTATCAAAATACCATCAACTCTTCTCACAGAGCTGGAACAAATAATCCAAAAAATGTGTATGGAACCAGAATAGACCCCAAATTGCCAAAGGAATGTTGAAAAAGCAAATCAGAGGTGGTGGTATCACAGTCCAGGACTTCAAGCTCTATTACAAAGCTGTAATCATCAAGACAGTATGGTACTAGTACAAAAACAGACACATAGATCAATAGAACAGAACAAGACCAGCCATCGCTGGCTTTGCAAAGGCACCATGATAGGAGGAATGTATCAGTGTCTAGAATCTGGTAAAGGAAACAGATTTTCCTACAGTTCTCAGAAGAAACACAGCCCTGCCTGGTATCTGAGTTTTGGCTTAATGAAACCAATTTTGGACTCCAGACCTCCAAACAATGACATAATAAATCTGTGTTGTTTAAAACCATTAAGTATGCAATCATTTGTTATAGCAGCCATAGAAAACTCATATAAACAATATAAATGTATTTGTTGTGGGGGTTTATAACATCTAAAAGTAAAATGTGTAAAAAAATAGTATAAAAGCTAAAGGGGAGAAATGGAAATATTCTGCTATAAATTTCTATGTTATACTTGGGGTTGTATACCAGTAAACGAAGCAGCCTGTGATAATTTAAATATGCATACTATAAATCCTAAAATAACTATTAAATAATACAACAAAAATTAGCTAAAAATACAACAATGGAGGTAATATGGAATCATAAAAGATACTCAGTACATATGCAGAAAAAAGAACAAAGAAGAGATGCAACAAATAGAAAACACTTTGTTACTGCAGCAGAAGGTGGCCTATATTGATTAATACACCAGTTAAACTACCAGCAGGGGTGCCTGGGTGGCTTAGTTGGTTAAGCATCTGACTCTTGGTTTCGGGTCAGGTCATGATCTCATGGTTGTGGAATCAAGTCTCACACTGGGCTGTGCTCAGTGTGGAGTCTGCTTTAGATTCTTTCTCCCTCTCCCTCTCATTCATTCTCTCTGTCTCTCAAACAAATAAAATCTTAAAAAATGTATATAAACCAGCAGACATTGTCACATATACAAAAAAAAAACTATATTAATCACTGAATACTTTAAATAAAATGATCTTTTATTTTTCTTAAAGATTTTATTTATTTATTTGAGAAACAGAGGGTGCAAGCAAGAGAGTACAAGCAGGGGGAGCTGCAGAGGGAGAGGGAGAAGCAGACTTCCCGCTGAGCAGGGAGACCGATGTGGGGCTCGATCCCAGGACCCCGGGATCATGACCTGAGCCGAAGGCAGCTGCTTAACCGACTGAGCCACCCAGGCACACCTAAAATGATCTTTTAAATGAAACCAAACAACTTAGAGTTGAATCAAAATAAAATTTAAATTGGAGAAGGTATTACAAAATTGTAGGGCTTTAGAATATTGATATGATAAAGGAATAATACTTTAGAATATTAACATTATAAATCTCAAGTTAAAAATAAGAAAAAATAAAGAAATGGAAATACAAATATTTGAAAATGTCTCAGTTTATTGATAGGGGGAGTTAAATTACACCACATTTAAGGTAAATTGTGTTGACCTTAAAAACTAATTTCTGTATTTATAATTTTTTTAACACAGAGGAAAATTTAGGTGTTTCATATTAAGTTCATTAATTCTTACATTTTCATATCTAATTATTTTCATATGTTAAATTAATTTCAATACTATTTTGTTTAAAAGAACATGCAGAGCAAAATGCCAAAATCTCAGTTTTGATTATCCATTAATCTCTCTTTTTATCCATGTGTGAAGTTTGTAAATGAAAGTCTATGAGTCTATGGGTGAAGCCTAAAAAATGTCCATCTAAAATTGATAATACTTACTTCTAAGAGCTGAGATTTAGGGTGACTTTCTTTACACCTTCTTTTACTTCCTATGCTGCTGTGGAAATCTTGCCATTTGCAACGACGTGGATGGAACCAGAGGGTATTATGCTAAGCGAAATAAGTCAGTCAGAGAAAGACAGTTATCATATGATCTCATTAATATGTGGAATTTAAGAAACAAGGCAGAGGATCATAGGGGAAGAGAGGAAAAAATGAAACAAGACGAAACCAGAGAGGGAGACAAACCATAAGAGACTCTTTATCTCAGGAAACAAACTGAGGGTTGCTGGAGGGGAGGCGTTTGGGAGGGATGGGGTGGCTGGGTGATGGACACTGGGGAGGGTATGTGTTGTGTAAGACTGATGAATCACAGACCTGTACCCCTGAAACAAATAATACATTATATGTTAATTGAAAAAAGAACATGTTAACATAAGTAAAATCACTATTTTTAAAAATTAATTTAACCTTAAACAAGTTAAACTGTTCAGATTCATTTTTCAAAAGTTTTTTAAAAATATTTTTATCTAGGAGTGCCTGGGTGGCTCAGATGGTTAAGCATCTGCCTTCAGCTAAGGTCATGATCTCAGGGTCCTGGGATCCAGACCCACATCATGCTCCCAGCTCAGCCGGGAGACTGCTTCTCCCTCTCCCTTCTGCTTGTGCTCTGTCTCTCTCTCAAATGAATAAATAAAATCTTTAAAAATATACATATTTTTATCTACAGGTAAAAAATGAATCATATCCTTGTAAAACATGGAATGTAATGAATATTAAATGAGAATATCTGAGAGAGATGAGAATATATGAGAAAGTGCAGTGTGAACTAGAATGGTATCAGTAAATGTTAAAATTGAATTGTTCCTTAGTCTTGTGCCCTTGCCAGCATAATACATTTAGAAACTTCCAGTCAAGATGTCACACTGAGAAGATGGAGGAATTCTTCCTCCTGTCTTAAGTTTATTTTTTTAATTTTTTAAAAATTATTTATTTATTTATTTGAGAGAGTGCATGAGAGAGAGTGAGGGAGAGTGAGCAAGGTGAGGAGCAGAGGGAGAAGCAGGCTCCCCACTGAGCAGGGAGCCTGACCGCGGGGCTCTATCCCAGAGTCGTGGGATCGTGACATGAGCCGAGGCAGCCACTTAACTGACTGAGCCACCAAGGCGCCCCATCCTGTCTTGAGTTTTTAAATGAGGAACAAAATGTGATTTAAACACACACACACACGCTAAGCTAATGAAAGGAAACCTGAAAATGCCAGAAATAGAGGGCACCCAAAGCCTCAGCAATGAGTCAGAGTTGAAACCATGTTGAAACACCACCTGGGTGGCTCAGTTGGTTAAGTGTCTGCCTTCAGTTCAGGTCATGATCTCAGGGTCCTGGGATGGAGCCCTGTGTCTGGCTCACTTTTCAGCCAGGAGTCTGCTCAAGGATTCTTTCTCCTTCTGCCCCTTCTCCTGCTCTCTCTCCCTCTCTCTCTCTCTCAAATAAATAAATAATCCTTTAAAAAGAAAAGAAACCATGCAGTCCACAGGGGGACCTGCAGGCTCTGTGATGTCAAGAACCTGAACTCTGTACCCTGGATGGATAAGCAACAGAATCCAGCACCAAGGTTACTACAGTAGGTCCAGCAAGAGACCAAGAGGCCTATCCCAGGGTGGCAGCACTAGTAATGAGATAACTGGCTGTGAGGGTATGTTTCAGAGACAGATTCAACACAATCACTAGTGATTTGAAACAGAGGAAGAACACAGTACATGAAACAACAAAGTCAAGAGAAGCAGGATACTCCTGAGGACTGACATATGGTAAGAGCTGAATAAATGTTAGGAATTATAATTATTAATCACATATTTCAACTGGCAGAAACTAACAACTAACTTCCTTCTAGCCACCTTTATATAAGAACATTAGAACCAGACAAAGCTGGAGGTGAGGACAGCCTGAGTGTCACAGGTCAGAGACCATCAGCGAGGAGTCTACTTCAAGGAGAGCTCTTTATTCAAACAACACTCAAGGCAGCTAAACTTAGGGGCCTGCCTCCTCACAGATCAAACACGAACATGTAGAAATCAGGATCTTGAAAGAGTTTCTCTCTTCTGATCATGGAAAATCCAGAAGCTAGCTCTAAGCTTTTTATGCAAAACCTCAAATTATACCAACAAGCAAAAGGCAACACTCCATCCAACAAATCTCTGTTAATGTCAGAAAGGGATTTGCAAATTCAATTTAGAATCCAGAAAAATATTGCATGTAATAATAGTTACCATTTCCTCCACTTTTGCCAAGTCAATGCTAACTACCATCCCCAATCCCCTACTCTCAGACTCATCGCCCCACATGCATAAACAAACAGAAAACCCACAGACTGATTATTCCTAAAATTTAGTGCATCACATTAGTCCGAGGTAGCTCCATATACTTTATTTCTAAATTTTTAAATTGAAATATAATACAGAAAAGTATTTAAGTAAATACAAAATTATATAAAAGTATATACAAAAATATAGAGCTCTCCTAATTCTAAAGTTAAACATACTCATATAATTCCCACTCAAAGCAAAAAATAGTATATTACCAGCATTCCCTGAAGTATCCATTACGCTCCCTCCTATGTCCTAATCCCCTTCACAGAGGTTCTGATTCCTATCGCCATAGGTTATTTTTTGTTGGGTTCTGAATTTATATAATAGATTCACATTGTATGCATTCTTTTGTGCCCGGCTTATCTTATTATACTATCATGATTAGGATTGTGAGATTAATCCATGATGTTGCTTACGACAGTAATTTTTTTTTTCATTGCTGTATAGTATTCAATTTCATGAGTACACCAAAAAGTATTTATCCATTCTATCTGCTTATGAACATTTGGGTAGTTTCTGGTTTTTAACTGTTGCAAATAGTGCTGTTATAAACACTTCTGTGTATGTCCTATAATGCATGTATTCATACATATCTGTTGGGTATATAACTAGGAATTCTAAAATAGGTAAATGTTCAGGGTTGAGCCAAAATGCCTCAAAGTTTTCCAAAGTGGTTTCACAAATAGGCACTCCCAAAGCCCTGTACAAGTGTTTCAGTCTCCCCACATTCTTGACAACACTAGGAATTGTCAGTAATTTTTATTTTGGTTATTATGGCCGGTGTGCACTGAAATCTCATTACGGTTTCATTTTGCATTTCCCTAATTACTAATTAGTTTGAGCCCTTTTCACATTTACTGGCCATTTGGATAACCTGTCTTGTGACATGTCTATGTGAATTGTAATTGCTTTTCTACCGGAATGTTTGTCCTTATTGATTTGGAAGAGTTCTTTATTCTGTATATGAAGTAATCCCACTTTAAAATTAAAGCAGTTCTAAGCAAACAAAAATCATTTTATTTGAATATTATTTAAATGCTATATATATATATATATATATATATATATATATATATATATATATATATAACAAAAATGTTAAAAAATAAAGCCATGTGGGCTGCCTGGGTGCCGCAGTCGGTTAAGCAACTGACTCAGGTCACAATCCCACAGTGGTCACAGGATCTGGGATCGAGCTCCATGTGGGGGTCCACACTCAATGTGGAGTCTGCTTCACATTCTTTCCCTCTCCCCCTCTGCTCCTGTCCGCTCATGCTCTCTCTCAAAAGAAATAAATACCATCTTTAAAAAAAAAAGTAAAGTCTCTCCATATAGATTAAGAAGTATAATGATGGTGATGATGACGATGGTAAGGTAAAGAATACATATGTATGTGTATATATCTCCACAGGGAAAGCCCCTAACATTTACTGAGAGTATATTCTATACTAAGAGCTTTATATGCAGTTTCCCTTAAATCTTTCTTAAATCTTTCCCAATAAACATAAGAGGTACATATTATCTCTTTGCCACAGAGATCACTGGCTCTTAAGTGAGGTAACTTGCCCAACCAAGGTCACATAGTTAGAGAAGTGGCACCACCTGTAATACAATGGGTACCTCTCTGGTCATGAATACAACATGAATACAAAATAATCTGAAGCACTAGCAGAGAAAACTGTGAGGCACTGCAACCAGAAGAAAGGTACCAAATGAGAAGATCAAGAGCAAGAGTCAAGAAGAAACTGAAGACTTCTTTTCATTTTGGGGAAAAAAATAAGTTTTTGTTCCATCCTCAGATGTTGTCACAGGGAAGAGTCATTTGTTAAATTATATTGCAAATAATTAAGTTGTTTCTAACACACAATATGTATTCATATAGTAGACACTCAGAAAATATTTCCTGGAAATATTGTTGTTCCTTAAACAAGAGAATTTTAATTTTACTTGTTCTATAAGCACAGAGAACTTCTAAATCATTAATGCAGAGTGTCTTTATTCAGGTCTAATAAGAGGGAAAAAAGAAATTAAAATATTGCCTATGTATTCAGTGTCAAAAAAGCAGACAGATATTGTACAATGCAATGCATGGCTTTGTAACACCTTTTCTGTAAGAGAAATCACTTGATATAGATTTAAACTTGAAAAAGAATTCACTGGCACATATTTGACAAAGGAAAGGTGACTTCTTTTTTTTCTTTTCTAACAACAATTCACACCTGCAGACAAAATCTTTCCAAGTAAGTAAATCAGTTACCCACTCCAATTCCAACTAAAAGAAAAATCACACTCTAAACTAAAATTAATATGCTCCAAATTTATTCATAGATTTGCATGCAAATTAACACACCCATAGACACACACTGACACACATATTCTAAAAAATATATATATTTGCTGTACAAAATATATATAAGCACCTAAAGTGAAAGACCTTACCTGTTTATTCATTTCCTCATCCACCATGAATAATCACACTCAGGACTATTTTTCATAGAGTTTTCCAAGTTCAGCTACAGAGTTCTCTCTCCTGTTTCCTGACCCTTTCAGGATAAACCAATGTGTCACAGCTTCTTTCCGGAATCTGGAGCTCACATCCACTGTTAGTGACTTGACCTATGCCAATTTAGCTTTTCTCAGAATCAGATTCTCTATGGAGAATCTACAGTAGGCAGCTCTCAGTGGCTGTCGGGAATACCCCCACAACCTCACCAGCAGGTAGAATGTTAGAGTGAAAACAAGTTCAAGTTCGATTTTCTACACCTGGAGACATTTTACTCTACAGGCACAAAAAATACATAATCTGTAAATAAACTCATTGTAGTCCCTACTCCCTGTCCCCTTATAAATTCCTTCTGTGAAATAACTGCTCAAGGGCAGATGTAAAATTATACTGAAGAATAATATTGCCTTCAAATTAGGTCAGGAGACAGAATCCTCTATGAAGTGGGTAAAACAGGGCAGAACAGAGTTTTGACACTGAGGAATCTTCAGAGAAGATTCCTATTTGACCAGATTCATATAACCTAGTTACAAAGACTCAGATGCTGGTATATTAGGTCTAGCTAACTGCAGACATTAACCAACATTCACTTCACAACTGAAAAGTTATTTCTAGTATTACTCTCCTTAACTATGTATCTCAAGTGCTGACTCAATGATATTTGCAGCTTTTGCTTTAGCTACTTCTAGCATGCAGATGCTTACCTAGGATACTTCACGTTAACTGATTGCATCACCACACAGCTTAACCTCAAGTATTTTCAAGAATATATTAAGATACAACTGTCAACCCACAAACACAGTGGCCAGGAGGATTGCAGAGGTGTAATTCCCACATAATCCATGAGTAGCTGGCAGGTTCTTAAGAAAGTAAAACCTCAATCCCTTGCTATGACCAGAAGTTGGGTGGGTGGCTTACCTGCACCACAACTGCATTCCCTATGCCATGGTCCCCATCAGAGCCAGGTGCTCCGATGAGTTCTCTTGCTGGGCCACTTCTCTGATCTCTGCGTTAGGCCCCTTCCCAGAGATCCATTCCCCAGAACCTCCCAGGCCTAAGTATATTGAAGGAAGAGCTCGAATCTCAGTTTTCCTAACAGTCAAAACCAATGTCTTCCTTTCACTTCCAACAACTTCCTATTATTATTACTTAATTATCTTCTGCACCAAAGATCCCTTCCTTATATATTTCTTGGACAGTGAAGCATGATCGCAGATAACAGACTCATACATTCAAAGAACAAAAAGGCTTAATTACAACTTTTTTCCTCAACAGCTTGCATGTTTAGGCAATTTCTAATTTTTATAACCCTTAAACACAACAGGTTGTTTATATCTCTGTTTTTCCTAGATCGTATAGAGATGGCCCAGAATTTTGAAATGATAGTTGTTTGCCCTCTCTTGAGAGAAAAATGTCAAACATGCTTCAATGGAGAGGCCTTTTCCTAAAGGTGAGAAATGAGATTCTCAGTGAAACCTTTGTCATTTGAGTAGAGAAAAGCCCAAGTTTATTTTTCAAAAGGATTTTTCTACATTCACACTCATGATGTCAGTTTTTAGCTTATATGTTGGGACACTTGCTTAAGAATCTTGTTTAGCAGTTGTAGGAAATGCATTCCATCTTTATATGTTATATAGCTTATTATAGCATAGTAGGGAATCTAAGGAGGACGTGGAATTATTCTGTATTTTGTTGTTTTCCACCAAGATTCATTCAGTATATAGTTACTGAATACATACTTTACGTATTAGACACTGTTCTAGAAATCAGAGATTCAATGGCCAAGAGAGTACTGTGCTTTCGTGGAGTTCCCAATGGAATGACTCACACCACACATTGTTCTGTGACTTTTTTTCCTATTAAAAATATGTAATGTTAGAGAAAAATTCCAAATGATTAACGCAGCTATCTTCCCCTCCAGAAGAGGAGCTTAAGTAACCCCTCATCCCCTCTCAACTGTCGGCTGTATTTAGTGATCTGCTTCTGAAGAGTATGGAAAGCAGGGACCTGACAAACACTACCTTGTCCAGGTGATCAAACTTATTATCAGCAATAAGTCATGTGGATACCATGTGTTCTTGACATAATGTGATGAAAACAGGACTTACCTCTATAGTCTTCTTCCCCAAAACCCAGAACTCCAGTCTAATCATGAGAAGAATATCAGAAAAATAAAATTGAAGGGAATTATACAAAATATCTAACACTCCTCAAAACTGCCAAGGTCTTCAAAAACAAAGAATTCAGATAAATTGTCACCGTTTAGGGGCACCTAATGAGCCATGACAACTAAATATGTAGTTCCTGGCTGGAATCCTGGAACAGAAAAAGGACATTAGGGAAAAACTAGTGAAAAAGGAATAAAGAGTTTAGTTAACAGTATACTGGTTCCTTAACTGTACCAGATATGGCATCGTATAACGGAAACTGTTAGTAAAGGGTGAGAGGCATAGGAGAAATACGAGCATTACCTTTGTAACATTTCTGTAAAAGATATTCTAAAATAAAAAAGTTTATGTAAAAATATATGTATATTATATAGCATATTATATATATCCATGTAGTTACCATTCCCAGTACTCATTCCTGTGTGGACATGCAAGTTTCCAAGGGGCACTGTTTTCCTTCTCTTGAGGACTTCCTTTATCATTTCTTGTAGTTCAGGTCTACCAATGATGAATTCTCTTAGTTTTTTATGTCTTTGAAACTCTTTGTTTCATCTTCATTTTGAAAATAGTTTCACTGGGTAAATAATTAGAGGTAAACAGATTTTTTTTTCTATATACTTGAGATGTTGCTCCAGTATTTTCTAACTTGTATTGTTTCTGACAAGAATTCTGCTACCATCTTTATCCTTGTTTCTATGTATATCATATAGATCTTTTCCTCTGGATGCTTACAATATATCGCTGGTTTTTAAGCAATCTGATTTTGATGTGTGTTGGTGTAGTTTTCTTCATATGTTTTGTGTTGGGGATTTGTGGAGCTTTTTGGATCTGTGGGTATGTTAAGTTGAATGGTGGCTCCCCAAAAGTTTTATCCACCGTACAGGACCTGTGAATGTGACCATGTAAGGTCTATGAAGATGCAATTAAGTTAAGGGTCTCAAAATGGGATCATCCTCAATTATTTTGGTGGGTACTAAATCCAATAACAAGTGTCTTTATAAGAGAAAGGCACAGAGAGATGAGGGTCCACTGAGGCTAAGATGTGTTAAGATGATAATAGAAACTAGAATTATGCAGCCATAAGCTAAGAAATGCCTGGAGTCACCAGAAGCTAGAAGTGGCTTGGAAGATCCTCCCTTAGAAACTTCAGAGAGAGTATGGTCTTGCCAACACTTTGATTCAGTACTTCTGTTTTAAGCCATCAAATCCGTGGTATTTTGTTATGACAATCCAAGAAAACTAAGAGTATGGGTTTATGTCTTTAATCAAATTTGAAAAAAAAATTCTAGCCCATTATTTCCTCAAATTTACTTATTCTTTTATTCTTATAATTGGGAACTTTGATTACATGTATAGTTAGCCAATTAAAGTTTTCCCAAAGTTCCCTAATGCTCTGTTTATTTCAGTCTTTTTCTCTCTGCATTTCATTATGTATAGTTTTTCTTACTATGTCTCCAAATTCACTAATCTTTTCTTCTGCAGTGTATAATCTGCTATTAATCTCATTCATTTTACTTCTTATCTCAGACATTACAGTTTTCACCTATAGGAGTCTATTTTGGTCTTTTAAAAATACTCTGTATATCTGTATATTCAGTTTCTCCTCAAGCTTTTTTTTTAAGATTTTTATTTATTTATTTGAGAGACAGAGAGAACATGAGCAGGGGGCAGGGAGAGAGGGAGAAGCAGACTCCCCGCGGAGCAGGGAGCCCTACACGAGGCTTGACCCAGGACCCCAGGATCATGACTTGAGCCAAAGGCAGATGCTTAACCAAATGAGCCACCCAGGTGCCCCTCAACTCTAGCTTCTTAAACATGTGGAATGTAATCGTAGTAACTCTTTTAATGCCTTCTTCTGCTAATTTGATCATCTGTGTCCATTCTGCGTCAGTTTCAGCTGATTTAAAAAAATTTTTGACTGTGGATTATATTTTTCTCTTTTTCCACGCTGATAATTTTCACTGAATGCTAGAAAACATGTCTTAGTCTGCTCAGGCTGCCATAATAAAAATGCTATAGACTTAGTAGTTTAAACAACAAACATTTATTTGTCACAGTTCTGGAGGTTGGGAAGTCCAAGATCAAGACACTGACACATTTGATGTCTGGTGAGGAACTACTTCCTGGTTCGCAGAAGGCCATCTTCCGACTGTGTCCTCACATGGTAGAAAGGATAAGGGAGCTCTCCGGGATCTCTCTTTTAATGGTACTAATTCCAATCATTTCTTAAAGGACCCACCTCCTAATACCATCACATTGAAGATTTAGGTTTCAACAATGAATTTTCAGAAGACACAAACATTCAATCTGTAGCATTATTTTACATTTTAGCTTCTGGTTTTTAAAATTACTATAAATATTCTTGGAGTTTATTCTGGGAAGTAATGAAGTTACTTTGAAATACTTTAATATATATGCATCTTACTTTTCTGCTTACTTAGGCAGGACTAGAATAGCATTGAGTTTTGGGTTAATTTTCCCCAGGACGGCAGCAATACCATTCTCAGTACTGTAACCAATTCTTCATGCATTATGAGGATCTGAGGGATGTCCTTGGGGGGAAAAGCTTGGTATATGTTAAACATACCTACTATCCTTTCTAGTTTATGCCTCCCTATGTCAGTTGTTCTCAAGTGCTTTCAAATACTTGCCTTTTATATTTTGTCCAGCTTTAATAATTGTTATTGGCAGGCGATTTAGTCTGTTACTCTGCCATGACAACAACCAGTACTCTTTCTGTTACTTGGAAAGCTTTTTAAAATACTAATGTTTGGGCCTCACTCCAGACTAATTAAATCAGAATATCTGTGAGTGGGGTCCAGGCATCCATATTTTTAAATTCTTTCCAAATGATTCAAAAATGAATAGAGAACTGAGAACCACTGGTCTAGGTTGACTAGTATACTGACAGCTGGCCTAGACTTCTTTAATCTAAATCAAAATCCCTGTGGTGTAGACCTTAGAAAGAAATTTGAATTCAAGAGTTTTAGCGGAGAGCTCCCAGTCCTGAAGGGCAAGAATAGTTTCTTGCAGTAATATCCCCTCTCTTTCTCTAGCTCCAATGCATCATTTGCAATTTCCACAGAAGCTCATTCTCATTAAGTGAGCTGGATTCATGGTAATCACCACAGGTACAACTGAGAAAGGAGACTCGAGTAATTTTTCCACATCTCTTCAATTCATTCTCGGACTTTCCCATTACTGACTTTCACTTTTAACACATGCTACCTCTAATATCAGGGCTATTCCAGAGTTCTGACCAGAAATACACTTTTGGAATCTTTCTTTTAACTACATGGAGTTTTAGGTTTCTTGGAAATGGGGAGGTTTGAGTTCTAAGCAATCCCTTGGCTTTATTATCTTCAAATTCTTCTTTAACATGAAAGTCTTGTGATGAGATTCTTCAATTTATATCACATTTATGAATTTATTCTTAATTTTATATTTCTTGTGTAATTATAATAAGTCTGGAGTTGAATATAAATGGTATGAGTCATAATGATCTGATAGTTTTAGGCCACAAAACAAAGTGATTTGGCTCAGACTAGATGTACAATTTTTATTTCTACTAAGTTTATAGTATTTCTTCTGCTTTTCCTCTACTCTTAGATAAAAACATACAAATCAAAGTGGTTAATGTTCTTCTTAAGCAAACAGTCATGTCAAATAAGTCAATAAGTTTTGATGCTTAAGTCATAAATATTCAGGAATACTATTTTGCCAAATTCCTTCTTCCAGAGTAGCTTACTGGGAGGATATGCATCTCTTTCCTTTGTCTCTTCTTATGTGATTTAACTAGGGGATTCTTTTGTGTGTACTTGAATAAAATGTGTATTCTATTTTTCTTGGATGGAATGTTTTATATATATCTTTTAGAACCAAGTATTCTGAAGTATGCTTCAAGTAAAAAATGTCCTTGTTGGGGAAAAAAACTTTAACTCCAAGTACTCATTTAAAATAAATTATATCAGAGGGGAAGTAGGAGGGTGTGTGCAATAGGTGAAGGGGATTGAGAGTACACTTATCATGATAAGCACCGAGTAATGATGTATATAGAATTGTTGAATCACTATATTATATTCCTGAAAGCAATATAATACCGTATGTTAACTATATTGGATTCAAACTAAAAATTTAATAAAAAAAATCATCATGGTACCAAAAAAAAAAAAAAAGAAAGAAAAGAAACTTCTATTAGATGCTCTACTTTATGTGAAATATAAGAAACACAGTTCAAACTTAATAGTTACCCCTTGGGAGAAAGGTAAAAAGCTAACTGTTTAACTATTCAAGTCATTGGCCACTCATTTGATTATTAGCTCCCGAAGTATGGGTCTTTACTGGCATTAAGGCAGCATGATTCTTGGTCAACATGTTACTTCATCTTCTAAGAGGGAACAGCAAGCGAAATGCCAAAATTCACACTGACACCTCTTAATAAATCATAACCCAAAGCTGAGCGGCTATTCTTAACAAATCCCTTTCCTTTTTCAGACACTCACATGGCTGAATAATTTTTTTTAGCTTTGTCTCCACACAGTATAAATTCTCTCTCAAATAAGATGATGACTGCTGATTCAGCCCCAACTTTGACTGTAAAAGCCCAGAATCTCATCAAGCAACAAGAATTTAGGGGAAGAGCCAGAAACAGGACGAAAAGAATACAAAACAAATCAAAAGGAAACCAACCTCTGAAGCAAGGATAAAAGAAATTCAGAATTATTTAGAATAAAGTTTGATGAAATTTTGTTAAGTCTCACAAGTATTTGAAGTATGATTGCAAGGTCACTGATATCTTGTCTTCCATCTTCACTGAAAACTAAATGCAAAAAATTATGTTGAAAATTAGCCCATGAGGACTTCTGTTAGGCAAAAGATATAATCTATGCTCAATAGATACTTAGCAAATGAATAACACTCAGAGTCATCCAACATCTGGAAAGATTACTGAGAGGGTCTGTGGAAAATCCCTTCCAGAGCTCCTCAGGCAAAGGGCATCCCAGGTGTCTCTAATGGTTGCTTTAGAAATATTCACCAAACTGCCTCTTAAAAACCTTTTTTGTTTTTTTTATTTTTTTTTTTTACTGTATAATATAAGCTCATCATGATTTACAGAAGATAACATATATTTCAAAGAGACTTCACTGCGGCTTAAACTACATCACTGAGAGGAAGTGGAGAGGAAGTAAGAATAACAGGAGAGGAAGTAAGAAAAGAAAAAAAATTAAAGAAAGGAAAAACTGATGAGACAGGGAGGGAGAGAACCAACTCCAAGTCATCAGATTCTTTAAGAGTAGTCTTTCAGGCACAGATAATAGTTCTAAATGAGTAGTTATGGTCCTCTCCGATGGATGTATTATAAACGCCACAAGCTTTTTTCCCTTTTTAATCAAAACACTCTCATGTTTTTATAGGCAAAATAACTCCTTGAGATAAATTCTTTTTTTTTTAACATTTTATTTATTTATTTGACAGAGAGAGACATAGCAAGAGCAGGAACACAAGCAGAGGGGAGTGGGAGCGGGAGAAGCAGGCTTCCCGCAGAGCAGGGAGCCCGATGTGGGACTCGATCCCAGGACCCTGGGATCATGACCTGAGCCAAAGGCAGACTCTTAACAACTGAGCCACCCAGGCGCCCATCCTTGAGATAAATTCTAAGGAAATGTATGGTAAGTCTCTGGAACTTCTTTAACTGAGAAGGCTGACAAATTAAATTTCTACCATCACCAGTAACAAATTGGATGAAATCTGCTTATTTTAATCAATAGCACCAAGAGACAGAATCCCTTTTCAGTGACTCCAGTAGCCTCTTCATTAGAATACATTGTTGTCCCAGTAAAAAAGAGCAGAGCATTTAGGAATATGTGCTTCCACTCTAATGAAGATAAGGAAGATCATTAAAAAAATGAAACATTCCTAGCCTAGGGTAATATGTCTAAACTAAAAAGCATGGGCATGAGATCAAACCATGGAAGTATTGTGCCTGCCTCAAAAGTAAAAAAATGGTGGATGATGACAAGAGAAATCAGAAGAAAATACAGAGTTTAAAGCCAATCTGGAAAGTACCACAGGGCACTTGAAACAGGTAATCGTGTTTTCTGATCAATACAATAAAATGCATCAATAAACTAAGTAAGCAGCAGCCCTCACAAGGCACACATCTCTCAGAAGCTGCACCCATAAGTCACCTAAGCCTCCACAAAGGGCACTTCCTTCAAGAAGCTGAGTGTGCATGTACATTTATTGCAAGGATAAGACTGTTCTCAAATTTGATGAAATCGTTCCTTCTTTGGACCAAATATAAGTTTGCTTTTTATTTAAATATAAATATAGAAGGGATGCCTGGGTGGCTCAGTCAGTTAAGCATCTGCCTTCAGCTCAGATCATGATCCCAGGGTCTTAGGATCAAGTCCCGCATCAGGCTCCTTGCTCAGCGGGGAGCCTGCTTCTCCCTCTGCCTGCCACTCCCCTGCTTGTGCTTCCTCTCTATCTCTGACAAATAAATAAATAAAATCTTAATAAAAATAAAATCAATGAATATTTAAAAATAAATAAATATAAATGTAGGACCATTTCCTTACACCATAAACAAAAATAGACTCAAAATGGATGAAAGACCTTAATGTGAGACAGGAATTCATCAAAATCCTAGAGAACACAGGCAGCAATCTTTTTGACCTCAACTGCAGCAACTTCTTCCTAGACACATCACCAAAGGCAAGGGGAGCAAGGGCAAAAATGAACTATTGGGACTTCATCAAGGAAAAAGCTTTTGCACAGCAAAGGAAAGAGTCAACAAAACCAAAAGACAACTGACAGAATGGGAGAAGATATCTGCAAATGACATATCAGATAAAAGGCTAAAAATCTATAAAGGACTTATCTAACTCAACACCCAAAGAACAAATAATCCAATCAAAAGATGGGCAGAAGACATGAACAGACATTTCTCCAAAGAAGACATCCATATGGCCAACAGACACATGAAAAAGTGCTTAACATCACTCAGCGTCAGGGAAATACAAATCAAAACCACAATGAGATACCACCTCACACCTGTCAAAATGGCTAAAATTAACAAGTCAGGAAACGACAGATGTTGGCGAGTTGAAAAGAGAGTTACCCTATGACCCAGCAACTGCACTACTGGGTATTTATCCCAAAGATACAAATGTAGTGATCCAAAGGAGCACATGTTTATAGCAGCAATGTCCACAATAGCCAAACTATGCAAAGAGCCTAGATGCCCATCGACAGATGAATGGATAAAGAAGATTAGAACTCTTTCAAGGCATCTCCTTAGGTTCAGGAGGCTTTTAGGTACTTACTAAATTTCTTCTATATTTATATTTATATATATTTTTGAAAATTATAAACCAAATATTTTATTTTGCGATGGTACCAATACAAGTTATTTAGTTTGTAAGTCAAACTCAGCACCCAAAGAACACACACACACACACACACACACACACACACGCATACACCACGATGGAATATTATGCAGCCATCAAAAATTAAAATCTTGCCATTTGCAATGATGTGGATGGAACTAGAGGGTATTATGCTAAGCAAAATAAGTCAGTCAGAGAAAGACCATTATCATATGATCTCTGATATGTGGAATTTGAGAAACAAGGCAGAGGATCATGGGGGAAGGGAGGATAAAATGAAACAGGTTGAAACCAGAGAGAGAGAGACAAACCATAGAGACTCTTAATCTCAGGAAACAAGCTGAGGGTTGCTGTAGTGGAAGGAGATGGGAAGGATGAGGTGGCTGTGTGATGGACATAGGGGAGGGTATGTGCTATGGTGAGTGCAGTGAATTGTGTAAGACTGATGAATCACAGACCTGTACCCCTGAAACAAATAATACATTATATGTTAATAAAAAAAATAAAAATAAATAAATCTTGGGGAAAAAATCCTCTAAAATAGATGTACATTAAAAAAACCCTAAACAAAACTTACAGTAGCCTTGCCTTTTCCCTTTAATTTACTAATTTTGGCACCATGATTTACAAACTAAATAACTTGTATCAGTATCATCGCAAAATAAAATATTTATTTAGTTTATAATTTTCAAAAATATATATAAATATAAATATAGAAGAAATTTAGTAAGTACCTAAGAGCCTGCTGAACCTAAGGAGATGCCTTGAAAGAGTTCTAAGGCAGCCTACAAGATAAATTAAATGTACAATGATCTTTTAAAAGACAAAAAACACCCGAAATAGTTCCCAGATAAGGCAGTCATATATGTAGTATTTCACACAGCAGCAGGAAAGGGATTTTCTTGGATTAAGGATCGAGGCTCAGTTTTGGAAAGGCAGTTTGATAAGCAAGCTTACAGATTCTAATATGAAAAGTTTCCACAAGCCCTTTGAAGAACAGTGGCCTGGTGAATCTTCAGTGAAGTAAAAAGCCCCTCCCCCTTGGAAAGAAAGACTGGATTGAGTGTTTGGAGGCTGGAAGTCTGGTCCTGCCCTGGAACTAGGTGATAAGCATCGTCAGGACTAGGTCATACCATTGGTCTGAGCTTTAGTCTTCATATGGAATATGAGAGGGCTGTATTGGATCTCTTCCAGGTAAGATTTAAAATCACATTTAATTTTTTTATCTTTTTTTATTATTATGTTAATCACCATACATTACATCATTAGTTTTTGATGTAGTGTTCCATGATTCATTGTTTGCGTATAACACTCAGTGCTCCATGCAGAACGTGCCTTCTTTAATACCCATCACCAGGCTAACCCATCCCCCCACCCCCCTCCCCCCTAGAACCCTCAGTTTGTTTTTCAGAGTCCATAGTCTTTCATGGTTCATCTCCCCCTCTGATTTCCCCCCCTTCATTTTTCCCTTCCTACTATCTTAATCACATTTAAATCCAAGCCTTTAGCAGAACAACAGAATGCACAGCGTCAGCCTGCCATGGTGTATATCTTGTGTTGCTAGAATCTTAGGAGAGGGTTAACGGAGGCAGGACAGCAAAACTGATACTAATAAAAGACCTAAGAACTTGAAAAGCAAGGTCATTCTATCATTTCATAAATATCCATTCTCACCCTTCATGTATGTATTATATAAACTCTCTCCCATGTTTTCCTCCTTTGCCACCATCATTGCTATTTAAAGGCTTTAATTTTATTCCTTGTTTATTTTAATATGGTGGCACCTATGCAGTAAGAGTGGATTAGGACATATCCTCTAAGGCTATCATTGTTCCTTCTCTAAGACATATGATTGACCTAGAGGAACTCACTGGATTTTCTTACATGAAGATCCTAGAGGTTTTCCCAACCTACCTGCAGGATTTGAAAAACAACTTGGAACCTGCTAAAAGGCTTTTACATATTTTGGAGTCAGTATGGAATCAATCTGATTCATAGGCTTATTGGTCATGTGACCTTGGATTTAAAAATTTTGACTCCCAGTTTCATCATTCATAAAATCTAGATAAAATATCTACTTCTTAGAATTACCAAATTTAAATTAGACAATTTTTGTAATATATTTACTCAATACTTGTTAGTCTCCAAAACCTGCCATAATGCCTACATTTTAAGAATAACATTAAAGAGCCTAAGTTAATATTAGTAAAGCCACAGCCCATTTCTAGGACTGCCAAATAACAGACTGTCTCCTGAGGAAAACTGTGGGTTGTCAAAAGGGAGTTCAACTGAGGCAGCCTGGGGGAATCAGCAAAATCCATCCCTCCTGGAAATCAACCCAGAGGTAGGTTGGGACAGTGCTCCTTTTTATTTTATTTTATTTTTTTATTTAAATTCATTTAGCCAACATATAGTATATATCATTAGTTTTTGGTGTCATGTTCAATGATTCCTTAGTTGTGTAACACCCAGTGCTCCTTTAAGTGAAGGACATTCTGTTATTTTGTACTTCCATTGCATTTACAGAAACTATCTACAAATCGAAACTAAGCCAAACTGTTTGAGAGGTATTACTCATCACCAGTTAAAAAAAATTAAAAAATAAAAATAAAAATAAACTGGACTTTTGATGCAATCAGTTCAAATAATCACAGAGTGCCTATTTTTCCACTTGATTTAACATCAGTCCAATGACTGGCAGAATGCATTATCTCCAAATGAACTTTGATCAAAGGTATTTGTCTTTTAAATACAAGACAGGAGTTGGCATCCTTCATTCTAAAATGTATAGAAATCACATCAAAAATCCACGTACCAACAGCTTGCTTTATTCATTAAAATTTTTATGTCAGGATTCAGTCACTTGGTTTTCAAGTCAAAGGAGTTACTTATAACCCATATTCCAACAGGTTGAAGTTAATACAAGCATCTAAAACTATCTGGAATTCCATCAAGCAAATACTCATTCTGATGAATTGGAAAAAAAAGTAATTCTGAAAATTTATTATCATAATTGAAAATACATTATAGTGAATGTGCATGGATGCACCAGAGAAACATTTAAGTCACACACAGACAAGAGGAGAGAATGCTTAATGGCCATTAGTCATATCTTAGCCATTTTCCTGATAGTATCACATCCTGTGCTTGTGTGTCTAAATACACTGTGTATTAGGATGTAGTGTCATCTTAGAATAAGGAAGCCTTTTTTCCTTGTACCAAATGTCACTCAGGCAATTCTTCAACCAGGAAGTAACTAATCCTAATTGCATTACTGCTTATTTATTTTGCTAAGAGTTATTTGCATTCATCATATAGCTTTAAGATATGCATTTTATATCATACTTTATTCATTTCCATGTAGAAGAAAAACATTTCATATCTAATATTGTACAGTACTATTGCAAACCGCACACAGGCCCACTTATGAGTTTGTTAAATGACACATAATTAGATAACTGGTGTTTTTCATACTTTATATATTCTGTAAAAATTCTTGGCAGATATTATATATGAGTTTTAGTGTATCTTAGTGACATTTGGGAAGTTGCTTAAAGTTTTGTGATGGGCTGAGAATAGTTTTCCTATTTAAAAAATATAAGATTCAATACTTTTCCAGGAGCAGAATAGATTCAGATGATCTAACATTGGCTTTTGTGGTTAATATTACTCAAAAGACTGTTATCTAGATACATCAGTAAATTGTTTTCTTAACACTGACTTAGGGACTTCTAGTTGCTATTTATATAAAAATATATATCTGATAAAAGCTCAGATATTTAAAACTAATCTGTTTGGGTTCACATCTTGTTTCTATCACTATCTGTGTGAACTCTGACAAGTTACTTAATGTGTCTGTTCTTCATTTTCCTCACTTATAAACTGGAGATAATAATATTACTTCATAGGCCTGTTATGATGATTAAATGAGTTGATAGTTGAAAATTATTTAAATAGGTTATTTAAATAGTATATTTAAATAATAGTAAATGATATTTAATAATTTCATAGTAAATGATATTTGATATTTAAATAATGTTTAAATAATAGTACCTGGCACATAGTAATCCCTAAATATTTACAAAAGAATGAAAGGCCACTTTAATAATACTAAAACAATCATTTAATAAAAAGTTGTTTAAATTACTCAAAAGAGATTTACCATTTTCTTTTTAAATTGGAAAATGGGGGATGCATAATTTAAGTTCAACTGACAAGGCCCTGAGTTTATGAAAATTTGGTTTGAGAACCTGATAGAGGAGCTACAAAATGCAAACATCCTAAGGAATACAGGGCGGGTGAAATTTGTTGGCAGAGAGCTATATTTTGGTTACCAAGGTAACAGAGGTGCCATTCAATTGGGTAGAAAATAATGATGGGACAAGTAGCTTAAAATTTTGGATGCAACAGAGTTTAGTTTGAATAGAGTTTGTTTTGGAGGTTAAATGATAAAAGACAAACAAAGTTCCATTGTATCAAGTAAGCAGAGGAGAACAGACTTTTTTTTTTTTTTACTTTTTTATTGTTATGTTAATCACCATATATTACATCATTAGTTTTTGATGTGGTGTTCCATGATTCATTGTTTGTGCATAAGACCCAGTGCTCCATGCAGAACGTGCCCCCTTGAATACCCATCACCAGGCTAACCCATCTCCCCACCCTCCTCCCCTCTAGAACCCTCAGTTTGTTTTTCAGAGTTCATCGTCTCTCATGGTTTGTCTCCCCCTCTGGCTTACTCCCCCTCATTCTTCTCCTCCTGCTATTTTCTTCTTTTTCTTTTTTCTTAACATAGGTTGCATTATTTGTCGCAGAAGTACAGATCTGCGACTCAACAGTCTTGCACAATTCACAGCGCTCACCATAAGCACATACCCTCCCCAATGTCTATCACCCAGCCACCCCATCCCTCCCACCCCCCACCACTCCAGCAACCCTCAGTTTGTTTCCTGAGATTAAGAATTCCTCATATCAGTGAGGTCATATGATACATGTCTTTCTCTGATTGACTTATTTCACTCAGCATAATACCCTCCAGTTCCATCCACGTCATTGCAAATGGCAAGATCTCATTCCTTTTGATGGCTGCATAATATTCCATTGTGTATATATACCACATCTTCTTTATCCATTCATCTGTTGATGGACATCTTGGCTCTTTCCACAGTTTGGCTATTGTGGACCTTGCTGCTATAAACATTGGGGTGCACATACCCCTTCGGATCCCTACATTTGTATCTTTGGGGTAAATACCCAGTAGTGCAATTGCTGGATCGTATGGTAACTCTATTTTCAACTGTTTGAGGAACCTCCATACTGTTTTCCAGAGTGGCTGCACCAGCTTGCATTCCCACCAACAGTGTAGGAAGGTTCCCCTTTTTCCACATCCCCGCCAACATCTGTCGTTTCCTGACTTGTTAATTTTAGCCATTCTGACGGGTGTGAGGTGGTATCTCATTGAGGTTTTGATTTGGATTTCCCTGATGCCAAGCGATGTTGAGCACTTTTTCAATGTGTCTGTTGGCCATTTGGATGTCTTCTTTGGAAAGATGTCTGAGAACAGACTTTTAAAATGGAATGGTAGTTATTGGGAAAAAAAAATGTGGCTGTGTAGCGAGTTACAAAGCAAACGTTGACACTGGTGTTGGAGTCAGAGAGAACAGCACTTGTCAGTACCTCTTACACAGAAACTAAATAGAGGAACAGAGCCATTAGCATCTGAAGCCAAGCAATTATCCAGTTAAAGTGACTAGCATCGCTGTGTGTTCAGGTTTGTATTGATTCTTGTCTCAAATGCCATCACCACAATTAATGTATTTTAAGAATGGGTTATGCAACTCACGTAATAATAATGAATATTTTCATTAAAATCATTTCAAAACAACTACACTGAATGCTTACGTTTTCAAATGCCTGCAAAGAATGCCTGGAGACCCATGGTTGGCAATATACTTAGCTACTAAATGTTATATGTATGCCATCTAGTGCCAAAACCCTTTAACAGCACTTAAAACAAACTAGGTCCAGAAATACACATCTCAGTGCACGTGTCCAATGTGTTCCATACCCTACTATTATAATTTTTGTTGTGACAAAGTCATAAATTCTAGTCATTATGACTGTTTCTAACTAATACTTTCAACAGGCAATTTCATGATAGTCTTTCAGTGTAATGACTACCTCTAATAAAGTACACAGAAATTAAAGTTTATGAATGTAGGAGCTAATACTTATGTATTAATTTGCCAATCTATAACTTCATACCATGAGCAACTCAAATTTACAAACAACGGAGATAATAACTTCTAATTCTTCTGTACCTCTTAGGATGACTTTGGTTGCAAGTAACAAAAGAACATGATACAAATTATTTCAAATAATAAAGAAATGCGTCATCTTTTAAGAATGAGAAAACATTTCCCAGAGGCCTTCCCTCATCTCATTGGCCACAACAGGTTGCAGAGTATCCCTAAAACTGTGGTTCTTAAAGTGTAGTTCTCCTGAGCATCGTCAGCATCAGTAGGAACTTGTTTGAAATATTTAAGTTCTCCAAACTCACATAACACCTACTGAATCAGAAACTCTGGAGGTGTGGCCCAACCATCTGTGCATAAACAAGCCCTCCAGGAGATTCTGAAACACACTCAAATGTTCAAACCACTTCCCTCTACCAATTATGGGAAAGGAAAAATGACTACAATTGGTTTAAACTATCTGAACATACATCCCGGAGTTTATGCCAAGGGCCTTTCCTGAGGACAGGCAACTGAATACAACCAGTATTCTGTTAGCTAAGATGATAGGAGAGGATGGGAGTGTGGAGCTATGAGTGGATAAATGTGGACAAGGCAACCTTTTCACCTTCATTTCTCTTCAAACAGTATAATGGAGTAGAAAGACCATAAGCTTTTGAATCCAAACAGATTCAGTTTGTAAACCTAAATCTACCACTTAGTGGAATAAATGGCAAGTTATTTCATTTCTAGACACCTCTGCTTCTCATCTCTGAAAGGCTTTTCTCAAAGAGATATTGTGACTGGGTTATAGTAAGCACAGAATAAATTGTACTTTTCCAACACAATTTCATCAGAGCTACCAATAGGCAAGATTAGCACTTTTGTGCTTTATTTTTGATCCCATTTCTGAGTACCCAGTTTGGATGTGTTATCTTGACATGTTTATTGTTTATTTATATAGCAAGGGTGTTACCTCAAAATTAACAGGTTATTCCTTCTGCAAATGTATTTTTATTATTATTAAAAGTTGGTTCATCTAATGGGTTGGATACTAGATATCAACAGACCTTTGAACTTCTAGAACATAAATGTTTCATTGTTTCATGTATAGACTATTTTCCAACATTCTATCAAGAAGAATAGTTCTTAGGGTCACCATATTTAGCAAATAAAAATGCAAGACACCCAGTTCATTTTGAATTTCATATAAGCAAATAATATTTTTTAGTATAATCACATCCCAACTATTATATGGGATGTATTTCTACAAAAAAAAAAAAAACACATTGTTTATCTGAAATTCAAATTTAACTTGTGTCCTATATTTTATCTTGCAATGCTACTCGTATTTTCACTTTCCTGCCACATTCTTCCAATACTAATATAAACTATGGACAGCAGTTGAGAACGTTTATCAGTAAGTTTAATCCTCCCACAATCATAAGCACAAATAGTGTCAGTATGCTGAAACTCAGTTTACTCAGGTGTGAAATTAGGCTGCTGGACAAAAGGATATCTGAGGTCCCTTTATTCTAAAACTAATGTGTAGGAAGCTTCACTGCATTTCTGGGACCATATGAAAAGTCAGATGATGAACTATCTCAAAAGCTATAGAGTACTATACAAATATCGGTAATGGTACTAATAGGCCATTTTAAATTATTTGTCTTTTTAAATTATATGTCTTAGTATAAAACAATTCAAAACCTTCTTATATATTTAAATTTTGTTAAAGATGCCCCCCAAAAATGCTACCACAAAAGAGGTGAATATAAGTGATATCTGAATTTATGGTATTTTTATTGCCTATAGATATTTATAATGTAGGCTTTGAGATTTTTTTCTACCCTAGAATTGTTCTTAGTTTAAGAGTAAGCTCCATTCATCAGTTATCGACAAACTCAGTAATGATCCGCAAGGTAAATATGTGTTGGGCAAATATGCTTCTTGTAAAACTGTTTCCAAGGAATAAGTAAAGCATGGTATATAAATAAATAATCATACCTGAATTAGCAAGATATAGTTACTTTTGTCAAGAGGTATATTCTAATAATTGACAATAATTATATAGCTATTTATGAAGTAAATATATAAGTAAAATTGTTTTTTTCTCAATTTAAGTTAAAGCTCATTTGGATAATGAGTAAATTATAAATTGCATGTTTTCCATCTTTCTACTATATTAGCAATATATTAAATGAATGAAATAAAAATGACAATAATGTTTACATTAATAAAATGAAGTATCTTGTTTATGTGTGCATTTTTTATGCTACAATGATAACTAAAGATAACCAACTTAGTAAACTTAGGACACTGAAGTTAAACACAGTTAAAAGACACATTAGCATTCCTTATCTATTTTGGTCATGGAATCCTTAAAAAATTGATCCCACATATAAATATTCAAAAAATTGCCTAATTTTATCAATATTTTAATTGCCAATTTTCCTTAATGTAACAAATTGGTTATATTTCTGAAGATCATTCACTCCTGCCAACTCTTGGCAAAATAATGTAGGTGATACCACGTTTATGTATAATAAAACTTGATTCATAAAAATTTATGGTAGAATACAAGTAATTAAGCAAAACAGAAAAGCAAAATAGAAATAAGAAATTGATTTCAACTTATAATACTTATGCCTAAGGAAAGAGATTTAATTAAAGAGACAGGATAAATTAAGACATAAGAAGATTGTTGGGCGCCTGTGGGGCTCAGTTGGTTAAACGACTGCCTTCAGCTCAGGTCATGATCCTGGAGTCCCGGGATCGAGTCCCACATCGGGCTCCTTGCTCAGCAGGGAGTCTGCTTCTCCCTCTGACCCTCTTCCCTCTCATGCTCTCTATCTCTCATTCTCTCTCTCTCAAATAAATAAAATAAAATCTTAAAAAAAAAGACATAAGAAGATTGTGAAGTAGAGTTTATTTATCTTAGATTTATTGAAAGGTTTAATCATTTTATTTAGGTATGAAATCTCTATATTAAGGTCAAATATTATCAAATATCAATAATAATCATATGATTCAACTTAACAAAATTACCTTCAAATACCTTGGTTGTTGAAACTGGTCCTTTAAGTTTAATTGTACTACAAATTTATGATTTATAGTCTGATAAAGATGCGTATTGCAGCAAAATATAATTAAATAATTGGAAGTAGTTTTAATGTCCCTTAGTAGGTGTATAGTTAAGAAAACTATAGTTCATTTATGCTATGAAATACTATTCAGTATTTAAAATAATGTTTATATAACATTTTACAATACTTTACAATAAAGTTTAAAAAAGCAAAACTGCATAAGTAGTATAATCTCAATTACTATAAATACATATATTAAAGTATCATCAGTGGCCTTTCTGTGAGATTTTCCTGTAGCTGCCAGATTTTCTACTATAAACATTTAATTTTTTATGATTAATTTTTTAAGAGCTTATGATTCTTCCTCTCTCCAATGGAACATGGACAAAAGTCACCATGTGTTAGTTCCACATGGAAGCTTTGCAAATTCCTTCTTCCTTGCTTGTACTTTTGCCCTCCCCCACGAGGACAGCATGCTCAAATTAGGAGCTGTCACTTCAACTTAGTTTTTTTTTTTTTTTAAGATTTTATTTATTTATTTAGAGACAGAAAGAGAGAGAGAGAGCACGTGAGCGGGGGTTGGAGCAGAGGGACAAGCAGACTCAGCACTGAGTGCAGAGCTTGATGCAGGGCTCCATCTCAGAACTCTGAAATCACGACCTGAGCTGAAACCAGGAATCGATGCTTAACTGGCTAAGCCACCTAGGCGCCCTTCTTCAGCTTAGTTTTTACACTGAGAAAACATGCAAAGCAAACCTAAACTTGACTCATAGCCTGGAGCAGAGCTACCGAAGCTGACCTGAAGATCCATGGGTGAAAAATAAATATTATTGTAAACCACTAATATTTAGGGCTTAATGCCATTATGGAGCATTATTGCAGCAAAAGTAAACTAACAGAAGAGAAAGATCAGGAATTAGCATATATTAAATTTGGCATGTCTATTAGACACTCAAGTGGGGATATGGTTATACAGGTGGATGTAGGAATGTACCTGGTCTTTGAAAACTACACATTGCCATCCCCTCAGGTATCTAAGGCCTCAGACACAGTCTCTATTGTGAGGTTTGCTCTACTTTACATATTCCTTGGCCTCCTCCCAGATCTCTCTGGCCCTTCAACTTTCTACCTGTTCACCTTTCATCTATCTTCCCTGGCTGGCTATTTCTCCATACTACATACACAAGAGTTGCAGGGTCAGGCACCATGTTTTCCCAGGGCCATGCTAGAGATGAGGCTTCTCTTAAGAGGTTTGCAGCCTCCTTGGGCTCCACCTAGGAAAGTGAGGCAGAAGCCTCCCTTTAGATCAATGGATAAGTCTATCAAAATCCCCTGGGATATGACCTCCAGGACCAAGCAAATGTGGTACATTTCTAAAAATTCTTCATTCCATTTACCAACTGGAATTCAGGTTGGGATAGAAAACCCACTTATATACTGCCTAGTACTCTTTCATAGTCTAGAGGTCAAGATAAAAATTCTAAAATTTGCCAAGATACTGGAACCTTACAATCAAGCAGCCCTGGACATGCAAATAAAGCTTGTTTTGGATTCATACCTATTGTGAGCTTTAAATTTTAAGAACATTTTGTAATTTAAATTCAATAACTTGGCTCTCTCTCTTTTAAGTCATATCTTCTCTCTGAGTATTATGTTTACCTGCAGAGGTAGGTAAACCCTCACCCAAAATTTGGTTCTGAAGTCAAAACTGATGATGTCACATGTGTGTGCACACACCAAGAATGTATAAAAAGGTTAGGGCTTACATAATTGAGGACTCTGGGAAGAGCAAAGCAAACCTCTCAAGCAGGTCCAAAATGGTTTGAGAGAGCAAGAAAATGAGACAAGGTACCCAGGCTTTCTTACCAGCTTGCCCAGATGTGGGAAACTGGATGCTCTAACAAGGGGATTGAAAGCTGTTAGCAAACACCTAAAAAGGGGGCTTCAGCCTTCTCATTACACTGGGAGGTTACGTGTAGAAAGGTCTGGAAGTCAAGTGGGAAAGTGACAATGGAGAGAGAAGGAAGCGATTTCATTATTACCTTATTACTTCAAATTAGTCAGCATTAGCTAAAATTAGGCCTTTTTTCTTTAAACTAATCAATACAACAGATATGGCGAAAAGGGAAAAAGGGAAACAGGAAGAGGGAAGAAGGAAACTTCATGAGCTTATAATATCTTCCAGATGCTGCAAAATACATGGTGGGAAATTTACTTAGATATTTGTGTTTTTTTCTAAATTAATTTATATATTTTTCTGTTCTCCTTTCCTAGTGAAGTAGTGACCAAAGCTTCCTCCTTTCTTTGCCCAGAGGAGGAATCTGTATGGAAAGTCTCAAAACAGAGGTATCTGAAAACAATATTCTTTTCCAGGATTTTGCATTTCAAGGTCTAAAGAATAAAGATCACTCTAAATTATATCCAAAAGAAACAGAAAAGAGGTGGATATCCTGAAGAGGTACTCAGGGTCAGAGGAAAGAAGAGAGTCTTTCTGGGAGCAGAAGGAAGACAAGAATTATGACTCTGAAACTCAATCCCTTGATATGCTCGAAGAGAGGTAGGACTTAAATAAATGTAAGTAAGTCTTGCACATTGTGAGGCAGGCCCCTGCTCCTAGGCCCTGTCAAAGAGTCCCTTAAATGCACTCGATGTAAAAGCAAAATCATTTAACTTCAGGGACTCTGCAAGTCCAGAAAATGGAAAAATTAGTGGTGACCAGTGTATATGGAAATTAGGAGGCTTTACCATAGTGTTGTGTTCCACCCAAAATCCTGGGAATTGTTTCAGAAGAGGACGAGAACCAACCATCCCAATGACTGAATTATCTGCACACCTAGCATGATGAAAGCACAGAGTCATATTTCATTTGATTTTAGTTAAAAAGAAGACATGCAATATTTCTTATACACCTCAAATTGAACAGAAAAATTCATCTTATTTAAGACATTTTATCACATTTGACCGGGCTAGTCAACAAAGTGCTAGTCTATGTTCAAAAGGCAGGAAAAATGATGATTAAGATTTAGCTTAAAGTGCTTCCACCATCAAACTAGCTAGCATTTAGTGCAAAGGAAATGCACAAGAAAAGGGTAAAGTAAGTGGCCCTATCCTCAAGGACTCCTTCTTCTCTCAGGTGCATGGTCAGAATTCAGTAGAGAATATAACAGGTGCAAAGTGAGAAGTTTAGCAACTCAGTAACTAGGCCGCAGGACCTTTTATACCATAGGTTGGGGAGTGGCTATGGATGCTGAAGCATCTACATACCACTATCAAGAAAAAGCTGGCTGTGCCATGGCTAAATACCTGCAGGTTTGCTTACCAAGTCATCCCTTGCCATAAATTTAACAACCTTAACAACCCAACAATCATAACAAGCCCATTTTATAGATGAGGCAACTGAGACTCGTAGAGATTGTTCAACTTGCTCCAATTAACTCAATTAGTAAGAGTTTCTATGGACATTAAAGATGACAAGTATTATGTCCATCACTCCCCCGCAATAAGTTACAATATATGGATTTCCACCTGTGCTCTCCTGACTCCCAAGCCCTTAAATTCATGGTAAACCTTTTTATCCTGCTTCTAAAGCTGAAAGGTGAAAACAAAATAAACCTCACCTAATCTGGAGAAGAAAATGGATAAGAAAGACTACAGTCATCTTCAAGTTCCCCATGGATGTATGTGTCCCAAGAGCAAAAACAAAACAAACACATTTTCTCTTTAAATTTTTTATTGTTATGTTAATCACCATACATTACATCATTGGTTTTTTTAATTTTTTATTGTTATGTTAATCACCATACATTACATCATTAGTTTTTGATGTAGTGTTCCATGATTCATTGTTTGTGCATAACACCAGTGCTCCACGCAGAACGTGCCCTCTTTAATACCCATCATCAGGCTAACCCATCCCCCCACACCCCCTCCCCTCTAGAACCCTCAGTTTGTTTTTCAGAGTCCATCGTCTCTCATGGTTCATCTCCCCCTCCGATTTACCCCCCCTTCATTCTTCCCCTCCTGCTATCTTCTTTTTTTTTTTTTTTCTCAACATATAAAACAAACACATTGAATTTCATCTGTAGAGACTGTTGCTCAGACTCAGACTAGGGCATAAATCTCCAAATGCATGATTTAAAACAATAATTTACTAAGAAAAAAAACTTTTCAACTAGAGACCCTAGGAAAATTTTTCTGTTGTCCATGTACATAGTAAGGGCATAAGAAAAGTGACCCTTAAAAAAGGACTTGTCCACTCTTGAGTGTGGACATCTTTTCTATTTCTTAATTTAAATACTGAAAAACTATTTAGGTATAAGTATTAGAAGACCATTAATCAAGTGAGACAATTTTGGTTTTCTGTTAAAGAGACATTAAGCTTCATCTAAAAATTAAAAAGAGAAATAACTATATGACCTAATAATTCTATTACTGGATATTATCCCCCAAAACTGAAAACTCTAATTTGAAAAGATATATGCATCCCTATGTTTATTGCAGCATTATTTACACTAGCCAAGATATGGAAGTAGCCTAAGTGTCCATTGATAGATGAATGCACAAAGTTGTAGCATGCATGTATGTATGTGTATGTATATATGTGTGTATGTAAAAAAATATATAAAATACAATGGAATATTACTCAGCCATAAAAAAGAAAGAGATCTTGCCATTTGTGACAACATGGATGGGCTTAGAGGGTATTATGTTAAATGAAATAAGTCAGATAGATAAAGACAAATACCATATGATTTCAGTTATATGTGGAATCTAAAAAAACAAATGATTAAACAACAAACACAAAGCAGAATCAGACCTATAAAGACAGAGAACTGATGGTTGCCAGAGTGAAGGGGAGTGGGGGGGATGGGCAAAATAAGTGAACGGAAGTGGGAGATACAGGTTTTCAGTTATGGCATGAGTAAATCAGGGGAATTAAAGGTACACAATAGGGAATATAATCAATGGCATTGCAATAGCATTTCATGGTGACAGATGGTAGCTACACTTGGAGCGAGCATGGCATGAGATATGGAGTTACTGAATCACTATGTTATATACCTGAAACTAAATAACATCCTATGTCAACTATACTCAGAAAAAAAGATATTAAGTTATATATGTCAGTTTCCTACTGCGTTATGGAATACCCATTGATATTGCTTTAAAAATAGCTCAAGTGCAACCTTGAGAAAGATATCAGCCAGCATACAACTGAAAAGATACCTAAGGCGTTGAAAGAGAACTGTTCTTTCAATGGTGTTCCAATTACTACCAATGCTTCCAAGATTTCTCATCAGAGGATAACACAGAACTTTCTATCAAAAAGAAACTTTATTAGCAAAATTTAACATTAGATTCCTGAATAATTTTCATTTGCTAGGTGGGTAAATTTTGGATTATGAATTTCCCCGAAACTTAATTTCAGATTAGATCCTTCCTGTCCAGCCCTTCCCTAAACCACGATCAAAAAGTGATCACTATCCATGTTTATAGAATCATTGTAATTTTTACAATCATTTAATGTAACTCTCTTGTTTTAAATATTAGAAAAATAAAGCCCAGAGAGGTTATGCAAGAAATTAAAGGTATAGCTGGGAGTAAGACCAAAGTTTCCATACCTCCACCTAATACAGGAATACCTCAGAGATACTGCAGGTTCTATTCCAGACAACTGCAATAGAGCAAATATCACAATAAAGCAAGTCAAATAATTTATTTTGGTTCCCAGTGCATATGTAAGCTATGTTTATACTGTACTGTAATCTATTAAGTGTGTGATAGCATTACATCAAAAAACAATGTACATACTCTAATTTAAAAATACTTTACTGCTAAAAAATGTTAACCATCATCTGAGCTTTCAGGAAGTCATAATCACGGACCACAAATGGCCATAACAAATAAAGAAAAAGCTTGAAATATTTCAAAAATTACCAAAATGGGATGCAAAGACCTGAAGTGAGCAAATGCTGTTGAAAAACTGATGCCTACAGACTTGCTCAACACAGGGTTGTCACAAACCTTCAATTTGTAAAACATACAGAATCTGTGAAGTGCAATAAAGCAAACACAATAGAACCAGGTCTGCCTGTATATTAAGCCATTCTACGTGGCCCACTATGACAGCTGTACTATGGGAGGGTAGCCAGCCCTATTTTCTACATTGGGCAACATTCATTTAAATGAAACTATAAACAGGCCTCAAATTGCTAGGATTGAATCAGACACATGGATAATAAGTGGCATAAATTCTGCCACTCCCTGCTGAAATTATAAATGGTTATACACAAACATGTGTAATTCAGGCAAAGAGGCTATCAGTTTCTATATGGCATATTTTCCTTGTTCAACCAAGGGTGACAAATTGACACATGGTAAATAGGATCAGTGTGAGTAAGCTGTTAAGCACTGCTGTTTATTTTATTTATTTATTTATTTACTTATTTATTTTAATAGAGCATCATCTAGGCACTGAACTGTTACAGGAACACAGGAATGGCAAGCAGCAATTAACAAGCTAAAACTGATTCCCATGTAAACAAGTTTGGGCTTGTATTTCAGAGAAAATGCTGGAAAAAATCATTTTTTAAATATTTAATTCCTATTGACTTGATTTTTTTTTTTTTTGCCTCATTACTCAGGCCTTCTTGTCTCTCCTATAGATCACACCTAGAGTCACCTTTCTCATAAGAGATGTGGTTTTCTTCTTTGAGAGGAAAACAGAAGCATAAGTGGCTTTAAAGTGTTACTGTCCATCTCATTCCATGCATGGATTAATCTGCTCTCCTTCCTGGATTACCTTTATCCATTTTTATAGTTTATTTGCTCATCAAATACCATTCCATAAAATAGAATTTTATTTGGATTTATTCTCCACAAATTTGAGAAATCAAAATGTAATTTTCCCTGCTATGAAATATTATGTGACTAACTCATTTCCTGCTTTATAATGCATCAGTGGGTCATGGCAGCTCATAAGAACCTTCTGACATAGTTTCCTAATTTTGGAAATATTTCATGTCTATTCTGAAGTGGCAATCTAAATCACTATATTTTTTTTCCTAGAAGTGCTTCTCAAACTTTAGTGTGCTTAAGAATTATCTGAGAGCTTGTTAAATGTAGATTTCTGGGCCCTACATCTTGAGATTCTGATTCAAGTCTGGTCTAGGGCCTGAGGTTTTGCATTTCTAACAAGGTTCCAGGTGATGCTGTGCAGCTTCTGCCTTCAGTCTCTTGGAAATGCCATTCAGATATCCTTATAAACATGCATAGCAAATGGACACTAAAATCCATCCTTTCACACTGTAAAAAGGGATATTCACTGTTTAGTTCACATCATTCAATCTGTTAAATGAAAGATGACATTTAAGAGACAGTAGCATAGTGGTTTCCATCAAATCTGTCACATGAAGATCCCCTCCCCCTATAATTACACCTTCTTATTCAAAAGTCACATATGTGTACAAGAGGAAGCAGGAAACAAAGCAATATAGAGCTCCATTTGTACTAAAATATACATGTGTTTATGAATTCTCATGATTGACTATAACTGCCCCCAAAGCTACAGTGACTTGGGGATCCTCATCTCCAATATTTTACAGAATGAACTGGTAGGTCTGTGGGCAAATTTTTGCAGGATTATAGAAAAGCAAGAATCAATAATAAACAAAACATAAAATACAGATAGATGTGCCAGTCAAAAGCATGAACATTTCAGGGAGAAGGGTTTCAGGGGTCATGGTTTAAAGAATGCCTCAGATTTCATAGGGAATGGTGACACACAACTATCAGTTGTGCTCACTTCTAATCTGTGTCAAAGCTTCCTGGATAAGCTGAATGATAAGAGAAAGTTGACTAATATGGGGAAAGATGTCTTCTGCTTTAGAAAAAGAACCAAGGGGTGCCTGGGTGTCTCAGTTGGCTAAGCATCTGCCTTTGGCTCAGGTCATGATCCCAACATCGGGCTTCCTGCTCAGCAGAGAGCCTGCTTCTCCCTCTCCCTCTGCCGCTCCCCATGCTCATGTCTCTCTATGTCAAAATAAGTGAATAAAATCTTTAAAAAAAAAAAAAGAACCAAATTACTTTGATCATGCCATCTACAAGTAAAATATTTTTGCACAGGGCGCCTGGGTGGCTCAGATGGTTAAGCGTCTGCCTTCGGCTCAGGTCATGATCCCAGAGTCCTGGGATCGAGTCCCACATCGGGCTCCCTGCTCCTTGGGAGCCTGCTTCTCCCTCTGCCTCTCTCTCTCTGTCTCTGTCTCTCATGAATAAATAAATAAAAAAAAAATTTTTGCACACACATACCCAATATATGCATATTTACTTATTTCAAAGTACTTAGGCTCACCATTTTAACCTTATTATATATAAATACTATAAAACACACATTAAAATATGTATTTTTGAAAGTTGAGATAAAGATGAAATAAACATGTGTCAATGTTTCACTGATCATATCTTCATTTATTTTTAAGATTTTATTTATTTATCTGAAAGACAGAGAGAGAGAGAGAGAGATCCCAAGCAGCGGGGAGGGGTAGAAGGAGAAGCAGACTCCTGACTAGAGCAGGGAGCCCGATGCAGGACTAGATCCCAGGACCCTGGGATCATGACCTGAGCCGAAGGCAGACGGGTAACCAGCTGAGCCACCCAGGCGCCCACATCTTCGTATTAAAAAGGCATAAATATACATAGGGAAAGATTCATCATTAGTGATATTAAATATAAAATCATATTTTAAATGGACTTCTTCATAATTTCAACTTTTTGCAAGAAAATGTGTCAATATAATTGGCAATATATCTTTTAACCTCCTAATGTGGTGAAATGCCTATATCAGGAGTAGAAGAAACATCAATTGTGCCAGTTTCTTGTCATTTGCCTGTGCTTGCCCTATTATATTACATTCAATTTGTGGTTCCTTTGCTGGAATCTTTAAGCTTTCCCTTTACACCCTAGTTGGAAATCATCTCTTTTTCCCCCAACTGCCTTAGCACTCACGGTGTGTGTGTCACTCTTTGGTCAATGATCAGTTACAATCTGCGTATTCTTGAGCGTCTCCTCCCCCTTATATTCCTCTCACTACCTACCACAGTATCTTAGCCATAGCAAGTGATTAATAAATATTTATTAAATGAGGAGTGGTAGAGGCAGAAAACATACCTTTCAATTAGAAGTATGCTAAGAGGCAAAAGAAGCTTTCATTTGTTTTTAGTTAGGAATCAAATCTATTATATTTCTTCTCTTATAAATAAAGGCTTTCAATCACAATTAATTTTCAGCAATAATGACAAAAGGGTGTTTTTCTATGAATCTCCTTGCCATGCCAACAGGATGATTACTCATACTCCACGAGAAATCTTGGCACATCACATTACTTTCACTTATTTTTATAGTGTGTAAATTGTCTCACATCCGATAAGTCGGCAACAGAACTCCCTAGAGATGGACTAAAATAATTTAGGAGGAGCAAATATCTTTAAATCTAAAAAATTCTCAGAAAATATCTACTTTGAATGTTACATAGAGAGGATAATAAATGTACATTAGCTGGTCTCTTTCACTGGTGTTTCAATATATAAATACATCTGTAATTCTTGTGTTTCATGACAGAATTGCCTTTTTTTACATGAACTTACTGAAAACATTAGCTTTACCAATAGAACATGTCAACTATTTCACATGACATCTCCAACTTCACAAGCTAAGAATCTTTAATATGAATGAAATATATAAAATACTGAAAAAATCTAAAATCACATATAGTACTTGGAAAATAGCAAGAGAATCAGTGAATTCACATAAGCAACATAGCCAAATCAAACAAAAATATCTGGTTCAAAATATCAAAAGGAACCTTTCACATGCATCCCATCCCCTCTTCTCTGATAAATACTGTACTATTAATGACTGGGCTTTAGGTTTTATTATGCAAACTTCACTTAAAAGAAAGTTATCAAAAATAATTTTTATTTAATAGTTAATTTAGACTTGGCAAACTTAAAATCCTCCAAAAATACCTCATGATAGTTTTGTTGACAGAAGTCCGGGATTTTCCTTACCTTTGAACTTTATCTGTACGGGAGGAAGCAAATAACTACAAGTGCCCATTAGCTTTCACTTCCCCTCTATCCTTAGGTATTATCCAGTTTTAGCTGGTCTTTGGGCACACAAAAACATTTAGTGAAGGAGGCCCTTCAAAATTGAATTTATCTTTCATTTAGAAAAAAACAAAAAGGCTTTATACTTTCCATTTTTATGCCACATTACTGAAGAATCAACACACCAACTTTATGAAAACCCCAATTCCTGATGTCATTTGGGATTAAAATATGGCTGTACATTATTATTTCCCCCAGACAGCAACTGCTACCACTGGTTGTAAAGGTGAAAGCAAGGGCGCAAACAAGAACACCAAGGTCCCTAACATCTGCTGTTGCATTTGTACATGAGCATTACACGGATGAAGAAATGAATAAAGTGTTTTATCCACAGGAATTCCAAATATTCTGAAACCCAGGATGGCAGAAGATCACCAAGAGGCCCACTCAACAAAATATAGTTTTTTAACTACCACCTGCATATAATCATCCTCATCCTAAAACACTAATCAATGGTGGCACGTATTAAGATTCTAGAGTCTTTTTTTTTTTATTTTTGACCCTTAACATCCCTAATACTCCAAATCAGATCTAGTAAATCCCCTGGCATTTTGAATGACAGTGTGAGTTAAACGGAAAAGATAAAGTCCCTCAAAGAGGTAAAACCACCCTTACCCCTGAACCTGCTAGAAGGGAAAATATATAGACATCAAATCTAAAGACATGTCCCTGTCCTTTAAGAGAGTTTTGTGACACAAAGACACACATATCTAATTCTAAAATTGTGTCACTATATAAGGTGACAGACAGGGCAGATGACATATTTTTTAAAACTTTCACAGTCTTAGTCATTTAATTGATTGACAACAATTATGCTTCTCTTAGAGGGAATTATTAATAAGAAAGTATCTTACTTATTCAGAGTGAATGCATTTTTAAATGTCAGAATCAATACATACTCATGTATACACTTACATATTAGAAGAAAAAATATTTTATGAAATAAAGATGAAAATGTAAAAAAAAGTATAGGAGATATTTCTAGCCTATTATCATTCATAATTAATATTGTGTTATCTTTGGAACTCTCTTATTTAATTTTGGAAAGAGAGCTTTAAAATCTATTTAGAATTTGCCCGACTCAGAAAAAAACAAAAAAAACAAAACAAACAAACAAACAAAAAAACACAGTATCGCCAAAGGAAAGACTCTTGCTGTGGTAAAATATAGACATTAAAAACACAGATAAAAATTAAATATCAGAAAGAACTACCTGATTAATAAGTATTTCAACTTTCATCAATGGAGCAACCTTCTCCCTACATTCAAGTGAGATTCCTGTGAGCATCTGGGAGGCTTACATGAATTCCGAGGCGAGAAGTTTCTATTCCACAGAGAAAACAAAAGCTGTGGAATCTTAGGATGAGCAAGGCTAAGAGCAGGATGATGGAGGCAGAGAGAATCCAAAGAGAAAGGAGCTCAGTTCTTACAATTATCTATAATCATCGATGCTCATCACAGTGTAGTCCCTGGGCCAGCATATCAGCATCACCTATGTGATAGGCAGAATAATGGGCCCACAAAAATGCCCATATCTTAATCCCTGAAACCTTACATGGAAAAAGAGACTTTGCAGATACAATTAAGTTAAAGGTCTTGAGATGAGAAGATTATCCTGGATTATCCAGTTTGGGGCCCAATGTAATCACGAGTCTTTATAAGTGAAAGAGGGAGGGCCAGGAGAGTCAGTGGTCAGAGTATGAAAGATCTGAAGATACTACACTGATGACTTTGAAGATGAAGGGGCCACAAGCCAAGGAATGCAGGCAGCCTCTAGAAGCTCGAAAAGCAAGAAAATATATTCTCCCCTACATCTTCCAGAAAGGGGACACTTTGATTTTAATCCACACAGATCTATTTCTGACTTCTGATCTCCAGAATTATAAAGTAATCTTTTTGTGTTGTTTTAAGCCACTAAGTTTGTGGTAATTTGTCATAGCAGCAATAGGAAACTACAATACTTAGAACCTTTTTAGAAATGTGAATTACAAAGAACCAGACTTGCTGAATTAAAAACCTGGAGGGGGGGGCAGCTGTTTTAACAAGCCCTCTAGGTGATTCTGATATATACTAAATGTTGAGAACTACTGCTCTATATCAATTCCTTTTCTTATACACTGAGCTTTGCCTAAATATACGTTACACGCTATATATTTTAATGTCAAGGCATGTCATACTCACGAAGTTAATCACAAAATTAACAACAGAAGCATGATTAAGAAATATGTATTGGCTATCTATTGCTTTATAATACATTACCACAAACTTAGCAGCTTAAAACAACACATTTATCTTATAGATTCTGTGGGTTAGGAATTTGGGCACAACTTAACTGGGTCCTCTGCTTCTGGGTCTCTGACAAGGATATAATCAGAGCAACAAGCAGAGCTGGGAGTTCATCTGAAGTCTCAATTAGAGAAGTATTCACTTCTAAAATCACTTACACGAGGTTGGCAGAATTTCAGCTCCTCGAGCACTCTTGGACCAAGTGTCTCAGTTCCTAGCAGAATTCACTTTCTCTGTTCCAGGGGCCCTGTTTCCTTGCCATGTGGACCTTCCCACAGGGATAAGTTGCTTTATCAAAGCCAGCAAGGGGAAGAATCTCTTGATAAACTATCAAGCTATTGAGTATAGGTTACAGCTATCAAATTGGAAGTTAGTCTCTTATAAGCTAAGCACAGAAGTGAGATCCCACTACCTTGGCTCCATTCTACTGATTAGAAGCAAGTCACTGGGCCAGCACACATATGAGGAAAGGTGATTGGTTACACAAGGGTGTGAATACCAGGAGGTGGGTATTACTGGAGGCCAACAGAGAGCCTGCTGGTTACCCACTTCAAAATGCTCAATAAAATGTCACAATGCAATTGCATATTTCAATATATTATTAGTACTCCTTATATTACCACCTCTTTTTCCTGCCTTTATATGTTCTTTCAGGAAAATTCATACCAGGATAAAAGATTCCTCCTGCTTTCCCAGCAACTACATTCCTTCTCCTCAGATTTCCCCTTAAGACTCAGACTTGAAAGGTATCCCTCAAGATACTGCATCATTCAAGGCTGTCCCTGTGTCTTTGGTGTATAATCTACCTAGCGTTAAACATATTACCAACAAATGCAATTACGATTATTAGTAATCGACCAATTCTCATGCAAATGCACTGAATAAAGTAAAAGAATATTTATTATTAAGATAAAATCTGCTTATACAAAAAAGTTATCCAGAAGTACCACATTCAAATCACATTCACCAATAACAAACTGACTCATAATCCAATGCCCCATTCCTTAAAACAACTATCCTAGTCATTGAGATTAAAAGTATGTTAAATCAGCATGTATTTTCATATTGGGAACTCTTCTGTTCGCTTAGATCCATATCCTTAAAAAACACTTCTCAAATGCTTATAGAATAATTCATTTTGTATGTTAACTACCAGAGGACTTATTTTCCCTCTATGGAATATTTTTAGTAGTAACTAAAATATATACAGTTTAAAATAAAATTGAGGTTGTGGGCATAAATCATTAAAAAAAAAAAAGACCGTTCTTACTGGCTTTATAATTTCCTGTCATCTTTGGAAAGCCACTTATGTTTCCCTGGCTTGTCTAAGTCTCGAAGAGTAATTATATCTAGAATGCTATCAGAACATTTCCTTGTGGCTTTGGAGAGCAAAAGAGGGGAGGTGGGATTATCTTTCAATCTCCTAAATTCCTCTAAATCAGGTTGATGTGTGGTCATTAGAATACTTTCTAGACATTGAAGAGCACAGCATAAATCACATGGTATTCTCCATCAGTCCTCCTTCTGAGGCCACATTTGAAAATCAGGATAAAAGGATTAATCTAAAGGAATGCCACAGGACTCCGATCCTGTATATAAAAGGAAACAGAGAGACAGCCTTTTTACCAGGTTATGCAGTGGAAGAGGGATAGCTTAACTGCTGATTGCAAAGAAGGATCTTTTCCCGAGATATTTTTTTTAGTTAGTTTTGATATTTTATTTTTTTTTATATTTTATTTATCTGACAGAGAGAGAGAGCACAAGCAGGGAGAGTGGCAGGCAGAGGGAAAGGGAGAAGCAGACTCCCTGCTGAGCAGAGAGCCCGAAGCAGGGCTCGATCCCAGGACCCCAGGATCATGACCTAAGCCACAGGCAGATGCTTAACTGACTGAGCCACCCAGAAGCCCCTAGTTTTGATATTTTATTTTATTTACATTTATTAATATACAATATATTATTTGTTTCAGGGGTACAGGTCTATGATTCAGCAGTCTTACACAATTCAAAGCACTCACCATAGCACATACCCTCCCCAATGTCCATCACCCAGCCACCCCATCCCTCCCAGCCCCCTCCACTCCAGCAACCCTCAGTTTGTTCCCTGAGACTAAGAGTCTCTTATGGTTTGTCTCCCTGTTTTCATCTTGTTTCATTTTTCCCTCCCTTCCCCTATGATCCTTTGCCTTGTTTCTCAAATTCTACATATCAGTCAGTGAGATCACATGATAATTGTCTTTCTCTGATTGACTTATTTCGCTTAGCATAATTCTATCCATGTCATTCATTGCAAATGGCAAGATTTCATTTTTTGATGACTACATAATATTCCAGTGTGTGTGTGTGTGTGTGTGTGTGTGTGTGTGTGTGTGTGTGTATGCATATATATACATATACACACACACACGACATCTTCTTTATCCATTCATCTGTCGTGGACATCTAGGCTCTTTCCACAGTTTGGCTATTGTGGACATTGCTGCTGTAAACATCGGGGTGCACGTGCCCCTTCGGATCACTACATTTGTATCTTTGGGGTAAATACCCAGTAGTAAAATTGCTGGATTGTAGGGTAGCTCTATTTTTAACTTTTTGAGGAAACTCCATACTGTTTTCCAGAGTGGCTGCACCAGCTTGCATTCCTACCAACAGTGTAGGAGGGTTCCCCTTTCTCCACATCCCTGCCAACATCTGTCATTTCCTGATTTGTTAATTTTAGCCATTCTGACTGGTGTGAAGTGGTATCTCATTGAGGTTTTGATTTGGATTTCCCTGATGCTGAGCCACCTTGAGCACTTTTTCATGTGTCTGTTGGCCATTTGGATGTCTTCTTTGGAGAAATGTCTGTTCATGTCTTCTGTCCACTTCTTGATTGGACTATTTGTTCTTTGGGTGTTGAGTTGATATGTTCTTTATAGATATTGGATACTAGCCTTTTATCTGATATGTCATTTGCAAATATCTTCTCCCATTCTGTCAGTTGTCTTTGGTTTTGTTGACTATTTCCTTTGCTGTGCAAAAGCTTTTTATCTTGATGAAGTCCCAATAGTTCATTTTTGCCCTTGCTTCCCTTGCCTTTGACCATGTGTCTAGGAAGAAGTTGCTGCGGCTGAGGTGGAAGAGGTTGCTGCCTGTGTTCTCCTCCAGGATTTTGATGGATTCCTGTCTCACATTTAGGTCTTTCATCCATTTTGAGTCTATTTTTGTGTGTGGTGTAAGGTCTAGATATTTTTGATACTGTTTAGTACTGGGACAGAATTGTTTCATTCATCTTGGACAACAGTCCTGTACAGTATGATTATGGACCAAGGCAAATCTCCAAATACCATGTATCCTAGGGAGGTTTCTATCAGTGCTCCACTGGGCTGTATAACTTACAGAAATGAACACACAGAAAGAATCAGTGTATTCCTCTTTAGCTAAAAAGTTGATGACATTTAGACCCTTGGAACAGAGATATAAAATATGCTACTCTCTTTATTTTGGTAAGATATAATCCATCAATTTAGTCCACTAGGAGAAAATCAATTTTTTCTTTAAATAAATAAGAGTGGGATCATATATGTAAAATCCTTGGGAAAAATATTTTTATATTAGTTGGCAATTATGCTTAATAGGGAAATTAATTTGTAGCACTTAATTTGATCACTATAGCAGGACACTTAAGCGTCAAGACCAAACCACAGAATTAGGCATTTCTTGTCAAATGAGATACATAGAACACCTAGAGGAAAAATTCTATAATTTTATCACGTTTTAATGTAGATAATAAAAAAACTTGAAAATTAAATGATTCCAACATTTTGCAATTAAGTGAAAAACTTTAGAGAAATGAGTTGTTGGAAAGGAAATACAACTTAACTATTTATACTTTCTGTAATACTGGCACTTCTTCAACTGACAGGACATATAGAACAAGGGAGTCTTTCACAAATAGAAATAAAAATCAAATTGAAATTGTGTAACAAGTCTTCCACTCCTAGCTTGCCAAGATGAAAGCAATGGAACAATACACATTTTTCTTCTTCCAAGAGAACAAGCAATAGAGAACGTCAGGTAAAGCAGTTCCAAGAGCTAATACTATAATACAAAAATAACAAAAAGCACAAAAGGCTAAAATGTCCCAGAATCCCCATCCCAGAGGATTGTTAGAAAGTATACTTTCTCCAATTCTGCTTTCTTAATAATTTTTCTGAGGCCCGTGTATTAACTTTTACTGGTTTAAGCCATGGTAGTAAATGATTCATTCTCAATGCCTTGACACAACAAGGTTTATTTATTATTTTTAGAGAGAAAGAGCAGGGGTGGGAGTGGGCGAGGGAGGGGGAGAGGAAGAGAGAATCCTAAACAGGCTCCCCAGTGAGCACAGAGCCCAACACTGGGCTGGATCTCACAACCCTGAGATCATGACCCGAGCCAAAATCAAGATTCGGATCTTTAACCAACTGAGCCATCCAGGCGCTCCCAACAAAGTTGATTTCTAATTTCTCACTCATGTTATATGTTCTACAGTTGTTTTTCATGTTCTCTTCACCCCAAGATTCAGAAGCCGCCTCTATCTGAATATTGCCCTTCCCACTGCAGAGAGAAAAGACCAAGAGTATAGCCTCACAATGACTCTTCAGAACTCTGCTTCAAGGCAGTACATACCACTTCCAAAGCTTGATGACAACAGTACTAGAAAGCAGAATCCAGAAAGAGGAAATATGGCACAATAATCAAACCTATCACAGATCATCACACACAAATACCTAACATGGTATTAAGAACAACCAGCTAGCTCAGTCTTTGCTTAACCATGACCAAGGGAAGAATTGGAGTTGAGAGTTTCAGTCTTAAGTATTTTCCCTACATAGAAAAAATTCACTTCATCAAGGTGCAGAGGAATACATACATTCTAGCAGAAATGAGTCAGCTCCTTTTGGTTCATTGTCATGGCATCTATTCATATTACCAGAGCTTTAGTATTAAAATAACATGTGATTATGGTAAAAATTCTAAAAGCAACAGAAAGCAATATATTGAATTAAAAACAAAACACTACATCTCAGAACCACTCCCCAAAGATACTCATTACAATTTCTCAAATATCATTCTAGAAATTGTTCAACCAGATACTATTTGTAAGTTTCCTCATTTGAAAATTGAGAATAATATCACTTCAAATGATTGTTGTATCAAATGACTTAAGACAACATATAGAAGACTGCCTTACGTATGATAAATTGCATATAAGTGTTAGCTACTATTATTATTTTTGTCAAGCACTGTTCTAAGTGATTTGCATGTATGAGCCCACACATGTGCGCACACACACACACACACACACACACACATAAACACAACTACCGCCACCACCATCATACAGACATACGCTTTATTAACAATATTCTCTTAAGATAAATTTCCATGTTAATTCAAATACATCCCACTCATTGTTCAAAGGCTATTAAGGTATCCCAATGAATGAGTTTAATATGAATTTATTTAACCAGAAACCTTTCCTGAGGATTTTACTTTTTGCTATTACAAATAACACAGAAATGAACATGCTTATGTCACAGTATAAATTCCTAGAAATGAAATTGCCAGGTCAGAGCTATGCATTGTTTGATTTGCCAAGTTGTCCCTGAGAGAGTCATCGGGGATTTTACCAAAACCAGGGTTCTGGCTGGATTGCAATCTCCTCCCTCACTACAGTTAGGCATGGCTATATGATTTACTTTGGTCAATAAAATGTTAGCAGAAATAATGTGCTACGTATTTCACTGTAACTCGCCCTCCTCCCACCAGAGTGAAAGACAGTGTTCAATAGTGGCTGCTCCATCAGTTTGTTCATTTAGTGAGGACAACATGAAGGAGCGTTCTTCCCCCACTGATCTGAAAAGGACATGTAGGGTAAAAAATACATAATCTTTCCAGTTTTCAGTCACTAAGAGTTTGGGATTGTTTGTTTTCACAAATAAACTTGTGAAAGTATCAGTAAATATTACAATGGATTTGCTCTTTATTAAGAAATGGCTAATATGTATAATTATTTATATAACTAATATATACATTATATATTTTGTATATTATAGTATAATCAGATACTTATTCAGGAAGAATCAAAGTATAACCTGTTACCTGTTCTAGGAATTAGGGGGAGAGGACTAGGTATATTTAGGTATATCTGACAAAGGCATTTTTCTGAAAAGGATAGATTACTATTACAATTAGTCAAATTATAAAAGGTTTCCTTCTTTGTGATTACATAAGAAAATAGGTTTCCAAATAAGCTACAAAAGGCAGTTTCAAGGTTGCTGTCCTTTTTAATTTGATATTCAGTGCATATCATAAAATTGAGACAGATATTTGTCATGTAAGTCTATGTAGGTACATAAAAACAGCTATAACATTTAACTGGAAAGCCATCATGGTCAACGGAATTAAGAGTCTGGATTCCATTTCTGAATATGTCAGACAACATTATGTACCAATTCTTCCAGGCATATTTATGACATGCTACATTCTATCTTTCCTAGACAGAACCTTGTAAACCCAAAGAAGATGTACAATGTACCTAGCAGGGCAAACTGAGAGATTAATTCTCTAAAGTGCTTCACTGTTTTCCCATCTGAAGTGAATTGCCCCCATTCCTGATCTGAGTGAAGGGCTGAGTCCACACCAAATCCTAACTGCCGTTGATTCTTCTCGGAAAAAGCATATTGCTTCATGCTTTAAGGAATCTCACAAATTTCTGATTTTTTTTTTCCTGAGCATTTTTATGACCTCCATGAGTGCTGGACAGTCACCTTCATACCTCCAGAGGTAGGCATCTTTTTCCTGTTCAGGATACCTTCTGTTGTGTCCTCACCAAAAGACAAGAGCCATGTTCACCTTGATACACCTTTGGCAACACCTTTAAACAAGTTCTATTGTACACTTCTAGGCATTCTGGTTAAACTTTGTAAGAATTGTAATTGTTCTGATAGCACATTTCCATTATAGTTGATAATAAGAAGAAACATTTATTTACTGGATGAATTACTTGGATGAATAAGGATTTTGACCAGATACTGCCCTAAGGTCTGATATAAGAGAATGTCAATCAGGAGCCTGGGCTGAGGGGGTAAGGGAAGTCTGCCTACCTTAGAACTCTCTGCTCATGCCACCATCTTATTCTGCTCCTCAGATTCCAAGCTGCAAAAAAAAAAAAATGTTTAAATTTTGTTAAAATTCATATTGGAGACTCAAGGAGAGAAGCCAATGCACTAATATGCATGAAACAAAACAAATATTTCATGAGCTGAAAGGAATTCATGTTAAAGTACCTTTCATTTTAGGGCTGAACTATTCTTCAGTGTTAAGTTTCAAAATCTTAATGTTTTACTGACTATCGATAAAAGACCAGAGAACACAGATGAATAAAGATATATTTGTAAATCATATGCAACTTTATTTTAGGAGTATATCTAGCTTTTGCTACAAAAATTAAAAAGTTATCCACATACAGTTTTGGTTTCAAAAATATAACCATGTAATGTCTTAGACATTGAAAATAATTGCTTTAGTAATTGTTTCCCTTTTGCATTTTCTAAGCATTGACTTTCCAGGAGAGCTCAAATTGAAGTGGGTATATTAGCAATTTCTATAACTTATATACTTAAAATATATCTGTTTTTCCAATGTGTAATTGACTGTCTTACCACTATTCCAAAATAAATACTGATTTGCTAAATATTGCACCGGGGACTTTAAAAAAAACATATTGCTGTTACATTACCAATTCTCAAAAACATTGCTTAATAATTTCTTGGCTTTGTAATGGGATAATTTCTTGGCTTTTTAATGGTATACTTTAAATCCATGAATCAATCAGAAATTCAAGCTATTTTTTATTTAAAGTAAGTAAAGGCCAATTTGCATATATATACATACATACATATATTTGTTCCTTTTAGGATAAAATTCTTAGTGAAACTAATTAATGTTATGGAGGAGGAATACTCTTCATCACCTATACTGGGTATGTATATGTGTGTGTGAACTATAAAGGATTCTTGTGCTTTTCATTTGCAAATTTTTAACTTAAATTCAGTATCATCTCAAAATTATTTTATGATTTATGAAAAAAATCAGAGATTAAGTAATTATTCACAAGTAAACACAGAATGGAGTTTTAAATAGTTCTTAAGTACAATGTGATTTTACTCTCCATTCCAATGGATGGGTGGCCTTTAGTATTCTGTACCCTCAATAATAAACCTTCTTTGAACATTGTCAAGTACATTCCATATCTCTTTTGTACAAGAACTACCCATAAAAACACAAAAGAACAAAAAGCAAACTTACTAATGACTGAAGAATTGAGAACCAAAGTAGTAAAGTAACTAAAGCCTTACATTAATTTACAACAATTTCTGGGCTTGAGTACAGGTATTTAGGCTTCAACTTTTGTGCTCTTTCTTGAAACAAATTGTTTGTTTCCAAAGTTACCTGGAGGCTTCTGTTAAAACGGAATTGGGTTAGCAATCGTCGAGATTTCTCCACATAGAACTTCTTATTGAAAGCCAAGGAACTTCAAAAAAAGTAATTTGCAACCATTATTTTATTTAAGTAGGCTCCATGCCCAATGTGGGGTTTAAACTCACCACCCTGAGATCAAGACTTGCACACTCTACTCACTGAGCCAGCCAGGTGCCCCTACAATCATTATTTTAAAATCAGTATTTGTTTTGCTAATTTCCCTATAGACTTTATACACACTTGGATTAATCACAGTTGAAGTTACAGGCTGTGAGTTTTAAAGTTGAATGAATTTGTGAGATTGTGTATTTCTTCAGCAGCCTGATAGAAGTGAAGCTAGCAGATAACTGATTAATCCAAGTGTGTATAAACTCTACAGGGACTTACATACCTGCTTGGAAATCCTTCTGGTTTTCTCAGTCAACTCTCTTTTCTACTTTTCATAGACATTATTGAAAACTTTTCTCCTACCACTGTTCACAACATTATCAAAAAAGCTCCTCAAAAATCATGGGAGATACTGTGAAGATTTAAAGATTTATATATACATGATATGAGGGCTCAGACCATTTTTGTAAGAATGTTACAATATAGAATGGCGTCAGCTGTCAGAGAGCTCAGAGACAACCTAACTGCTAACAAGCAGGTAACAGAGACATATCAGATAGATATAACCCTGTTTTAACCTCCTCACCATTTTCATCAGTGTAGAAAAAAATGCAGTTCTCACAATCATTAAAATAAGGTCAATTATCATACAATCTCGGAGGAGGGGCTATTAATCATTCAACAAATATTGAGTGCCTTCAACTATATCTTCCAGGTAGTTTCTCAAAAAAGTTTTATTTTCACTGTAGGAGGAAAAATAGGATCCTCCACTTGTATTATATTACTTGAATATTTCTATCCCATATGATCTTTCTTCTGGCTAACTGAAACTCATGGAGTTAACACCACTGGAGAGGGTAGGGGCTCTATTCCTTTTCTCTACATGGCTAGTTTTTGAAGAAAGCCATCTCCAACAAGTTTTGCCTATTTTAATTACTGTCTCCATGGGGTATATACATGGTGTGAAACTAGATGCTACCCTAGCCACAGAAGATTAGACTCAAGACTATTTATATCAAAGATATATGTAAACAATTGCTACAGCTATTTTTTTAAATGCCTAAGAAATTGCATGGATAAATAAGCATATATGAATGTAGGTCCCTTCTGAGATAGTTCTCATAAACTCTGCCCAATAGAGGTGCTCAGTATCAGGAGCGCCAAGTCATTCCTACTGAATCCTCTTATAGAGTTAAAATATGGGTGAATCACTCAGCTCAGGGTGCTTCTCCAGAGAGAAGCAACTCTCACAATATGTTTATATATAAATGGTTGCATCACTGGGATCACTGTGTAGCTGGTAGAGCAGATAATCATTCTTGCAAAAACTTCTACCACTACACGAAATCAACATGACTTGTGGAGTGTTGAGAAAATTTACCACCAGTTAGGTCAATTAATTATTAACAAATGAATTGTTAGTTAACCATATTGTAGATAAATTATTTGTTATACAAAATACATAATAAAGGTAATTTCTACTTTTTTTTGGATCCCTGTTACCTCATACTGATTCAATCCCACCCGTGTATCTTTAAGCAAAAATGTTAAATGAAGGAAAATTTGAGGTAGAATAATCATCTTGACAAAATACAAGAACCTCAATCATCAAAGTTAGACTTATTTTCCCCTTTAGATTATAAAAATTTTTAAATAAATTATACATTTTACACATTTTGTTTAAATAACTTGTCATTCATGGGAAAACCCCAATCACTGAGCTAATCAGAAGGAAGTACATGAAGAGAAAAGAGGTCTTTGGACTGTGTTCACCACTGAGACAGGACTTGCAGAGGTTAGGTAGGTGGGCATCCCTTCCAACAACAGGCTGACAGATGGTAATGATGACTATGAGATGGATGAAGCATCATAGGCCATTCCAGAACCAAGTCCACAGGTCTAGATCCAACCAGGTAGAGTTGTACAGAGCTGGAGACGGGCAGGTAGGCAAGAGTCATATTGGGAGTTGCCTACTGAAACACGTAGACTACTGAGGAGAATCAGCAGTAGAATGCTAACATGTGCAGGAGTGAATTATATGGTCAGAAAGTCAGGGTAAATCCCCAAGGAAGCAGAGAAGTTTTGGTGAGACCACAGTCATCCTTTCTGGAAGGAATAATAATTACTCTGTTGTGTTTCTTGAGAAAACAGTAACTGTAACAAGATTTACTGATCGTGAGATATGGTATAGTATGGTATGTTGCAAAAAGAGCCTTAAATCCTTCTTTGCTTTATCTGTGCCCTTTAATATGTTACTTTGCACCTCTTCACATCAAGAACTAAGTCTATTCTCCCTTCTCCTAAATCTTGGCTGGCCCTATAGCTTCTTTTGGTCAACATAATACAGCAGAAGTGAAAGTGTACCGGTTGAAATTCGAGGTCTCAAAGACTGCTTGCCTTTATTCAATTTCTTGGAACTCTAGGCAGTCACCATGAGAACAAGCCCAGGCTATCCTGCTGGATGATGAGAGAACACATGGTCCAAGATGAGTAGTCTTAGCTGAGGCCATTTTATACTAAGCAGCCCCCAGCTGACCTGGCAGCTGACTGCAGACACAAGTTCAACTGAGTCCAGCCCAATTTAATGACCAGCAGGATTATGAGCTAAAAAACTTAAAAAAAAAAAAGGCTATTGTTTTAAGCCACTAAATTCTGTGATTTTTTTAAACAGCAAAAACTAACTGATGCAGAAATAATTGGTTCCTAGAATTGAGGTGCTGCCATGACAAAAATCTAAAATAAGTGCCATTGGCAGTGAGTACTAAGTAAAGGCTGAAAAAATGGCAAACAAACTCTTTGCGAATGCTGGGGGAAATAAAGCAAATTGTTATTGGAGGTTAGAAAAATGGTAATCTGGGGCCCCTGGGTGTTTCAGTCATTAAGTGTCTGCCTTCAGCTTGGGTCATGATCCCAGGGTCCTGGGATCGAGCCCTGCATTGGGTTCCCTGCTCGGTGGGAAGCCTGCTTCTCCCTCTCCCACTCCCCAAGAAAAAAATGATAACCTGTGTTTCTTAGAATAAAATAATAAACAAAAGTATTACCTACGGGAACACGAAAGATGACAAATGTATATAATTAACTTTGGATTTTGGCTCTAAAGAGCTCCACAAAATGTGGAAATGTCAGCTGGTTGGTCCTAGCTACATATAGGTACAGGAAGAAGGAAATGGGCTAAATAAAGAACTGGCCAGTCTGCAAGGAGAATTTTGAGGGAATACAGAGGGGACATAATTTTCTAGGATGTAAAAAATTGTTTATCTTCAGTCTTCCCAGTCAGTAAAAATCTCCTACGTATAATGAGGACTGAAGAAAAAAGATCCATTCAAGAGTATAACTCCAAAACCTTTCTTAGGAAATCTGAAAGAATTAATATGTTGTCAAACAGACTCTCAAATAGACAAAACTACTCCCCAATTTCTTAAGAAGATGGTTTCACAAAAGCCCAATCCCAAAGTGACAGTAAATAAGCCTATCAATAGAGAGGCATGTCTTGAAAACAATCATGGGTATACCTTTTTAATAAATGGAGTGGGCATAAATCAAACTCATAATCTACAGTAATTTGGAAGAAATTTTATATGTAAAAATGACATCAACCTGGATTAAAAGAGAATGATTTTACTCACATGAAACTATAAGCTATTATTACCCTTATTGCTGTTTCTAAAGAGGAAAAAAAAAAGGCCTCCAGGCTCCCAAAATTCTAGGGCTGGCTGACAAAATATTTTATAGGGCTAATGAAGGACACTGAAAAAGGAAAGATGTCCTAGAGGGCAGTCAATAACCCTGAAGGTAGAACCAAGAGCCATGAAGAACAATGGGAAACCACTTCCAAGGAGTATAACCTCACCTTAATCAAAGAATACTTACTACTCCAAGACCCCACCTGGAATTTAAAATTGCTGTGGACCAATGACTGCTATGTAACTCTGATTTTTTTTTTCTCTTTTAGAATGGTATTTATTGAAGTTATTCTATTTCTGTGTCAACATCGTACACTGGATGTTTGTGGGATAACTTTTCATTTCATTAGTCTCAGGATCAAGGGGATCCATATATGAGTTTCATTTGGACATATCATAATTATATTCTAGATTTCAAACATGATGTCATAATTCATGTGTGACTTTTAGGAATTTTTGAATAAAGAAGAGAATGTTGGGCGCCTGGGTGGCTCAGTTGTTAAGCGTCTGCCTTCGGATCAGGTCATGATCCCAGGGTCCTGGGATTGAGTCCCACATCGGGCTCCCTGCTCCGCGGGAGGCCTGCTTCTCCCTCTCCCACTCCCCCTGCTTGTGTTCCCTCTCTCGCTGTCTCTCTCTCTCTGTCAAATAAATAAATAAAAAAATCTTAAAAAAAAAAAAAAAAGAAGAGAATGTTTTCCATGGGGAAGAATGTGAAAATTGTAGCCAGAGGCAGACTGGTAGATTCCAGAACTGGTCATAATCCTTCATTCTTCCTTGTATCTATATTCTTTGTGATGTGTCTATAAAGCTTCTCTCTTATTTAAGAGATGCATTCTATTTCCAATTATTTTGAGTCTGAGCTGGCCTTATGACTTGCTTTGGTCAACAGAATGAAGTAAAAGGGATGATGCACCAGTTAGAAGCCTAGGCCTCAAGCAGCTTAGTTTTCCACTTCTTCTCTTGGAACCCTGTCCAGGAAGCAGGTAAATAAGCCCAGGCTCTCATGCTGGAGGATGGGAGCCTTCATGGAAGAATAACGAGCCATTAGAGCCAAGTCCAATCTTGACTAGGTAGTTCTAGCCAACCAGAGAGCTAACTACAGACACACGGCTGAATCTGGATGCATCCAGAAAAACCATTTAGCTGAGCCCATTCCTAATAGTTGGCTCATAAAATCATGAACTAAATAAACAATTGCTGTTTTTAGCCACTTGGTTTGAAATGGTTTGAAACAAAATGAAAGCTAACTCTGGGGATATTTCTTAACTTTTCTCAGCTTCTCTTGTTCACCCAGAAAATGCTGACAAAAAGAATAACCACTATGTAAGTACTTAGGATAACGCCACGTATACAACAAACACTCTTAAATATAAGCTATTATTGTCCTTATAGGAACCAGTGGGTCTTTATCAACGTTATTATCCATTTGTTGTGTACCTACTATCAGGCCACTATGCTTGGCATTTCTCTGTTATCTTTAATCCTCACAACAAAACTCTAAGTAATTATTTTGATTTCCTTTTTACAGATGAGAAAACCAAGTAACGATGATGTTGACTACACCCAGACGATGAACACTTAAGTCACTAAGCCAGGGTTTGAAAGCCAGTCTGAATTTTTCTATTCTACCAGAGTTTCTGTGGTAGATTCAATATCATCCCAGTTCTCTCCCTTGTAGTATTATTAGTCATCCATTCCTTTACCACAGCCTCATGGTAAGTGGCATGTATTTCCCTAGACTTTGGTATTGCCCATGTGACTTACTTTAGCCAATGATTAACAGATGTGACCTAAGTAGAGGCTTGAAATATGGTTAGGCACTTATGCTTGTCCTCTTGTGATTCTGTCATAGCCATGAGAAGAACAAACCCCAGCTAGCTGCTTCCCCCCCCAGTTGGGTACTTTAAATGAGACACAAGAAGCAGAGATGCCCTGACTCACAGACACAGAACAATTACAGCCAATTCACAAGTTCATGAGAGAGAAATGAATGTTCAGTGTTGTGTGTTTGCCATAGAGATTTTGCGGTTGTGTGCTGCCTAGCAAATGTGACTGATACAGCTTTCTAGCCTTCAAATGTTGCAATAACAAAGCATTCGATAATGTAAATTTCAACCAAAAGGGGAAAAAAGGCACTTTCATATAGGAGATAAAATTATAGTTTCAAATTTGAGCTATCCTTCTTGGAAAATATATGGATAGATACCTTGTTTGAAATTTAGATGTAAACTTCACACAGGGAGAGATGGACTCAGCAGGTCTAGAGTCTAAGGGTCTAAGCCCTGCACATTCCAAACAAAGGTTTGGTCCTTGACTGGCTCCTGGAAGATAACCCAGTCTTTGGAATTTTCTGCCTCAAGAGTGTCTTCATTTATCTGGGCCCTTGGGCCATACCAAATAGTTTATGCTATGTGACTCTTGATCTCAGGGTCCTGAGTTCAAGCCCCATGTTGGGTGTAGAACTTACATTAAAGATAGATGATAGATAGATGATAGATAGATAGATAGATAGATAGATAGATAGATAGATAGATAGATAGAAAATCACTGGACCTGCAGTCATAGGGACACCTGAAAATAATGTTATTGTCCCCATACATTCTTGGAACTCAGATTATTTGCCAGGCCAAAAAATAAATAAATAAAGAGAGAGAGAGAGAGAGAGAGAGAGAGAGCAGCAAATATATCATATAGGTATGGTTACTAGTCTCCCTGGAGAGTGTTGCCATTTCTCTAGGGAATCCCTCTAAGTACCCAAAAGAGTCTTGGTAGCCAGGCCCAAATACTGTTTCTGAGTAGAGTATATTTCTGGATTCAAGATTGTTCTGGAATGGATGGGCTCTGGCATAACATTAGAGATATCTGGTTCTCCAAGTTACTGCTGTGAAATCTGAGCAACCTAAACCGAGTAAAACTACTGCTTTATTCCCCCAAAATGAGAGCAATGTTTGAATAGCATTTGGATTATAAAACATTTGATCACTCATTATTTTGATTGGTAAGAATGAGGGGTAGGACAGAAAACATTTATTTTTAGAAAAAGAAACATTTATCTTTGGATCAAAAAGTGCCATGATGAGGGCCTGCAAATTGGGAAAAAAAGATCTTGGACTCAAAATTATATATTCTGGAAGGTAGAAGATTAGACGGGCAAGGCTCTCAAAATTGTAATGGCATATATTATTTCTAACACAGAATTATACACAGTTTTACTATCAAAATAATTGGAGAAAATAATATGTAAAAAACACTACCTGTGGTCCTTAGAGCCTAAAATACCCACTATCTGATCTTCTGCACAAACAGTTTGCCAACCCTTATTCTAAAAGTAAGAACAGTGTTTCTTCTTGGTAAGAATGGCATGCTACTAGAATGTAGAATGAGAGGGCTACTAGGATTCCAATATTCTGTTTCTTAATCGGAGAGCTGGTTACACTAGTGTGCCCAGGAAAAAATTCATCCAGCTGTACACCTATGATGTATGTGCTTTTCTATATGTATATTACATTTCAATTAAAAATATGTACATAAATGTGTGTATATACCTGTATACATCTATCTGTCTATCTATCTATCTACCAACTCCATCACCACTTTATCCTAAGCTACCTGCATCTTTTACTTGGATTTTATAATAACTTCTTATCACTGATTCTCCCCACAACATCCAGATAACTCAACAAATATATTCAGAGGTTTCCTGAGACCCCAAAGAAATTCTGAGGAGCATACTATGACCTATGTCCCCGATCCTTCTCTAAACTCTCCTCCTGTTATTCTTCCCCCTCCTTGCTCATTTTAATCCATCTTGGAGGTCCTCCTTCCTTATTTATCCTTACAAACACAAAGCAGTGTGTATCTACATCAGGATCTCTGCATCTACTACTTTTTCCACCTGGCATTCTCTCTCCCTAGATATTTTCAGGGCTTACCTCCTCGCTTTATTTTTGTTTCTATTCAGATGTCACCTTATCAAAAAGGACAAATAGGAAGAATATCATTCCCCTGCACAATTACACTCTTTCCCTTTACCCTGCTTTATTTTTTAATAGAACTTACTTCCATCATATATAACATATTTTTATCATCTGTCCCTCCCATGAGAATGTAAACAACATGATATCCATGACTTTGTCAGTTTTACTCACTGCTTTCTTCAATATCAAGAATAATGCCGACACATAGTAGGTGATCAATAATTATTTGTTCAATGAAGCATGAATTTGGGTGTGGTCATGTAGTAAGGATCCCTAAAAACAATAAGAGAGTTTGGAGATCTTAATCTCTCTCTCTCTCTCTTAAATAGATACCCTGCCTCTGTAGAGCCCAGGCCCCACCTATAGGTATGTGGCTTCTGGAAACCAATAATCTTGGTTGAGACATTGACTGCCAATTGCTCACTGGGTGATCATGGTAAGTCTTAATTTTCTAGGCTATAAATTGGATATAATTGTAGCAGCTACTTCATGATGTGGTTGGAAGGGGGAAATCATATGAGCAAATCCATATAAATTACCTGGTTTAGACTTGGCACAAGTAAGCACTAAACATATATTAACCATTTATTATTACCATTATTAGGATTTCTCTGGTGCCCATGGGCTATTTGTGAATTCTTATACTCACAGCATTGGGAAAGACAGTGAAAGTTCTTCATACCTAGGGCTAGATAACTGGAAAATGTTATTGACTGATAAGTGGATTTAAGATGGAAGATAACGAGGCAAAAAATACTGGCTTGCACATTCATATTCCAGGCTGAAGCAGTAAACTATGACAAAATAAACCAAGGTTAATTCTGAAGGAGGGGTGGGATTTAAGGAAAATAAAGAGTAATAATTAACAGAGATCAAAGGAGAGTTGAGAAGAGGACTGAAATAGAGAAGAAGCAGGTTGGCCAGGAAAAACAGACTTTAGCCAACAAGAGAGAGAAGGAATTAATAGCAGGATGGTCAGAAAGCTGTCATCAACTACTAGTGGAACCAGAATGAGGTGAAAGGAAGAAGCTGAACTGGGTAGGTACAGAAGTTAAAGTACTTCCTTTGGAGATCAACTGAGTCGAGTCAATATTCTGTTGATTACTCTTAAAGACAGTTGCTCAGTACTATGTAATCAACTCTAGGCAATGAAAGGAGGGTTAAAAGGAAAGGGAGGCGGAGCTTCTCACACTTGTGACCAGAATCTCTGGACAGATTCCACTATAATCTTAGTGCAACCTATTTTCCAAGCAAATTTACTGACAACTAACTGTCCAAAAAATTGCACTGAATAAAAATTCAGTATGGGTAATAGATATACATACAATGTGTGTAGAATTCATGCAATTAATAATTTAACTTAAAACAGTTGTTTTAGGGAGGAACACAATTAGTACATTATCAAGGAACACCCAATTTTCTAAAATAATGTTGTATTTGCCCAAACATTTCAAAACCTGTCTTCCTTGAACTTGTTAACATTTCAGGATAAAATTAGTATTGGAAAACAATTTATTTTTCATAAAACCAGGAAGAAAAATGACAATAAAAATTAAAATATTTTGAATTGATAATGTTTGAGATACCCAATAAAATATACTTTAAAAAACCCTCAGATAAATTTATGCTTCTTGCCACCATGTAAATATTCCAAGTACATAGTAAAAAATACACTTCCTTAAATATAAAAATTTTTATATAAAGAGATATTATTTCAGCATCATAAATGCTGAATTCTCCAATTGTCATTCAGTTATTGAATAATTTTATATAAAAAGAACCAATTACCTAATGTGGAACTCACTTTCTTCTCAAAGTAATTTTCCATCCTATTAGTTTTATATCACAAGTGATATAGAACATGTTTCAGACACTATATATCATTTCCCAGTATAGTTTATAAAAACTCAAACTAACAGAAATTTTTCAAATATTGAATAATTTATCATTTATGTGAAAGCTGGAATAGATTTTCCAGTTCAACTACAGACCGTGTTCTACAAAAACTCCTTTTAAATCTAGCTAACCTGAACAAAAAAAAAAAAAAAAAGACCAATTTGCAATTTTCTCTTCTGAAATAAAATGTGAATCTGAAGCTAATGAATATATATCCATAAAAATATGAAGATCTACACAGATAACATCAAGTATAAAACTTTGTTTCAGTTTTCAACTGTGTTAGAGGCTAATCCATAGCCCATATGACATTATATAAGCAGTAACCTGATCTGTCCTATGTTTTTTCATATTCTGCACATGGAATGAATTTGATAATTTTTCCAAAACTCATTCTTGAGAGTATAAAACTTTTCATGTCTGCCTCTCTCTTACACACAAACACAACATGCACACAGAGCTGTATATACATTTAACCAATTATATTAAGAAACATATCTGGAAAAAGGTCCATTTCATACAAAGCTAAAAATCAAAACCACCCTGTTAATAGCAAAAATGTTTATCAGCTGATGTGGATTTATCACCACTGGTTGCTATCATAAACTTAACACAGACAACCATTTTCTGAACACAAACAGCAGATTCATCAACCAAAACATTCTTGGTCCAAAGTACATCTGAATAGATCTTTCTCAAAAGTCTCCAGCACAGGCAAGGTTTGTGACTTCTAAATAGCACAGCAACTGATAGTCAGGGTTAGTGAGCAAAAGGTTTAAGGTCTGCATTTTTATCAGAAGTACACATATCTATTATACCAATACACTGTGAAGAAAACCAGAAAAGAGTTCCACATGAGTTTGCTGTCATGATTTAAAATGCTACCAGAAAGTATATTTTAGCAAAGGACTGAACACTGAACTCTCCGATTTATTCATTTTTATTTGTACATTCTCAACTAAAGCTAAATCTAGCATCAATTCACTGGACTTGTTTCGTAAAAGGATTTTTTCAATTACATATAGTACATTATTTATGGTGACCCTCCAGGTGCATTTCCATTAGGAGGCATTACGGTGTTTATAGACATATAGGTGTATATAGGTGTGTATAGGCATGATCCTGAATCGTCTAATTGTTTCCACGAATATTTGGCCTTAAGTATTCATATGGACTAGAAGAAAGAAAATTTATGTATTACCCTATCTGAATTAAATCCGTCCATAGGGAAATTCAAGAGGCATTTATTAGTTGTCAATAACCATTACAGTAGTAATTAGGCCTGCTGATATTTTACCCACTCTTATTAAAATTTAGATAGTGCTCTAGTTTCTAACAAATAACATCGTCCTAGTCCAATTGTTAGGCAAATTAGTTGCATTATACCTGGCTTAACAGAGAAAGATAATGCTCATCTCTTTTGTTGTTATTGTTTAAGGTAAAACGGACATAATATCTAAAAAGGTTTAACCAGTTGTGAAGACGATCAAAAATTTCATATGAAAACATCATGCCTTATCTACAGTAAGTCATTACATACTCACTGAATAATAAGATAATTGTTATACCTTATCTGGGAGTAATAAATGGAAAGAGAATTTCATCTCAACTGTCATCACTATACAGTGAGGGTTTCTCATGCATCCCACCCTATATGTAAATGTATTATGACCTGTTCTGGAACACTGAAAACACCTACGAGCAAAAATGATGTTTCTTAATACTGTTCCTTACTTCCGACCTGGTCAATTACAGTTTTAATATGTCAAATTCCAAAAAATAGCCATACTTCCCATTTATCTTTAACAATTCATTCTCCTTTATGAGTCATGAATTGAAACTAGAGAATTTTACCTAAAAAAGTGTTACAGATTGCCCAGAAACCCAAATCTTCCCTCTGGACTTGAAAAATAGGTACTTTGTTAGACATAGTCAAAAAAAAAAAAAGAAAAAAGAAAAAAGAAACAGAAGCCTAAATTGGGGAAAGAGGCTATATTTCAAGATAAAACTGAAACTGGGAAGGAGAGGGACAAATATGATTTTGCTAATTCTTAATAACTCTGAAATTGTTGATCAGACATTTTTTTCCAGTTGTTAAACTTCTAAACCTAATTCATGTTTAACATTTGATGAGCTCTCTTTTCTTCTGTGTTGGGTACACAGTCTATTTGTGCCAAGACAGTAGCTGACCCACTGTCTCCCTTGGAACTCTTCACTCTAATCTGGCTGAAATTTAAAGGAGTAAAGATGACAAACCTGCTGGAGATTAACATTATTTCTCTCAAATTATTTCCTCTCTGCTGACCCCTACTGGTAAAACCATCGAACAGAGTCACAGTATTAAACTGATTGTAGCTTTTCTTCTCGGATTGTATATACGCAGAGGGGAGAGAAAAAAAAAGAAGTGTCCTTGACACATAGAATTCTCTCTGCCAGCAAAAAAAAGGTAGCTTTTATACGTAGCTTTTATACTTTCATGTGGAAACATGTTTCAACATAAACAAAGCCCTGACAACTGTCCTTGTGGTTGATCAAGGGTGGAAGTCAGGTATTCTTTAGAAAAAGGAAAATATGTTTTAAAAAATCCGAATTAGGAAAGGTTTTCGATTGATAATATAATTATTATTTGTATTCTTCTATTTGACAGTACCACATTAGATCAATTACTGAATTTCTTATCACAATATATTCCATGTTATATCTATCTCAGGAAAATGACACTGATATACTCACCTTCCTTGCGAATGAAGCTTCTGTAACTTTCTTTTAAAGGTGTCTTGGGCTTGTACTTCTTTGTGTTTTATGATATGTCTTTAGTTTTTGATTTCACTTTGTCAAGACATTATGTTATCATTTATACTGAAAGACAGGATATTACGCAGATAAAAATCTACCAACGACTATCTACAAATCGCTTTTGATACAGAAGATTTAAAGATTTAGAACACAAAATAAACAAACCTACCTAAGGACATATCAATACATCAAAAAACATGAACAGTTTAAATTCTTAGGAAATTAAAAACACTTTCAGTTGAACTCAGAAAAAATTAACTTTGGATTAACTAAATATTTCATATCCTAGCTATAATCATAGAAGGTAATAATAGTTGATAACCATTTTCAAGAATAAAAGTAGATTAGGGCGCCTGGGTGGCTCAGTTGGTTAAGCGACTGCCTTCGGCTCAGGTCATGATCCTGGCTGGAGTCCCACATTGGGCTCCCTGCTCGGCGGGGAGTCAGCTTCTCCCTCTGACCCTCCCCCCCCTCATGTACTCTCTCTCTCTCATTCTCGCTCTCTCAAATAAATAAATAAATCTTTAAAAAAAAAGAATAAAAGTAGATTCTGTGAATATAGGACCAAAAATCTAACAAATAAGCAAGTAAACTTGGGATAGATTATCCATGCAATATCCACCCCTGAAGTTTTCACCGTACAGTTGAGATGATACTTCACTAACAAAGCTTAAACACAGTAATATTGTCTTCAAAAAAAATCATATAGGGCGCCTGGGTGGCTCAGATGGTTAAGCGTCTGCCTTCGGCTCAGGTCATGATCCCAGGGTCCTGGGATCGAGTCCCACATCGGGCTCCCTGCTCGGCGGGGAGCCTGCTTCTCCCTCTGCCTCTGCCTGCCACTCCCCCTGCTGTGCTGTCTCTCTCTGTGTCAAATAAACAAATAAAAAAAAGTTAAAAAAAAAATCATATAAGTACTTCATAGAGAAAGCCGCTAAGAAAAAAATCAGCATTAAGTTTTAAGGATGAATTCTGAAAACTTTCTGAAGACAATACATATTTCTTTATAAAAAACTATACAGAAAGAAAACATAAGTATATGATAAAGATGAACTAATACTAGTGAAAGTTTTTCTTTTTTTTTAAAGATTTATTTATTTATTTATTTATTTATTTGAAAGACAGAGGAGAGAGAGAGAGAAAACACATGAGAGGGGGAAGGGTCAGAGGGAGAAGCAGACTCCCCGCTGAGCAGGGAGCCCGATGCGGGACTCGATCCCAGGACTCCAAGATCATGACCTGAGCTGAAGGCAGTCGCTTAACCAACTGAGCCACCCAGGTGCCCCTAATTTTTTTTTTTTAAGATTTATTTATTTATTTATTTCAAAGAGAAAGAGAGCACATGAGAGGGGGTAGGGTCAGAGGGAGAAGAAAGTTTTTCTCTTAAATCCCCATCAGGTAAAATCTTATTTTGAAGAGCTACCACAACACTTTAAGATGGAGACATTATCAAATATTCTGTATGTGATTTTCAAGAAGCAAGCCCTTCATTGCAGTGTGCTAAGTCAGTATTCTAACAGTCAAAAGATATATATGTAAAATTTATAAAAGGCTTCCCTAGGATCCAAATAACAACAAATGAATTGCTAAAATGTATTTGACTTTCAACATGTCATAACCCTAGTGTTCATTTCCATTTTCTCTCTCAGGCAGGGAGCTGGCTCATAACCCATGTTTTTCACAACTGCGAGTTCTTCTTTATCTCTAAATAACCAAATCCTCAAGAGAGCAGCAGACAGCGGGAGAAGACAATTTATTTAGAGAACTATTATGTGAGGAAGAAAACAAGTTGCCATTTCCAATTTGGAACATAATTAGGGAGACAATAGCCTCCTGACTGATGCTCTTTGTTCCCTTTGGATATTTATGTAGGACAGTAATTGGAGTGTATTTTCCTGTTTCATTTCACATTGTCTAGAAAAGGGTTTTTCATGCTCCATGACTTTCTAGTTAGTTTCAGAAGAAAACATCTTGCAGCTACTGCCCTGTGCCATGGCCACACGTCACTACCTTCTGGACATTGTCAGCTGCCCAAAACTTTTTTATTTTTTTTTTTTAATTCTGCCAAACAGCAGAGTTAATAGGATTCTTAGAAGGAAAAGTTGGTGACACAGGATTTGGGTGATTGAAGGCTTTCTATTCCTGGAGAACACTGGGAAAATCAGCCATTCTTTTTTTTGAGAAATTGACTTTTATATATTGCAAAATTCAACTGATATAAATACATGTGTACACCAAATATACCAAATGATTTGGTCAATGATAATATCAAATGAAAGCTAGGATTAGGAACCATCACATTTCCAAGGAGATCCTTTCAAGAGTAGAGCAGGGCAGCTACCTCCTCTCCCTGTATAAGGAGAGAAAAATATGTCTTCCTCATTGCTTGCCTATAGACTATCTAGCCACTTATATGGGAGAAATTCCCATTGACTCTCATCATGTTGCTCTAGTGATAAGCTGTGAGCAAGGGCGGGTGGACATATTTATTATTTACTGTGAAGTAATTACTAAGAAATCTATGACCCAAACTATCTCATATGCATATTCAGGATAAAAATTTGAAAGGTAAATATTAAAAACCCACCTTATATCTTGAGTAACCACTATGGTTTGACACATTAATCAAACCTCACAACAAATTTATGGGGTAGTTATTATTATCCTCAATATTTATAAGATAAAATTAGAATTCAAAACTTAAGTATTTAAGCCAAGTAACACAGCTATTAAAAACTAAGACTGATGCTTTTGGGTGTCTCCTCGTTTATTTCATTGCAATATATTTCTCCCAGGCAAGTCATTGCATTAATCTGACCTATACACCCTCATTTTGAAGAATCAAGTCTGAAATGCTGTCATAAAGATATACTTCATTTTGAGAAGTGAATAAGATATCTACAAGCGCCTGGAACGGGGCCAGGCATATGCTGACTAATGGACCAGTTCAGACCATCTTTGTAAGCCTCAGGAAAGAAAATGGGCACTTCCAAATATTATGTAGACAAATCATCAGCATGGTGAGTTGCTAACCCTCCATGTCCCCATAATCCCGACTGAGATGACATTTTATGAAAAGTTATATGCTATATAATAAACCTTAATATAATCACAAACATATTAAACCAGTTCAATACCCTTCTATTTTCTAAGCTGCATTAAATGTTAAGGTCATTTTCTAGTATGTTTTGCATTCCAAATATTGGACAACTTTTGAACCTTAAAACTTGATACTGTTATTTCTTTTCAGATTTAATAGTGGATGTATTATTCAGAATGGGATTTGTTAGGCTGCAGTAATAAAAACCCCTAAGTATCAGTTGGTTAACACAGTAAAAGTTTCTGTGTTTCTTCCACACATTTTTCATTTTTACTGAAATATATATAACATACAACATTGTGCAAGTTTAAGGTCTATAACAATGAGGAAGACATATTTTTCTCTACTTATACAGGGAAAGGAGGTAGCTGCCCTGCTCTACTCTTGAAAGGACCTCCTTGGAAATGTGATAGTTCCTAATCCTAGCTTTCATTTGATATTATCATATTTGATATATTTATATATTGTAATATGACTGCCATTATAGCATTAGCTAGCATCTTTTATCATGTCACATAATTATTTTTTTGTGGTGGGACTAATTAAGATCTAATCTTTCAGCAAAGTTGATATTTATAATATTGTTGTCTATAATCATTATCCTGGCTTTTTCCCCACACTTTTTTTTAAAAGATTCATTCATCCATCTTAGACAGAGAGAGAGAGAGAATGAGTGGGAGGGGCAGAGGAAGAGAGAATCCCAAGCAGACTCACACCAAGTACGGTGCCCGACATGGGGCTTGGTCCTATGACCCTGAGAGCACAACCCCAGCTGAAACCAAGAGTCAGATGCTTAACCAACTGCGTCACCCAAGCGCCCCTTTCCCACACATTTTTGCCCATCAGAGCCTAGGTAGAGGTTCTGTTACTCATCATCCTCATGAAACAGCTGGTATTTGTAATACTGCCTGTAGGTATGGGAGAGAGAGAGTGCATGGTAAGTCTTGCACTGACCTTTAGAGCTTACAAGTATGTCATTTCTGCTCACATTTCATTGTTCAAAACAAGTCACATGACCATAGCTATTTATAAGCATGGGCGAAAAGCAAACTTACTACTTGTTCAGGTGGACCAGAAACATTTGATAAGAAGCTCTAATGACTAAAAAGCCTGCTTTCTGGTTACAGAATAAGTGGTTCACTCCCCTTCCTGCATGCAAATACATTAACCAACCCCAAAGGAAATAACCCACATGATCACAGCTTCAAGCTCAAAGTTCAGAATCTCCAGTAATGGGTGATGTCTCTTCATCAGATCTACTTATAGACCCTCTCGATCAGTATGAAGTACACACACAAGTCTACTACCCTACTTTCTAACATATTACTTTCTAACATATTGTGTATTCATTCTTCTAACCCTGTTATTTGGTCTTTAAATTACAGGATGTAAAAGAGGGATTAGAGGGGCACCTGGGTGGCTCAGTCAGTTAGATATCCGACTCTTGATTTCAGCTCAGGTCATGATCTCGGGTTGTGAGATGGAGCCCCGCACAGGGCTCCACACTGGGCGTGCAACCTGCTTGAGATTCTCTTTCTTCTTTTCCCTCTGCCCTTGCCCCACCCCCCTGCTCATGAGCATGTACTCTCTCTCTCAAAAAAACTAAAATAAAAATGAAGGGATTTGACTTGGCTAATAAAGGTTTGAATATCACCTAGAGATGGGTATCATAACACATGGGACTTTGTATCCTTCCTTATTCTAGAGAAGGTGATCATGGTTTCAGTCATATGAGGGATACGCATGGGTACGTAACATTAAAATCATGGTTTGGTGGTGGTGGTGAGAAGTCAGAAGTTTAAATATGGGTAAAATAATATCATAGGATGATGAGATGACTGAACTGTGCTGGATTAACTGTTGTCAACATCACTGCCATTACCTTCAGTGACCTCCTCAGCACTATCGAAGAGACTAGTAACACATTCCCCAGAATCCTTTTTCCTGCATGCTTTCCTGTAGGGTTAGATTCTACCACTGGCAGTCACTTATGTGAGCTTTGGAAAATGAAAGGGACGAAAATATTATTCACTGGAGGCAGATCATGCTCAAGATATCAGATGTGGAGTTTGCAGGAACTTCAGGGTGAACTTCTGCAAAGTATCCACTTAAGTGTTCCAAGCAGCTGTGAGAACTGATGAGGCTTCTTGGGAATCACTCACTTCAGTGCAGCTAGCTGTGCTAGACACCTGGACATTCCTGAGTTCTGTAGAAGCTCCAACGTAAGCTCGGAGATCCACCACTTCCCATTATGCAAGCTAAGTGAGTTCATGCCTTTCCTTCCTTGGTGTCCCACAATTATGGATGCCTCTCATTCAATTATCAAAGACACATAGAGTGGCTTCTGTTTTCTTAAACACTGATACTCCAAGTAATATGGAGTATCACGGGGAAAACATCTGACAACTACCACAGATTATATTCTGTTACTTTTTAATAAATATATTTTTTTGAATTTTAAAATTATTGTAATATCTGTAACAACACTTGCAAGTATTATAGTGACAATGAAAATGCAGACATATATTTTTGTTCATATTGTTACTAATTTTTCAAGTTTCAGTTACCAACAGTATTACATTGTCAGAAAAAATATATTTTTTAAGAAATCAATCTACAATTTCTCATTGAATCTCTAAGTACAATCCCACAAAAAAAGGGAAATATAGTTTTTTTTTACTTTTAATTTAAATTCATTTGAAATTTGGGCAGAAGTAACATATGTTTTGATAATAATTACTTGGATACTGATATTTTTTGTTTCAAACCAAAATAAAATCTGCAAAGAATGGCACAAAATTCCACTTATAAGCATAAGGAATCATAGATGAGGGGCACACAGAGTTTCAAATTATCCACCATCTTTCACAAATGACATGTCTGAAAATCTAACAAGTAGCTCCTACCTCTAACAGACTGTCACATCCCTATTTAGTTTCTTATTTGTCTCTGTCAGTCTGATCCATGGGTTTAGTCCCCAAGTCATCAAGATGAGACTTGGCATTGATCACTGTAATTTATGATGCTTTGAAAGATCGCACCTGATTAATGGCACAGCCATACTTTATGTATTTTCATAGCCATACTCATTCACAGTCAGTACTGGTAGCATGTTGAAATTGTGGGAGGACTTTTAGATAAATTGGAGATTGGCATAAATCCTGGGGTCTCTATCCCTGTATGATGAAAAAGCTGCCACATCCCTTCAAGGAGTACCAACAGTTTGAAGCACATTTTGTCCAATAATGGGGCTTCATTTTAGCCTAACCGTGCAACCTAAAAGTTAACACTTAAGACATTTTAATATCATTAGACCCCTTTAAAACTATTGGCACTCTTTCATAGGCTCTTATTCACCAGCCCTACACTTTTGTCCCTTCTCTTCCTGTCCAAGCTCTCTATTAATATATTTGGCATCCTTGAGCCTCAGTTTCCTCATGTGCAAAATAGGAGTAAATAACATGTATGTCTTCAAGAGGGTTATTTTGAGTGTAAATGAGGTACTCACGTAAGCTACATAGTCCCCCGGTGCTAGGCATCTAATAGCTATCAACAAATGTTATCTCTTGATTTCCTCAATCAAATAGTATCCAGTAATATAAACATCAAATGAAGATTAAGATAAATAAGACAATAGTCATCAAAAGTTATAAAACTGTTTTCCAACCTTCCCTATGTCAATTTCAGATTTTGGCAGGGGTGTCTCAGTTTAAGAACCCATATTATTTCGTGGATTTCTTACTGCATCAGTAACTCTAGAGTTAAGTGATCACATGCACAACTCTCCTAGGTGGTCTTTTTTTCCCCCGCAACTTAACTCTGGACTAAACTTTGCTCAGTCTCATAACATCTAAGGAGATCACAATCCAGGGTGGTATGGCTCTAGGCAAATGAATGCAAAAACAAAACATCTAATGAGAAACAAAGTAAAAATCAATTAAGTGAATGTGAACAAAATTCTTGGAAGTGATATCCACATTCCTTGAGATTCCTTTTTATTTTATCAATATTGGTTCCCTCATTGATGTGTGTCTAGTTAAAGTTTTCCTTCCTTAAATCATTGCTTCCCACAGTAGTGTGTAGACCTCCCAGGTATCTCACATGTGGGAAATTTGAGGTTTGTGCTCACCTGTCTTCCCTGCTACATTCCACAAAATATGAGCTCACCCTCCACAGCTGTCAGGAGCTTTTGAAGTTCTCTTCATGTATCCTGTCACGCTATTAAATCATTTTTCCATGTTATTTTTCCTTATATAAACTATACTGTTTTGCCTGTAAAACTGCCAAAAACACAAAGGAATATCTAAACAAAATTCAAAGATCCTTATTTCTATCATACAGAAACTTCTTCCAGTCCTTCTGAAGTTTACAAACTTAAAAACTGAGGTGGGAATTTGCACCTGCTACAGTGCCTAAGTTTCACACCTGGAATATTTATTTTAAGGTATTCCTCTCTTATTCAGATTAGAGATGTGTATTCTTCCACAAACAATTTCTGAGCCTTGTCACCTGACTTATTTTTGATAATAGAAAACAGTTTACTAGACCCCGTGGATAAAACAGCAAAAAGGGAAACAGATGGTAATTAAAAGTGGCATTCACATGGACAATATGGGCAATTAAAAGCAAAACATTTCTGATTCATAACTTATCTTGATCATCTTGACAAAGGGCTAAAAATGCAAATAACTAGAGATTAGATAAGAGGTGTTCTAGACGTGAGTGCTAAACTAAGAGAGGGTTAGAACTCCATCCTTCTAAAAAGTGTATGTGTGTTTTAAATGAATAGTATTTTTCTTCACTCATGTAAACAAAGCAAAATTGCTTAAGAAATTTCGCTCTGAGGGGTGCCTGGGTGGCTCAGTGGGTTAAGTGTCTGACTCTTGATTTTGGCTCAGGTCATGACCTCAGGGTTGTGAGACAGAGCCCTGCATCAGGCTCCACACTCAGCAGGGAGTCTGCTGGAGATTCTGTTTCCCTCTCCCTCTGCTCCTCCTCCCACTCACTCACGCTCTCTCTCTCTCTCTCTCTCTCTCTCAAATAAATAAATCTTAAAAACATTTTTTTGCTCCGCTTTTTGTCAATGACTAGAGATTCCATCCCTAAAAACGGAGCCTGCCTAATTCAACACTGTTTAATAACAATTTATATCTGAAATTCTTCTAACAGGAGTCATCATGGTAGACAGAAAAACAAAACAAAGAATATAAATTTAGGGTATGGACAGATTTGGGCTCTGATTTTTATGTTAACCATGTACATACAAGCCTCATTTTCTTCATCTTAATGAAAATAATGATCATTACCTTGCAGGGTTAGGATTTTTGGGAAAAAAGAACCTCAGTAAATGTTATTTTCCTTTTGTCAGCATTTCCTGGCTCCTCCCCCTCTAGAGCACACTTCCCCCACTGCTGGTTTGTCTGTTATTCTATCCCCTGACTGAATTATTCAGGTATTTTACAACTGTAATCCTCAAAATAGCCATCTGAAGTAGGTAATTTTATCTCCATTTTCAGAAGAGGAAATGGGAGCATACAGAGGTATATCAGTCAAGGTCTAGTCAGGAAAATAAATACCACACCAAGTTTAAGCTTGGAAACAGTTTACATGGGTGAAAGACAAACAGGAAGGGCTCTCAGGGGTAGGTGAGGCCACCCAGGAATTGTACTTCCAAAATTGTACTTAGCAAAAGCAGGAAATGTACTTCCTCCCCACCCAGGGTTGGAGGTCAACAGTAAGGAAACCCAGAACCAGGGCCATCCTGGGGGAGCTATCTCAGGTAGATGTTAAGAGGAAACTGAAGCCACTGGACTATACAGGCACTGCTGAAGGTACTGCTTAAGTTGGAACAGACAAATATGGTTACATTCTTAAGGTCAGATGGCCAGTAAACAGAAGATTTAAGATGGAATCCAGACATTTCCAACTCGTTTATTATGAAATAAATGTCATATGTGAAAAAGGAATCATACTTAAGGTACTATAATACTATTTTATATTGAAGAGAACTTTTGGAACCCCCTTCAAGAAAGAAATCAGAAAGAATCCTTGGCTCTAGAACATAATCGATACTGTTTCCTTGAGTAATTCCATTTATTCTAATGTCTCTGAATCAAAAGTAGATGTTCAATAAAGATTTGTTGAATGCAAAGGATTCCATTGGATTTTTGCCATAGTTTTCATTATATCTTTTCAACCAATGGCTGACCATGAAGTTTTATTTCCAAAGAGAAAATCAGAAGACTAGACAAAATACATTTAGATAGTAGTTCAAGATCTTTTATTGCTTTTTTAATTTATTTTTATTTTTTTAATATTTTATTTATTTATTTGTCAGACAGAACAAGCAGGGGGAGCAGCAGGCAGAGGGAGAGGGAGAAACGCTCTCCGCTGAGCAAGGAGCCAGATGCGGGACTCAATATTTGCTTTTTTAAATCTTATTTATGTAATTGAATTAAATTTGGGGGAAAAAGTTAAGCAGGAATATTTGAAGAACTAGATAATAAGATTGGACTTCTGAAGTGTGGTTCACACCCACCTTATTTCCTAAGCCAAAATCCTGGGGTAACACGTAAACGGATTTTTAATGAAAGATAGTCAATGCACTGTATATCAATTATTCATACTTTTCATTTTTTTTCAATTTTTTCAATTGGCAGTCCAACTAGCAAACATTCAATGAGTGGTCTTTATTCCCACAAAGTAGGAAATGTATAATGAATGGAAGAATACTTGCTTTTCAATACTCACAACAGCCCAGTACAAGAATGCTTATATGTAGATAAAGTTTTCAAAGTATTTTTGAAACCGCTGACTAAACTACCCCAAACTACAGTTGAACTTCCACCAAGCTATAAAGGGCTGTGCTTGAACTCCATTTCACAGTTTTTGGGTTTCATAGCCTTTAGGCGAGCACAATTCATACTCCTTCCTATGCTTGGAAAGATCCATGTCAGGGACTGTTACACAAACAAAGAAGCTAGCACATATTATCCTAAAATGCTACTGTGTTTAACAAAGGAAAAAAAGGATGAAGAAGAAAAGTCATACAATTTCTTAAAGTTCTATCTGTGATTTGTATATGGACAATTTTAAAGCATTCATATTTAAAGGCTTTGAAAACCATTAAATGTTTAATATTTTCAGGTAACTGAAGTGTGACCAACTTCTCTCCTTCTTCCAACTCATCTGTGAAAAACAAAGTATATTCTGTTCTATGTACTTTATAAATGATGAAAGAAACTGGGTTTTGTATGAAAGGAAAGTAGCTGTTTAAACTAAGCTATGCAAAAAGGGTAGACAAAACTATGAAAAGTAAATGGTTCCTTCTACTTATAAACACAAGTGACCATGAGCTATAATAATGTGCATTAAGACAGCAAAATTTCAATGAATTAATTTCTTTCCATTGGAAATATAGGTATAATTTTCTTCACAATAAGTTGGCGAAAATATCATTCTTGACATTATGAAATTCTACATCTAAATAGATAGGCGGTCAGCCTTGAAGAAACATTTAAGAGTTAATTAAGGACAAAATTAATGGAAAAATCCCTGGATTCAGATCAGTAGAGAGAAGAAAAGATAGATGATTGGGGTTGGCGTAATACACAATAGGGCCTAGAAAATGCTGAACAAGATAAAACTAACCCCTTCCTTGTCAAGGAAGGTGATACAAGAAAACACAACATTATGTAATTGCTGCAACACAAGACAATGAGTGCACAACAGGTAGCCACTGTATCATTACATAACATTTGCAGGTCAAAGCCAGTTTGTTTTTTTAAGGGATGGGGAAAAAAGGGCTCTTTACAAATGGACTGGAGTTTGAAAAGAGAGTGGGGTGAGATGGTCTTATTTAGCTGAGATTGTTTCCATTAGTGCTTGCCCTGTGGTCTTACAATTGTTTTAGGATTAGAATCTCCTTCTTCTCCCTTTCTACTGGCTAACTTGATTCTTGTAAAATTCAGCTCCCCTGTCACCTCCGGTAGGTAGTCTTACCTGATTGCTCTTCTAAGTTGGGGTATGTCACCACCTTTCTAAATGCAGTCTGTAGTGTATTACTATCCTAGCTACTCGTCTGTCTTTCCACCTATATAGTAAATTCAAGGGTAGCGGGAACCGCTTTGATAACCTCAATACCTAACACAGGAACTGCACGTGGGTAGGCACTGAATAAATGTTACTAATTAACCATGTGAAAACTTTCTTCATAGAAGTTGAAATTTGTAAAAAAATTGATCTTTCCAATTTGCCAAACTCTGTTGTACAACAATATTTTCCTGTTGAATGTTGTTTCCTTTCAGCCCAAATTTTAAAATGCTAGCTGTTCATGTTAGGAAATTCTAGCCTCTAAGGTTTTTAAATGAGGAGACCAATGTCTATCTAAAGCCATTATCTTTGTCAGTTGCTAAACTTTAAATAATATCAGACTACATCTAATTTTAATGGATATATATATATATATATATATATATATATATATATATAATAAAGCTGGAATAAATCCCCTAAAAATGAAAAGCAATAAGAAGTCTCCCCCCAAGGAAAGAGTCTGCACTAATAGAAAAATAAACTATTCTAATCCTTTAAATTTTACATTGATTATTGACTTCTGAAGTTTGTAATTCTAACTTTACATCAATAGGGTTGGATTTTCAAGTATTTGAGATTGCCTAACAAATTAATTGTTTTCTCAAAGAGCGTTCTTTTGGCTACTCAGGATAATAATGCTTGGTTGTTCAATTCCTGGTGATTCCATCACTGGTAATGGATCATCACAACATCACCTTGCCTATCAGACTCAACAAAGGAGGGATGAGTATGGGCCCTTAACTGCTTTCTCTCTTACTGGAATTGGCAGCTATTATTAAGAGTTAGTACACACGGGCACAATGAGCCAAGGGAGATGTCTTAGCTTTGGCATATATGCTGTACCTGAAAAAAGAACTTTGATCTTCAAATTGCCACGCTGACATCCTGCACAAGTATAATGTTCCCTAAAAATTTTAAAACAAAAACAAAACCCCACCCATCTGGGATTACTGTCATAAAATTTCTATATCCTACTGGCTTCAAAGGACTGAATCTTTACCATGTTACTTCAATTATTTTAGAAATGAAAGAGAATAGAGTCTTAAGATGGCTGCCCCACAGAGAAGCTCAGCTGGACAATGATAATGCTTCGAATTTTAACTAGAAAGTAGCCATTCTTTGCAAAGCCACAAATTTTCCATTCAGAATATATGAAGAAGGGAATGCTCCCAGTGGGATGCCTCTCTAAACTAGTTATTTAGCTAGTTATAGCCTGCTGAGTACTAGATAGAAATTTTCACACAGATTTTGTTTGTTTTTGTATTTGAAACTCAGATTTTTGTATCCCTCATTCTTATTGTGTTACAAATATCCATACTTGCTCAGTTAGTTTAAAAGGATGGAGAGCTGGGGCGCCTGGGTGGCTCAGTCAGTTAAGCGACTGCCTTCGGCTCAGGTCATGATCCTGGAGTCCTGGGATCGAGTCCCATGTCTGGCTCCCTGCTCAGTGGGGAGTCTCCTTCTCCCTCTGCCCCCCCCACCCCACTCTCGTGCTCTCTCTCTCTCTCTCATTCTCTCTCTCAAATAAATAAATAAAATAACGGATGTAGAGTTTAGGGGAGAAAAAAGAAAAGAAGGAAAATTGACTACCACATCCAAAAACCTCGGTGTCCATGTCCTAGTAATGACAGTAGTCATTTATTCACCTTTATATGATTATATGTGTCTATATTGACATGTAAATACCATTAATCAATATATAACCAATGATTGATCTTTCCCAGGCAGTCCTGTAAATGAAATGGTCCACATATTACAACAGGGAGATGTAAAAGGGAAATGACAAGTAGGAAATATCACTGGAATCGCTGGAAAGATCCCAGGGCTAACAGGTCATGGTTCCGATCTTGGCTTGACTAGCAACTAATTGGCTTGTGGTCTTAGATAAAACCCTGAGCTTCTAGATATATTTCCTCACATATAAAATGAGGATGATCACTATAATTCTAATCTAATATATTCTCATTTGGCTACAGAGAAATGTGAAAGAGGTATTTCTCTTCATACCAAGAACCAGTGAAAGTTAAAGTGGGTAGATGTGCTCTAAAGTTAATATACCTAAATATAAACTATAAACCTGAAAAAATAATAATAATAAACTATAAACCTGTCACATTCTCACTGGATAAGTTGGTCACTTAGAACTCTATGCATCAGCAAAACGGGTATAACAACAATTTCTACTTCACAAGGCTATGTTACAAGTTTAAATGACAGAATGCACATAAAAGAATATACCATGGTAATAAAGTAATATGAAGACTTCAGTGAATCTTAGCAGCTAGTTCTAGTAATAATAATGGTAGACAAGACACAGAAGTAGTACTCCAAAGTCAAATACATTAAGGAGACAGAAAGCCTTCAAGGTTAACAAAAACTTAGAACCTGACTGAAGATAATAAATAATTCAAAATAGCCAACAACCCAAAGGAAGACTATTTAGCAACAGAAGCATAGGTACAGAAGAGCCATGAGGAAACAGCCACTAATCATGCCATCATTATCAATGCAGGAGAGGTTGTGTTAGATGTATGGGAATACAGGTCCATCAGACAGGTACATTCCTATTACAGGAAATGACTTATCAAGTTATGAGCTCCTGATAATATTAAAGCTCAAAAAACATTAAACAACCTCTATTCCTGTTGTGATTTCAAAATAGCCAAACAACTATCTGATAATTTTTCTTTTTGCATTTTTATCTATATCAAGAAAATGTAATGATCAAGCTAACAAGAGAATTCATTCATTCATTCTGTCTGCCACATTACTTATTGAGTCAACAACCTAATATTCTGGATTTCTACTTCAGTCTCTGTGAGTTATGACAGCAAGAAACAGCACCTGAATTTGATCAAGACTTCAACACTGAAAAAGTAGAATTAGTTTATTAGCCATAAAGCCAGACTCAGGCTTATAATGAATTAATTAAAACATTGCTTTGAAACCCCTCTTAGCATCTGACCTTTGTTTTTGATATGCGAATCTCTTTAAGTCCCATTGTTTTGATTTTCTAATACAATTCAAACATTATGCAACACATTAACCTATTAGCAAATCATCACTGTAATACATATATAAATATATATATTAGTAAATCAATGTCCTACATTACTTCTTAAGGTAGCAAAAAGAAATTATATACATATATATGTATCCCAAAGCCAAATGCTAAGGATAAAACATAAAACAGTTAAGCATCTGACTCTTGGTTTCAGCTCAGGTCATGATCTCAGGGTCCTGATTCGTCTCCCCCTCCGATTCCCCCCCTTTATTTTTCCCTTCCTACTATTTTTTTTCTTTTTCTTTTTTAAATTTATTTTCTTTAAAATTTTTATTTATTTATTTGACAGAGAGACAGCGAGAAAGGGAACACAAGCAGGGGGAGTGGGAGAGGGAGAAGCAGGCTTCCCGCGGAGCAGGGAGCCCAATGTGGGGCTTGATCCCAAGACCTTGGGATCATGACCTGAGCCAAAGGCAGACGCTTAACAACTGAGCCACCCAGGCACCCTTTTTTTTTTATTTTTAACATATAATGTATTATTTGTTTCAGAAGTATAGGTCTGTGATTCAACAGTCTTACACAATTCACAGCACTCACCATAGCACATACCGTCCCCAATAAAAAAAAAAAAATTAAACAAATGACCTCAGGGTCCTGAAACTGAGCCCCACTCAGTGCAGAATCTGCTTGAGATTCTATCCCCCACCCTCTCCCCCACTCCTGCTCACACACTCTCTCTCTCAAATAAATAAGTAAATAAAATCTTTTTTTAAAAAAACCTATATTGTTCAGGTAATGATGTGGAAATCTAAAAGAATACAAATGCTTTGGAAAGAAAAATTTTTTCATAAATGGCAAAAATTGCACTAATTGGAAAAAGCAGTATAAATTCAGTCTATGTAAATCTATAATTATGCTAAAAAATTAAAATAATAAAACATGAATAAAAAAATTGAATTCAAGTTTTTCAACACAGTGGACTAAAATACAGACTTCCACCTCATTCCAAACACATAACAATGCTGAGCAAAATATAACAATTAGAACAAAGAAAGAACACAGCTGACCTTAAAGAAAAGAAAAATGTCCAGGTGTCAAGAACTTGAAGTCAGCAAAGCAAAGCACATGAAGTAACCCTCTAATATTAAGATCTAAAATATGAGATGAGGGTAATAGATCTAAAATGATCCCAGCATGTAAAGAGCAGAGTACTATTACACAAGCAGGGAACATGTTCTTGGTTCCCTAAAGGCCACAGAGTTGGAAATGTAGTCCCTGAATGAGACTTAGACCCTGAGAAATCTTCCCTCTTAATGAAAATGGAATTAGAGAAATTATGCCCTTGGGCCCAGGAAAATCATAAGTAAGTTTTTGTGTCTGACTAAGATTTTATATAAATATTTATTTATTTATTTATTTATTTATTTATTTATTTATTTATTATTTATATTTAACTGCTTAGAACCAGAACCCTCAAAACTACTCTGCATATATAAATATCAAATTTACAGTATGCCAGTGGGTACAGAAATGACTATGAAATTTACATAAAAATTCATACTGGACCAATTAAATCTCTGAGGCCACTGGCAAATGTAAACTAAAAATCACTCTGAAAACTACTTCCATAACTTTGGCCTCATAGAACACACACACACGGAAAAAAGGAAAAATAAAAAAGAAATTCCTAAAAGTGATTTCCACCAAGAGGGAGAGAAAGAAGATGTAATGAAAACTGAATGGTGAATTTCCAAAAAAGTATCACAGAATGTGGAAAGGGTTGAAGGAATAAATTAACTTAATAATCCAATGAAAGGGAGAAAGGTAGAAAAACCAGGCAAGGAAAACAGGGTAAAAAGAAAGCATAAGCTAGTATAGAAAGCCAAACATAACAGCAATCACAGCAAAACTTTATCACATTCAACTCAAATAACGAAGGACAGATTTTCAGATTAAACACAATAGGAATTCAGCTGTTAAACTAAAATTCAGCTTATAAAATTAGTATTCAGAATAGACTATACTGTGATAAATTAACTCTACAAACTCAGTGACGTAAAGAAACAAATAATTCTTTCTCCCATGAACTTGAAATATTCTATCTATGGCTAGATATCCTCTATCTATGAAACATGATCACCATGCTCATTGGCCAGGTCTAGTCACAACTGAAGTGAGGCTGGGAAAAAACAGAGATGACATCCATAACTTGATGAACACTATCTCTTTCTCACTTTTTTTTAAAGGTTTTATTTATTTATTTGACCAAGAGAGACACAGCGAGAGAGAGAACACAAGCAGGGGAAGTGGGGGAGGGAGAAGCAGGCTTCCCATGGAGCAGGGAGCCTGATATGGGGCTCGATCCCAGGACCCTGGAGATCACGACCTGAGCCGAAGGCAGACGTTTAACGACTAAGCCACCCAGGTTCCCGTCTTTCACACATTTTTAAATGTAACTCAGAAATATTGAAAATAAAGCTACAGAACAAGTTACACCTTGCAAATATTAACCAAAAGAGACCAAGATATTCATTTAATAACTATGAAATTGAGAAGCAGTCACTCTTCCACAAAAGAAACAATTTGCTAGGAAGACATAATAATCCTTAACTTGTATAATGCAACAAGACAGTCTCAAAATATTTAAAGAAAACATTGCAGAAATATAAGGAAAACCTAGTAAATCCACTATCCACTATATAATATAGATGTATTAGTTAATTTATATATATCTCTAAAATACTCTTGGATATATATAACATATAACAAAAATTTAATTATCTGAAAGACAGAATCATATAGAGCCCATGAATAAAAATGTAATCTAATAGATGTATATAAATAGATTTATATACAGGAGACCACATCCACAGAATATACAGTTTCCAAACACACACATAATTTATAAAAAATGACTATGTACTATCGATGAGAGAAGTTTAAACAAACCCAAATCCATGATCAACCAAATCCTCTTATAAAATGCCATGGAATTATAATTAAAAAGTCTATTACAAATACATTTGAAAATTTAAATTACATTTGTAAATATGTCTTTGGTCAAAGAATGAATCACAAAGGAAATAATAAAGTATTTAGAACTGAACAATTAAACTGCAATGCATCAAAACTTGTGGGATATAGCTTAGCATAGAATATAAAGTCTTCTAAAGACATACTTATGACCTAAAAATTGGATCAAAAAATTTGACACACACAAGACATGAAAGCAAGCCCAGAGAGAAAACAAGGGAAGGTATGATGATAAAAGCAGAAAACTGGAAAAAGTAAAGAATGAGTAGAAAGTATCAGTGAAACCAAAAATAGTCTTTGAAAAATACAAAAAAATTATTTAGAAAATGACTGGTTAAGCAAGGATACAAACAAGAATTTTCAGGGATTGTAAAGACAGATGCATGAAGACAGAGTAGAAATACTATGAAGAAATTTATGAACACGTAGATAAATTGCATATCCTTTCAGAAAGGTATAAATTATGAAAATTCAGTTGCACTGATATAGAAAGACTGAGAAAATGTGTAACTATGGAGAAAATGGAATTACTAACAGTCAAAAAACTACTCAGAGAAAAGCCCTCTTAAATTAATAATTCATTTTTACGCAAATTGATCCAGATTATGAAGAACAAAAGGAAAAGTACTCCCAGCCCATTTTATGACACTAGAAAAACCTTGATATTAAAACTGGGCAATGGGGGCACCTGCGTGGCTCAGTTGGTTAAGCGACTGCCTTCGGCTCAGGTCATGATCCTGGAGTCCCGGGACTCGGGATGGAGTCCCACATCGGGCTCCCTGCTCGGCAGGAAGTCTGCTTCTCCCTCTGACCCTCCCCCCTCTCATGTGTTCTCTCTCTCTCATTCTTTCTCTCAAATAAATAAATAAATAAATCTTTAAAAAATAAATAAATAAAACTGGGCAATGACAGAATAATAAAGTTACAAGCTAATTAAACTTTTTTTAAAGATTTTATTTATTTATTTGAGAGAGAGAGAATGAGAGATAGAGAGCACGAGAGGGAAGAGGGTCAGAGGGAGAAGTAGACTCCCCGCTGAGCAGGGAGCCCGACGTGGGACTCGATCCCAGGACTCCAGGATCATGACCTGAGCCAAAGGCAGTCGCTTAACCAACTGAGCCACCCAGGCGCCCGCTAATTAAACTTTTAAGCACATATGGAAAAATCCTATCTAAATGATTGGTGAATCAAGTTATGAAATGTCTTTTATGATGAGAAGGGTTTACTCGGTAATGAAAGGATGTTTTAATTTTAGAACATCTATTAATGTAATTTTCCACTTCAAGCTGTCATATGATCATATAATTATCTCAACAGAGAAAAAGCATTTAATAAAATCCAATTCTTAATTGTGATTCAAAACTGATAGCAAAATAGTAACACTAGGGATTTCCCCTAGATATTGACTAAAAATTATAGTAAATATCATACTAAATAGTGAAATTTTGGATTTCTATCTTTTAATTCAGGAACCTAGCAATGGTATTTATTACCACTGCTATTAAACATTGTATTGACTATATTAAAGAATGAATATAAACAAAAAGATGACTGAAGAATTTCAAAAACGGAAATGGTAAGAGGAAATTGCCATGATTAACAAATAATATGAAAGTGCACTTCGAAATGCAAGAGAATATCTAAACAAAACTTAGGTTTAGTAAGAAAATTCAGTAAGTTTTCTAATTACATGATAAACACATGAAAAAATTTTTTATTCATCAGAAAGTATATTTTTAAAAACCTATTTATTAGAATAACAAAAAAATATATAAAGTACCAAAGAGTAATTTTTGGACAAAATAATTTTTTTAATAAAAAAAACAAAAAAAAGATATGGATAAATGTAGAGAAATACCATGTTCATGAATGGCAGGATTTAATATTGTAAATATGGTAATTTTCCCTAAATGAATCTGTATTTAGTTAAAGACAAATTGATACTTCATAGAAACCTTTGAAGAATTTGAGAAGCCAATTCTAAAATTAGTGTGAAGAACAAAGGGAAAGGAGAAGCCAAAACGGGTTTAAAAACTAAGAAAGGAACACACTCTATAAAATATTAAGCATTTTTATACAGCTAATCTAAAATATGTATATGTATATATTCAAATTGGCAGTGTACATTACATTTACATAATTACATAATGTATGTACATATACTACATGTGCATGTATATGTCTAATGTATATATGTATATAGTGTATATATAAATAGCAATTATGAATTCTAAATATGTAATATATTTATACATTAGTTATATATTAAATAGATTTTATTTATGTAACATTTATATTAATATATAATATCTTTAAATTTATTATATAGTTTATATATAAAAACTCTAATGAACATTAAATTTTTTAGTCACTAAATGGTTAAAAGTGACACTGAGGGATGCCTGGGTGGCTCTGTCAGTTAAGCATCTGACTCTTGATTTTGGCTCAAGTTGTGATCTCAGAGCTGTGAGATTGAGCCCCAAGTGGGGCTCCTTGCTCAGTGTGAAGTCGGCTTGAGATTCTCTCTCTCCCACTGCCTCTGCCCCTCCCCTTGTGCTTTCTCACTCAAAGTATATAAACAAATAAATCTTTAAAAGTGACATTGAGTATTTTGGCTATTGTAAATATTTATGCTAAGTGAAATAAGTCAGACTGAGAAAGACAAATATCATGATTTCTCTTATATGTGGAATCTATGAAGCAAAACAAATGAAAAAACAAAAATCAGAATCAGACTTCTAAATACGGAAAACAAACTGATGGTTGTGGGGAGAGGGAGAAAAGGGTAGAATGGGTGAAGGAGAGTGGGAGATACAGGTTTCCAATAATGGAATGAGTAAGTCATGGGACAAAAGGCACAGCATAGAAAATACAGTCAATGATACTGTAATAGTGTTGTATGGTGACAGATAGTAGCTATATTCGTGTGAGCATAGCAAAACACAGAAAGTTGAGGAACTGAGCTGGACACCTGAAACTATTGTACCATTGTGTGTCAGCTATACCCAAAAATATTTACATAAATAAATAAATAAAAATTTTAAGTGACAATATGTAGTAATTGAATGATTGAGAACTGGCACATAAAAAAAAAAAGCATAATAGGCAAGTTATCAAAACCACTCCATGAATATATGACATAGCATTACAAATCAATTAAAAAATGAGTAGTATGTTTATTAGTTTGGATCTCATCAGGAGCCAGAAAATACACAGAAATTTAAACATGGGAAGTTGATATAATTTTTTTTCTTTTTTTCACATTTTTCACATTCACATAAAATAAAATAAGAATTTTATTTTATTATGTTATGTTAGTCACCATACAATACATCATTAGTTTTTGATGTGGTGATCCACGATCCACTGTTTTTGTATAACACCCAGTGCTCCATGCAGATATAATTATTTTTATGAAAGAACACGAAATATGAAAGTGTAACAAGATCTCTCTTAAAGACTACCCTAGAGCTGAGGAAGTATCCAAAGAAGGACAAACTTGAAATGAGAGTCCCTAGCCTATAGGTGGGAGTCCAAAAGGTGTTCTTAAAGCCCACTCCTGTCAGATAAGTCCACTGGACTGGCTAGGCCAGAGCAGGTCTGGAGCATGTAGTGTCTGCCTCTGAATGGTCTGGAAAGATGGTCACTATACAGGCCAGGATAGAGGAGTTGCCAAATGACTGAGCACTCTGGACACACAATTGATCACTGTCAGATTTTCTCCACACCTGCGCCATTGACCAGCCACACAGCAGAAGCAAAAAAGCAGCAGAAGGAAACACATCAGAAAGAGGGAAGAGAAGTCCTCTACCTACTGGAATGTCCTTCAAGGCCCCTCTCCAGAAAAAAACTTAACATCATGCCCATTATGAAAGAGGAATGTTAATAATTCCAGTCCATTAACATAACAGGAACTGGCAAATACTGAATCTTCACAATTTGAAATAAATATATATGTAATATTGAATACTTGAATACTGAAACTTAAAATTTTCATAAATTAGACTATGTTTAGCTTAAAATTTTCTGTACAACAAAGGACATGTTAAATAAAATTTGAAACAAACCACCATTTGGGAAAAGATATTTACAACTCATGTAATTGACAGTTTTAGTTTCAAGAAAGAACTCCTACAAATAAGTAAGACTTACTAACAGAATATAAGCAGACAATTTAAAGAAGAGAAATATCAAGTGAGTCAGTAAATACATGAAAACATATTCAATCTTACTATTACTTAGAGACTGCTAATTAAAATAACAATGAGGTACATTCTCCCACCATTAAGCAAAAATTTGAAAGGCTAAAAATACAAACTTTCAATGAGACTTTAGGAAAAGAGATCTCTCACAGAATGGGATTATAAATTGTTATATTCAATACTAAGGGCAATTGGCAAGACTAATAAAGTTGGTATATGTGGATTTCATGTCCCAGCAAGTCCAAGTACATATTCTAGAAAAACGTCCATGCATGTGTAAAGAAAACATATATGATGATTTTAATCTCAACACTATAATAAAAAATCAGAAAACAACCTATACATGTGCCTACCAATAAACAAATTATTGTACATTTACACAATGAGATATTATGTATCCATTAAAATAACATACCAGATCTATGAGTACCAACAGGGAAGTCTCTAGAAAAGAAAATGAGTGAAATGGAAGATCAAGTTTCAAAAGAATAGCACAATATGATACTAGAAGTCTTATTTGTACGTACATATATGTATTTCAGATAGCAAAAACAAGGTATTTAATATTTATGTATGTAAATGATGTAGACTAGTTTTGTTCACGGTATGAGAAAGACTTAAAATTGTATGTAGATATGAAGGTAGGTATATACAATTATTCCAACATGTATTGACTAGCTTGTTCCTTTCTCTCCTATTTTAAATAATATTTTTGTCCTGCACTAAATTCCAATATATGTGTTAATACATTTCTTGGTTTTCCGTCTCTTTTAATTCACCTGTTTTTCAGACCCTGCAGTAACACTGCATAATTTTAAATACTACAGCTTAATAAAAGTCTTGCTTTTAGATACAGTAAATCAGTTTTCCTTGTTTTAAGAAATTATCTGAGCTAATCTGGCCATTTCTTCAGGTGGCCTTTTCCTTCTTTATTATTATTTAAAGAATACAATCAATTGGACATGAATCCATCAAACATTTACAGAGCTCCTACTGTGTGCTAGGACTGGTACCAAGTGCTTTCCAAATTGAAAGCAAAATACTCTTATTGAAATATATCAACAGTTTAAAGACTCAACTTTAAAACTGAGAGAGTAAACCCTGCAGGCAAAGAGAAACCTTTTAGAATTATCTAGGAATAAGATGTGTGTCTTCAAGAGAGATTCTAAGTCCATACATCTGATTTAGAAGCTTCCTTTCATCTCGCTCCATGGTTCTCAAATGTTAGTATACATAAGAAAACAGTACAGCCTTATACACAAACGTGATGCACCAGTTTAAAGAGTTGTTTTAACTACAAATGATTTATACCCCATGTGCCGACTTTAGAATCTGAACCTTGAGTAAGTTACATTGATATATTAAGTGCTTAATTCTGTGGCATATACTATATGAGAGAAAACTGTAGAGAGCCTAATGGCACAGTGTAGAATTGGAGTTCCATTTCATGACTTGGATTGAGGCAAAAGTTGGACTTTCCAAATAAAAGAAGCACCTCAAGTGATGATAAGTGGGCAGAAATAAGGTGAAGTACTCAAAAGCGTAATACATATATACAGTTGTACAGGTTGAGGACTGGAGAATATAATGGGGTGCATTAACACTGGAGTCTATGTGAATTGTCCAGTACACAAAGGGTACAGCACTATCTGACCACCTTAATTACTTGAAAAATCATAATGATATTAATCTTATTTAATTAGTTAAGCAAGCAGACTGGAAGAGACACAGACCAGTCAGAAGCTGCTGACATTGCTACTTTACACATGGACACTCACTTTCTAATAGCCACAGAAATAGTAACTGGTTGAAATGTTGATTTCTAATATTGTTATTATATAAAGAGTGATTACTTTGCCCAGTCTCTCTCTGAAGGAAATGTTGTTAGTGGCCACTATTCTATCATGTAATCTTTCCACCACTTAACAGCCATTCACTATTAGACTAAGCATAGTGGACCTGTGGGCTGACAAGCATCAAATTATGTGGCATAGAAAGATAAGGTGAGACTATAAGACACCCACCAGGAAATTAGCTACTAAAACTACCTACACTTCTTTTCCTCTCCTTCTTAACCTCCCATTTATTCAGTATCTAAACACCAAGAAACACATATAAACACAAGAGTACATATTATAAAATATAGTGTATCTATACACACACACACACACGCACACACACACATTTTGTTAATTAGACAAAATAACTCTGGTAATCAGAAAACCCTGAAATCTCAGGGGCTTAATACAGGTTATTTCCCATCTGTGCAAAGTACATAATGTGTCCAGTGGCTCTCTAAAGCAACTCCTGTCCAGTGACTCAGGGATCCAGGCTAATTCAATTGTGAGATGCTATTGTCTCAACATGTGGATTCCAATCTCACTTGGCAGAGGAAATGAGATGTATTATTCCAAGTGGGTGGAAAGGTCTTCCTACCCACTAGGAAGGGGAAGAAAACTAGATATGGTGAGCACTAGTCATGTATGTAGTCTCTATATTCTACATACAAACATGAATGAGGAATTTAACAAATAGTTATAAAGGGAACTCATAAGTACCAACAGAGTAAAGAAGTAGAACACTGCCCATAGTCCCCAAGGGCTCCACATGCCCTTTCTAATCACAAGACTCTCCCTGCTCCCTGAAGTTGATCACCACACTGATGGCCACAGTGACTGACTGACTTCAAAGTTATGAGCCAAAGAAAACAGAGTGTTAAACTCAATTAAATTTTAACTTAATCAAGTTATTTTTTTAAAGATTTTATTTATCCATTTGAGAGAGAGAATGAGATAGAGAGAGCACGAGAGGGGGGAGGGTCAGAGGGCGAAGCAGACTCCCTGCTGAGCAGGAAGCCCGATGCGGGACTCGATTCCGGGACTCCAGGATCATGACCTGAGCCGAAGGCAGTCGCTTAACCAACTGAGCCACCCAGGGGCCCCCAAGTTATTTTTTAAACTGATGTAAAAATTCAGGGTTTTTTTTTACTTATTGAACAAATTTTGTCATAAAAATCCTTATGAGTATTAATATATTGTTATACAAAACCACATTTTTAATTTATGATATTACTTAAAGATACTAAAATATTATAGCTTAAAACTAACACTTGACACTAACTTGGTTATTTTAGCATTTTGTTTTGATTAGCTGGAAGAGAAATATGTGTAAAATCTTGAAGAAAAATATGTGTAAAACTGGGTAAAATTACATGGTGAGATATATATATATCCTTTTTTCTTTCTTTTTTTTACCCAGTTGCTTAAATAACTTGGATGTTGCAGTGTGTTTAAATGAGCTTCCTGTTAATATTATGTAAAGACAGTACCCCAAAAATGAAAAGATAAAAAAGTACCTAACTACCTTCAGAGAAGCACTGGGGAGAGTTCTAAGTATTTAGATAGAAGTGCATTTACATAATAAATAAGAAAAAGTACAGATAAAAATAAATTATTGAAACACTGTTTAAAGATTCTCCTTTAATACTTCATTTTTAAGAACAAAGACCAGCCCAATCTTACTTAATCTATCGCTGGCTGGTATCCCTCAGCTATTAGCCCTCTCTGGAAATTGTCCTTGCTTATATACAGCTGTTCGGCTCAAGTCATACACTCTTCATAAGGTCAGCTACCATCCAATGACTTGTCCAAATGAAAGTATAAAGACCCGGCCCCTTTGCTCCAAAAGAGGACAACTCTGAAGGGCCATCCCAGCTTCAGAATTTCCATAGCAGTTCTCACTCAGCCAGTCCTCTTTCCTCCTCTTCTTTTCCACAGATACTGATCTCAGGATCACCCCCTAATAAAATTTCTGCATGCCTATCTCTCAGAATCTACTTCCTAAGGGATTCAACCTGCACTATCCACCTCAAAATTAGCAACATTAACACACACACACACAGACACACACACACACACACACACACACACACATACACAGTTTGTGAATGAAAATCTTTTAGAAACATAAAAGGTCTGATAGGAAAGAAATTTAATGGCTTACTTAGGAAAAAAAATCTGTGAGTTAATAAAAGAACCAATTTAGCACATATAGGGTGGGAAGAAAGCTAAGCTATGGCTAGACAATTGTATTGGTGTGTATGTTAATATTTTTCCCAACCTAATGTTTTGTGTATTTAAATATACTCATTAATAGAATTTGGCAAGATAAAAGGGAGATTAAAAATACAATCAGCCTAGGGAACAGAAGAATAAATGTAAACACATTAAACAAGACTGTTTTGCCATATTAATTAAGAAAGAACCAATTAGTTAAAATAACTACTTTTTATTGAGAAATTTAGTTGGTTAATTAATTTTGTATAGTATAGAATATAGGCCTATTCTGTGTATTTTTTTTTCTGAAAATTATTCTGTGTATTTTTTGTTGTTGCTATTTATCTCTGTTAGTTACAATGCACAAGGTCTTTGCAAGACAGTATTAAGGGAATACAGCTAGAAATTATGCTAACATATATTTGATCCATCCCCTTACTCAAAAATAACTGAATCATTTTTCCAGGTGAGAAAACAAAAACCTGCAAAGGTCTTTAATGCCACTGGGTCTTCATATGATATTTAATTCCATGTTCATTTCCCAAGATGCATAGTACATAAATTGATAGCATCAATGGCTTAATTTCTCTCTATGGACATCTTTGAATTTTGTAATACCTTCTTTTTTTATTAAAAAGAATAACCTTGTGATGTTGAGGTATGTTCCCTCTATACCTACTCTGTTGAGGGTTTTTATCAAAAATGGATGCTGTGCTTTGTCAAATGCTTTTTCTGCATCTGTTGAGAACATCATATGGTTCTTATCCTTTCTTTCATTAATGTGGTGTATCACATTGATTGATTTGCAAATACTGAACCACCTTTGAAGCCCAGGAATAAATCCCACTTGATCGTGGTGAACGATTTTTTAATATACTGTTGGATTCAATTTGCTAGTATTTTGTTGAGAATTTTTACATCCATGTTCATCAGGGATATTGGCTGGAAATTCTTCTTTAGTGGGGTCTTTGGTTTTGGAATCAAGGTAATGTTGGCCTCATAGAATGAGTTTGGAAGTTTTCCTTCCATTTCTATTTTTTGGTATAGTTGGAGAATAACAGGTATTAGCTCTTCTTTAAATGTTTGGTAGAATTCCCCTGGGAAGCCATCTGGCCCTGGACTTTTGTTTGTTGGGAGATTTTTGATTACTTACTCAATTTCTTTGTTGGTTATCAGTCTGTTCAAGCCAAAGAAATCTTGAAAAAGAAAAGCAAAGCTAGAGGCATCACAATTCCAGACTTCAAGCTCTATTACAAAGCTGTAGAGATCAAGACAGTATTGTACCGGCACAAAAACAGACACATAGATCACTGGAACAGAAGAGAAAACCCAGAAATGGACCCACAACTATATGGTTGACTAATCTTTGACAAAGCAGAAAAGAATATCCATAGGAAAAAAGTATCTTCAATGAATGGTTAGGAAAAGTGGACAGGAACATGCAAAATATGAAACTGGACCACTTTCTTACACAATACACAAAAACAAATTCAAAATAGGTGAAAGACCTAACTGTGAGGCAGAAAACCATCAAAATCCTAGGGGAGAACACAGGCAGTAACCTCTTTGACATCAACCATAGCAATTTCTTACTAGATATATCTCTGGAGGCAAAGGAAAAAAAAACAAAAATGAACTATTGGGACTGAATTCATCAAGATAAAAAGCTCTGCACAGTGAAGGGAACCGTCAACAAAACTAAAAGGCAACCTTTGAGATAGGAGAAGATATCTGCAAATGACATATCTGATAAAGGGTTAGTATCCAAAACCTATAAAGAACTTATCAAACTCAACACTCAAATAAATAAATAATCCAGTTAAGAAATGGGTGGAAAATATGAATAGACATTTTTTCCAAAGAAGACAAAGAGATGGTTAACAGACACATGAAAAGATGCTCAACATCACTCATCATCAGGGAAATACAAATCAAAACTACAATGAGATATCACTTCATACCTGCCAGAATGGCTAAAATTAATACAAGAAACAACAGATGCTGGTGAGAATGCAGAAAAAGGGGAACCCTCTTACAGTGTTGGTAGGAATGCAAACTGGTCCAGCCACTCTGGAAAATAGCATGGAGGTTCTTCAAAAAGTTAAAAATAGAACTAACTATGATCCAGCAATTACATTACTAGGTATTTACTCAAGGGGTACAAAAATACTGATTTGAAGGGATACATGCACCCTGATGTTTATAGCAGCATTACCAACAATAGCCAAATTATGTAAAGAGGCCAAATGTCCATCGACTAATGAATGGATAAAGAAGATGTGGTGTGCGTGCGTGCGTGCGTGTGTGTGTGTGTGTGTATACATATATATAAATATATATATATACACATATATAATGAAGTATTACTCAGCCATAAAAAGAATGAAATCTTGCCATTTGCAAAGACGTAAATGGAGCTAGAGAGTATAATGCTAAATGAAATAAGTCAGTCAGAGGGCACCTGGGTAGCTCAGTCGGTTAAGCATCTGCCTTTGGCTCAGGTCATGATCCCAGGATCCTGGGATCGAGTCCCGCGTCGGGCTCCCTGTTCTGCAGGGAGCCTGGTTCTCTCTCTCTCCCTCTGCCTGCCTCTCCCCCTGCTTATGTACTCTCTCACTTTCTCTCTCTCTCTGTGTCAAATAAATAAATAAATAAAATCTTAAAAAAAAAAGAAGTCAGAGAAAGACAAATGACATATGATTTCACTCATATGTGGAATTTAAGAAAAGAAACAGATGAACATGGAAGGAAGAAAAAGAGAAATGCAAACCATAAAACAGACTCTTAACTATAGAGAACAAACTGAGGGTTGCTGGAGGGGAGGTGGGGGGGGATGGGCTAGATGGGTGATGGGCATTAAGGAAGGCACTTGTGATGAGCACTGGGTGTTGTATGTAAGTGATGAATCACTAAATTCTACCTTTGAAACTAATACTACACTATAGGTTAACTAGCTGGAATTTACACAAAAACTTGAAACTATAAAAAAAATAAAACAAATCAAAATAAAATAAAATAAGCTGATAAGTTTTCTATTCCTGTGTTAACCTGGCTGGTTGTGGGGACTAAGAATGGCAGGAGGGGAGAAGTGCCTTGAGGAAGAAAGTGGGAGCATGTTGTACACAGAGGTGTGCAGGTAGAAGTACAACAACCCAGTAATGGTCTAGTGCAACTGACCAGAATGCACACACACCTGTAGTTATGCAGCTACCCATCTCTCTGACTAGAGATAAAATGCTGCCTCAGGAGGGAAAAAGGAGGAGGGGTAAGGAACTACTGTCTCGGCTGACTAGAATTAGTATGCTCTACTGTCACAGCCTTCAATTACAGGTCAATGTTAGAAAAATACATACATCTCCTCTCTCACTGCAGCCAGTTTGATGGCACAGTGGGGAGTAAGGAAGGATTATCTACAAAGCTGCCTGGATTACAAATCGGTGTTATAGATCATGAGTTCAGCTCTGCCTCTGTATTGTGCTGGCAATTTCTCTTCACTAACCTCCCCCTGGGCTTTCAGGAAAACCATGTGGGTGCCAGAGAAGTCACGAGCTGAGCTCCGCATGCTATTCAGCAGCTGCTCTCAATGGTGCAGAAAAGTAGCAGAGAGCACCCATTAGGGAGGAAATGAATAGGACCATGTTACCAGCAACAAAAAAATCAGCTTTTGTCTCCTGAGCTGACACTTCCACTCTTCTCTTGCTGCTCCATCATCATTTTCTTTTTACATCTTCCTTTTTGTTGCAGTTAATATTAGAATTTTATTGGTACTTAAAAGGTCTGAGTATCTCTTGAGAGATAAAACTTAGGAATATCAAACCCAAAATAAGTTCATATTGATTCTGTAGGTTCTTCTCTTCTTGCTTGTATTCCCATTACACAAGTTATTCTAACTCAAGAGTTTAAATCAGTTAAGAATCTCTGATGGTTAATTTTATGTGTCAGTGTGTGCTGTTGGTTCTGTTTCTGTGGAAAACTCTTATAAATAGAGAACCTAAATTCAATCACAGTTATCTTGAAATCAAATGTGGGTGTTTTTTGTTTTTTGCTTTTTTAATCACCAATATTTCTCTATGGGATAAGTACATGTATATGACACGGGCTATATATAGAAATCCTGACTCTAGAATGGCTTCTCTGCAAGAAGGCAGCAGATATTACCTAAACAAATACAAAGATAACCATCACATGGTATCTTTAAAACAATTATGTTGATGCTTTTTAAAAGCCTTTATTTTTTTTTTCAGTTAAAATAGTTCAAAGGGAAGTTAATAAAAATCTCATTAAGTTCTAAGTTTCATTTCATTATTTTAAGCTCCTAATCCTTTCAAAATTTTGCCTAGTTATATTTAACATGACAAACTATTTTTTATTAACATCAATATCTGTAAATTGCTCTAAATCAGCATTTCCTCTACATTTGGGCAGTTTCTATTCATCAATATGATAGGTGGTCCGTTTGTAAATCAGCTGGTTTCTCCCTAGTTGTCATAATATAATAAAATTAATGTTGTACATCATATTCTAAAGTAACCTGGCTGATTAATTCAAGGTGATTCCAGGCTCCCAAAATAATTAATCAACACAGGGATTTATGTCCATGTCTTTCTACATTGACTGATGTCTGTGCAGTGAAGTAGTTATGAAAGTAGCCATTACTAAGAAATAATGTAAAATAATAAATATCAATATCTCCATTTTCCCAATTTTCAATTCTCAGAACATATATATATTTATATATAAATACTATTTATTATCCTATCGTTTAAGAGGTCAGAAGTCCAGTATGGTTCTTACATTTCTAAAATCAAGATGTCAGAGACTCCTGGGTGGCTCAGTTGGTTAAGCGTTTGCCTTCAGCTCAGGTCATGATCCCAGGGTCCGGGGATCAGGTCCCACATTGGACTCCTTGCTCAGCAGGGAGCCTACTTCTCTCTCTCTCTCTCCCTCTGCCTGCCGCTCCCCCTGCAAATGAGATAAGAGCATGATTCTAGACTTCCTGAAATCTGGGTTATAGGGGAAGGGAAGGAGCTTATAAAAGTTTTAATTTAAGGAAACAAAAGAAAAATAATAATTGTACCTGGATGCGCTATATATATTCAGATATTGATGCACTATATACATTCATATATATATATTCATATGTATTATTATATATAAATATATAAATATAACTAATAATATAACGATAACTAATAAATATAAATATATATAACAGCCATTATCTCTACCATCATCATCTTTTTTTTTATTTTTGCAGGACTCTCAACACTAAATAGTTCAGCTATATCCATGGCAACGACAGCAATTTCAGGGACCTTTGGAGATTATTCTCATAATCCTCTAGAGTTACCTGGAGAATCAAAAGTAGTCATTGGTACACAATATAACAATATCCTATTGGCACTCTGACCATCTCATCTTTCTCAGCAGCTTGCAAGGTGGACGACATTCACTGCTATCCATGTACAACTGCCTCAATTCCATTATCTAGATGAGTGTATAACAGCTACAGATTTCTCCTCAAATGCATTCACCCAGCCCTTACCAGTTGCACATTGGAGCACAAATGAAAACCATGTTCAAGAAATAGGCCCATGTAGTTTATGTGTCAGACAGGCCTAGAGTAATCAAGTCCCACAAACAAGCAATCCTGGCACACACCAACATTTCCATAGTATTCCTCTCCTTTGAGGCAACAGTGGTGTGATAGATGGGCTTGTTGATGTAAATAAATTATATATATCACATTAAACCCAATAATATAAATGACAAGACTTCCAGGAAAGTGACATTTCAGAACTTCAAGCTTGTAGAACCTAAATAGAAGCCCACTTTCTCCCTCTTTGACCTCACTTAATATAGAAAAAGAAGTTAATTCCTTCCCCACTGCTAATAATTTCTATGAAGAAGGGACATTAAGAGACAATGTATTTAGTTATTATAAAATACATCTGTTTGGAATTTTTTTAATCATCAGGCATCATGGGATCCTCAGTTTTAATCATGGGATAGGCTTTTACCAGGACCTTCCATAAGAACCTGATGAAAAATAACTCCTCCAGCTATACTGTCTTTAATCTTCTAAACCACAAGCTCATAACCAGAAATCATACCTAGATTTTTATCATAATCAGAAAAATATTTATGCTCAAATAACTTCATTCATACTCTGAATTCATTAACAAAGAACCATGTCAAACTTCTACTACTTTTTCTTCCTTTACTGAAGGTTTTCTGATGTCTATAAGGTAATTTCAATTAATTTTAAAATGAATTATATACCTAAACATACAAAACACACTAACGGCACACTGCTTCTCCACAGGGACTTCTTTTTAAATTTTTCTTATTTTTTTCTTATAAATTTTACATTATAAATGTAGAAAATGAAATTTATTATGATGGGGGAATTCACACCCTTTCCCATCTTTAACCCTTGCAGTTTTTGAAGTAATCAGGAATATATTTATTATAGCTCTATTTCTCTAGATTTAGGTTTTATTTTGCAAGAAAAAAGGAGAAACTATCATTTTCTAGACATTTTTTCTAGACAGACTTAAAATATGTCTAGTATATTTTCTAGACACACTAATATATATCTAATTAACCCACATTCTCTTATTTCATCCTTGCAATGACTTTTCTGTAGGAACACCTGAAAAGTAAAGTAACTCACCTCCCTTGTGAAGCACTACATCAAAATTCAAATGATTGTCATATACTGTTCCCAGGGCCTCAGAGAGAAGACCTGGCCAAGATGAAACAGGCAAGAAAGAGGCAAGAAAGAGACAGAGTAGTCAAGTGTGGCTTGTCTATTCATCTCCCACAGAGCTCTGAATCAAGGTTTGCACAAAACTTCTGAGGAAGCAGCAGACTACACACAGCAGATGGTGTCCTCTGATGAGCAGCTACTCCACCGTGACAATGTACAGCTATCATCCAAGACAGCTCAGATTACTCAGTCTATCCATACCCTGGGCCATGGTCAAGTATGCTAAACAAGAAAGAAAGTATTCAGAGATGGTAAATAAAGAAGGCAGGGCTAGGAAATTTGGGACACAGGCCCCATGAAGACATGCTCTGATTAGCTGGAGATAGCTCCAGTTTCCTTCCTACAGGGGGGTGTGACTCATACTTACAGATTTTTAATGTTCTCAAGTTTCTTGAGTCCAAGGAACCATTTTGATATGGCTTTTTGCCATATTTGCAGCACAGAACAGGTCAGTTGTCCTCTGCTCTTTGATATCTTTTCCTACTTGGCAGTTGTATTTCCTCCTGACTCAAATGTGCTTCCTCTCTTTGGGAAGGCACAGGATGCCACTGACTCAACATCAGAAGAATGTATGCTTCAGGTTGTTTTGCCCAGCTGGATCAGCTTCTCTCCTTCACTTATAAGGTACATGACCTTGGACAAATCATGCTGGTGTCTCATATTCTGCATTTGCAGAAAATGAGAGCAGAGGATGTGATAACATACCTGCAAAGCAGAGGTGGCTAAAACAATGGCCTTCTAGAAGTCCCATCTAAATTCAAGTCCAAAATTATAAAAATAGTAACAGCTAATACACTTTTTACTGTGTTCGAAGATCCTTGTTGAACATCTTATATACAGCATCTCTATTCTTCACAAACCCTATATGGTAGTTATCACTAGCCATGTTTCACAGAAAAAAACTGTCAGAGGACTGAATAAATTGTAGCAATGGACCTAAAGTTTTTAGTCCTTTGTCTACATGACTACCAACCCTGTGTTCTTTCCTTTGTGCTCTGCTGTTCTCAGGTGTATGACTTATGCTATGTGTGATCGACATTTCCTATAATTCTTTCAGGTTGGAAGCAGTCAACCATGTTTCATGAGCCCCAGTCTCTGATGGCTGAGTATGCACAAGAGGAATTCTGTGTTGCAATTAAAATTACAAGAAGGTTAATCAGACACATATTTAATGATATGTATAACAGCTATTGTGCTACACATCATTAGGCATAAATGGTAAGCTGCTCATATAAATGAAAATAATTATTTTTACACTGATGAAGAAAGCATGGCCATACTCAGACAGGAATTGAGATGGAATGGAAAAAATGTTGGAATAAAAATAATTGTTTCCATGTATTAACTTATTACTAATATCCAAGCATTGTGCCAGGTATTTTATATGCATTATCTGATTTAATCTTCTTATTAGCAATAGGAGAAAAATACCAGTAATAAATCTTTTTTTTACAGATGGGGAAATAGAAAGGTTAAAAAAATTGTCCTAGCAGTTACTGGGATGATATGCCATGCTAGAAAGTGTCACTTAACATCCTCCTCTAACATACTTGTGTTCCACAGCCACATTTAAATGGAAAAACCACTCCTTTCCTTTCTCATTTCACCATGTTTGCTTGCTCTTAATGGGAAGTGCCGTCTTGCCTTCAACTAATTTAGCCTTAGAACACCAGTGTTCTTTCTGCCTAAATTCCAAATTTGTAATATATGAGCAACTCTTTCAGCCTTCTGTTTCAAGAGCAAAATTCCATGGACTTTTTTTTTAAGATTTTATTTATTTATTTGAGAGAGAGAGAGAAACAGCATGAGAGGGGAGAGGGTCAGAGGGAGAAGCAGGCTCCCCGCTGAGCCAGGAGCCCAAAGTGGGACTCGATCCCAGGACTCAGGGATCATGACCTGAGCCAAAGGCAGTCACTTAACCAACTGAGCCACCCAGGCGCCCAAGTCCACGGACTTGTTATCATGAGGGAAAACAGTGGGAAATATACCAGTTAGGACAGGCTAGCTTCTGTTTAAGATTTGGTAACTTACTAACCAAAACCAGTGGCTCAGAGTTTACCTGTTCATGACAGGATGGAGGCTGAGAGGGTAGTCACTAAATAGTGCTGACCATCTCAACAGAGGAAAGAGAGGATTGCAAAACCTTAGTTCCTTCCTTCTCCTGTTACATGCCACAGAAAGTGATGTTTGGGTCAGCCAAAGCCATTTTGGGATGAGGGCCCCAAGATTTCAGCAGACAAGGAGGAAGTTTTCTTACTGATTAAAATAAGTGATCCATAAGGAGAAAATTCAAAGAAAAATTTCACTAGCTTTGACAATGTTTGCAATCTGCCCTCAGTGACCTAAAAGGTCAATTCAGGTATCACTTAATCCTGGACCATTCCCTTTCCCAGGACCACCCTTTCTTCACCTCCACTGCCTAGAATCCTGAGACTAAGCAGGCAGGGAATGTTGAGATATCCTGCTGACCTTTATTATATTGCTTTGGATGGCCTCTTCGATGTTAATAGCATTTACTTGTAAAGCATATTATTCCTTTAGTGGTGGAAAATATATACATTTTGTGAAACAGTTTGTGTCCTAGGATTGCCCAATCACCATGTCTGGCTTGTATCAAATGTGGTAGGACGGCTAAATGGCCCATAATAGGAATAAACATTGCCCTGATCAGTTCATTGCATGCATTGATGCAAATAACTAAGTCCCAGGGGGCCATGGATTTATATGGCAATAAGTTATTGTAGTAGTAGAATAGTTATTAAACATAATACCAAGAAAAATAAGCAGTAGTGACCAACTTCCTTTCTGGTCAGTTAGCAATATTATTGAGAAAATGTATACCGAACATTTCACAGGATAAAGGGAGTGGTTCTGAGTCAGAAATTTGAGGACTCCAGGCTTCTACCCCATTAGGTGATAATGATATTTCTGCACCTCAATTCCTCAATTTAAACAAAAATAATTAATGAGATATATCTGAGGTCCTCAGAAACCATAATCCAGCATTGTTTCCTCTTCAGGTTTAAGTACCACTGCAAAATATTCCCTTAGTTTTAGCAGGTAAAAGCCTCCAGGGAGAGGATGAGGAAGAAGGAAGAAATGCTCATGCTCCCACTCTGATACAGGACTTCAGGCTTGAATAGGAAAATAATAAAGATAGTTTTGCTTCGCAAAGATCCAATCAACTCAGAATTCACACAGTAATAAAGGCATCACTGATGAGTTAAGATGCTTTAAATTTCCCTTCGAGAGTTGGGTGTGTGCATGGGTATGGCCTCAACTTCCTTGAAAGTGCTTCTCTCTGTCCAGAGAGGATTATTTAAGACTGTAGTCAGAGACTGTGGCAGAGTCACTGAGAGCTACTGGAATCAGGCTCTCCTAGCATTATGAAGGTCTGGTACCTCTAGTCCTGAGATCAGAGCCTTTTCTGCTTGAACCAAGGTCTTCCCTTCACCTGTCCCCTCTCTGCTTTATTCCAAGTTCACTCCTTTCCTTATCTGCCTCCAAATTTCCGATACAAAGCTGTTTCGGCCAAGCATGCTTCCACTCCTCTATACCACCACTCTGACCCCTGCAGTGAAGTATGACCAGACTGATTTTCTGAAGGCCAACTCAAAAATACCAATTCTGCTGAGTCCATTTTCTCTGCCCTCAAAACTTCCATGTTCAGAAGACCTGACAGCATGGTGGGAACTGAGACTGAGCGCAGTTGGACAAGCTGTTCAAGGACTAATCCTGCTTGTGCACAGAGGAAAACAGATGGAAGGAGAGAGATTCCTGAAGAGCATATGGTTGATGGGGCAAGGAACAAGTCTACTGAAATGAACTGCAGATTTGGAGAGATGAGAGGATGGCTCCACTGCCTACCGTGGAATAACATGCTTAGCTTATGCAGGATGTTCGAGATCTGAATTTCAATTTAATCATCAGCAAAATGAAGATCTAAAAAAAAACGTATTTCTTAGAGTTAAAAAGATTAAAAGATACAATCAATTTGAAATTACCTGTTGGTTATTACTCTAATTACTATTACTAAATAGATAGCCTATTGTCTAACACTTTAAAGTAGACAGAATAGAATACTTTTACAGTCATAGATGATTGTGGAAGTCTGATTCTGCAAAAAAGAAAGAAAATTTCCCAAGAAAAATGAACATATTACAAAATGTAGCACATTGATTTAAAGGGGTTCACAAACTCTCTGAAGTCCACCTGTGGATTTCTGGAATGAAATAAAACAAAGTAAAATGCCCAAATATATGACAAGTTTATAGTAGGAACATTTCAGAAACTTCTTTTGAATTCCTAAGTCTTTATTTATCTGATTTGTTCCATAGTCTACCTACTCATTACTCATCTTAATTACTCAATTCAGAAATTCCCAGCAAAATAAATAACTCAACAGGTAACTAAGTAAATGTATGGCTGAAGGAAAAGTAAGATTTGTTTTGATTATTTCACTTATTTCTATGGAACCTGTTTGGAAAGCCATGTTGGCAGAAGCATGGCATTTTTGCAGATACTCCTGTCAACTAAGAATGTGTGTGTGTGCATAATTGTATGCAGAAAAAGAGATCATTAAGATTATATATAATAAACACATATATGAACATGCGTATGCATATATGCATATGTATGTACATACAGATACATGAAATGTCTAAAACTAAAATGAAAGTATCTTAGTAAAAAGCTGAATCTAGAATTCACAAGGAAACTTAGAATTACCACCTCCTTATTTCTTCCCTTCAGACACTAAGGAAGCATCATCAAAGAGGCCAGCAATCCCTTCACCACTTTTTTTCATTTTCCAGGAATAACTTGTTTTTATAAATTTTTCACTCTTCTATCATGGGCTATGAACATGTGAAAGAATGACTTGTACTTGTAATGTACACTATAACAAGGGTAGTGCATACTCTTGTACAGAAGGGGAGGTAAATTAACACTACCTGAAAGGGATCAGGGGTTGATTACCCAGAAGGTGATCTGGAACACAGAAATATGTTCTCTAGAAAAAAAAGAGAAGGAAGGATAAAAAATAAAGCCTTTCAGAAAGGAAGATTATGTGATAAGCAACAGAGTTTGGGAGGCACTAAGTGAAAGAGGGAGCACAAGAAGTTAAAGTTCTTTCATCTTGTAAAAAGAAAGTTAGATTGTGAGCTTACTACCAATCTTGATGTGTAGCCACAGAAAGAGCAGTTGCATTTTTAGTACCTCATCTAATGACTCTAATTCTATTCTCAAGGAGTGAGGAGCTCATTCCTAATGTATCTGCTTTTCTATAAAAAATGTTCAGTGATAATCTCCCAATTCATTAACTCACCAAATATTTACTGAACACCTACATTATACTGGTTTCTATCTTTCCAAAGTCCTGTTTACTTAAATTACTACATTTTGGAATTCCAGTCCCTCCACATTCTGGGGGGAAAAAAATCTCCAAACTTATTTCTCTAGTCCTCTAATAAACCTATCCCTCTAGCTAAAATCAGTTACTTCCTTTTGCTCCATCTCTCCAGATCCACATTAATACTCCCGTCAAGAACATCTCGCCCTCATCACATCTACCTGTGTGGAGCTTTGCCCTTATTAAATCTCATTTTCTCTTCTACCAAGAAGATTTTCCAGAACAACCCCCCCCCCCCAAATTTTTCCTTTCAACAATACATGCTATGAATCTTAGTTACTTCTCAAACATTTTCTCCTCATCTTTGCTACTAGATCTTTTTTTTTAAAGATTTTATTTATTTATTTGAGAGAGAGAGAATGACAGAGAGAGAGCCCAAGAGGGGGTAGGGTCAGAGGGAGAAGCAGACTCCCTGCTGAGCAGGGAGCCCGATGTGGGACTCGATCCCGGGACTCCGGGATCATGACCTGAGCTGAAGGCAGTTGCTTAACCAACTGAGCCACCCAGGCACCCTTTGCTACTAGATCTTAATCATCGTTGGAATTAGAACTACATCTTACACTTCTTGTTATCCCTTTTAGTAGCCAATATAGTGCTTTGCACATCCTATTTCATATCTAATACATGCTCGATTTGAAATTTAGATTGAACCTCTACATTCAATTCTAGCAGAGATGTTTTAATGGCATAGATAAACATGGAAATACCTTTAGATTCGATTAAAAGGATGTGGAAGGTCAATGCTTAGGCCCAGAACTGCTTGGCCATTCTTATTGTTACCTTCCTTTCAATTATAAGAAGTTCAGAATGAGATCCAAGTTTTTGAACATGAAACCATCTGAATTTTATTTCTTCTGAATAATTTTAGCCTTGCCAGAACCCTGATATTTCCCATTTCTAAACTTTAGCACATTATTACTAGCATCAAGAAGGCTCTATCTCCAGATTACACTGCTCCCCTCTGCCTTCCTGGCAGTGTTATATTTGAGCTATATGAAAATCACCAAAGAAGTTCTTACAGCTGTTATGTTTTTCTATGTGCTATGGGAAGAACTGGCACCTAAGGCTATGTCTACATTATTTATACCACTTTGATAGATTAAATCTTAACTGTACCATAGAGCTTTTAAAGACATGTCTGTAAATGTTTAAGGATTCCACAGGTGTTCATCCCAACTGCAAACAAAGACTCCTTTTTGTGGTTGAAAAACAAAATTAAAATTTAACAGTGTCCTGCAAGCCATGGTTTCTGCTTAAAACAGATACTTGACTGGACATGTCAGATAGATTTGTTACTCTTGACACATTTTTGGAGTTCAACAAAGTAACCTACATCAATGGAAACATTTCTGTGATCCCATATTTCTAAAATTAATCTCTCTGATGGTGACATTTCATAAAGGAACTATAATGTTGGTATTCTACCAATGTAGCAAAATCCTAAAGGACTTTCATCCTGAAATGTGCCCAAGCTCTAAAGTATTCTTAAAACTGTTTCATTCTTTTCTCTGCACTGTTACCAACTCCATGGTACAACTTTGATGTGTTACTAAAAGACAAGAGCTTTATTTTTGGAAAGTATTGTTCATAGGGGCCCAGAGGATTTTTTTCTCCTGTTTATAACTAGAGGATCTGATTCTAGTTCCTGAAACTAAGGATTTGCTAGAGTTTCTTTTCAAGCAGGTGGTAATTTCATGAGTTTTCCCTGAAAATAATTATACTCACCTTTGATTCAGTGAAAGATAAATATATTCTCATTTATCTAAGGTCCACATCAGTACATATCATTGATTTACTCAAAATTACAGGAGCTGTGAGATAAGGCAATGAAATATTTAACAAAAAGAATAAGGAAAAGCATGATGGTAATTATAAGGTATAAGGATTGTAATCATGTTTTCCTCAATAGATAATTGAATTCTAATTGGATTTTAGTTTTTCAGATGTCATAGTTTCTAAGTAGAAACCCAATTATTTACTGAATTCAAGCATTCACTCCTCTTTGACCCTCCTTTGTATTTTTACTCTCCCATCTTTTTTCTAGGATATTATTTTTTTTAAAGATTTTATTTATTTATTTGACAGAGAGACACAGCGAGAGAGGGAACACAGCAGGGGGAGTGGGAGAGGGAGAAGCAGGCTTCCCGCTGAGCAGAGAGCCTGACATGGGGCTTGATCCCAGGACCCTGGGATCATGACCTGAGCCGAAGGCAGATGCTTAACGACTGAGCCACCCAGGTGCCCCTTTTCTAGGATATTATGGGAATATCCCACCCTGGAGCAGAGTGAAAGAAGATTCCTCTTATAAATGCTGAATTTGAAAGGCAGAAAGAAAAGACACATAAAAATGGAGAATAGGTTTTAAAATATTTGTCACTGGTCCTTCTTGAGCCATATTAGACTTTCTTCACATTCCTCAATTCTCTTCTAAATCACGTAATCAGATCTATCTAACACAATGGATAGTAGTTTACCATATCATCAGTGATCTAAAGATCATTAGCTCCACAGGCAGGAGAATCATCAGGTCTGGCCAAGGATCAATCAATTCCCTTTTGGACTCCAAATCTAAGACTCCCATCTAGGCTTCAGAGGATACTGTGCATTCTATCCCAGATCAAGAGATTTCAAAATACCAGTAACTCATTATTTTTGTCTTCATCTAGTATTATACTCTTCAGTATGTCAATGTAGAAATTAAATTGTTGGGAACCTAACTATGCTGACTAATATGTAAGACATTTACATATTAGTGTGACTATTTACATTAAATAAATTTTATTCTAAAATTTATTCTAAAATTTAAAATTCAGTTCCTCAACTGCACTAGCCATGTGTCTAGTGTTCAATAGCTACAAATGACTAACAACCACTGAATAGGTATCTCAGATACCAAACATTTCCATCTTCGCAGAGGAAGTAAAGCTAGATATTAAATATTTTTTTAAACTAATACTTGCCTAAGAATAAATCACATTGATGGTCAGAAAATATTTTAAAACATATGAATACTAACCATCACATATGACATATCAAAGCTTGGGGATAGAGCTAAACTAAGGAAAACATAGTCTTAAAGTAGTACTACAGAAGAATATAAATGAGTAGAGTAGAATCCAGAAAAATATGAGCACATTAAAGATAAAGAAGGAAAGAAAGCATACAAAATCAGACATTCACCAATGAAAAAATAAATCTACTATAGAGATAATCAACAAAACCAAAGATGGGTTCTTGGAAAAGATTAATAAAACTGGTAATGAAATAGCATGAGTAAAGAAGGAAAAAAAGGTGACAACACAAATTGACAATATCAGGAATGAAAACGAGGACATCAACAGATATCCTACTGACATTTTTTAAAGATATTATCAAATTTATGCTATAAATGTCCCTAACAAACACAATTTACTAAAATTGACAGAGACATTAAAAATATGAACATTCTTATCTAACAAAGAAATTGAGCCAAATCTTTAAAAACTTTTCACAAATAAAACCCCTAGCTCAAAAAACTTCAACAAAGAATTCTTTCAAATCTAAAGAAATAACTCTAATATTACTTAAACCCTTCTGAAAATAGAAAGAGAACTCATTTCTTTTTATAAGGCCAACATAACTTTGATACCAAAACATAACAAGGACATTATAAGAAAGAAAAGTTAGAGACCAACTTCTCTCTTGAACATAGACACAACAATCCTTAATAAAATATTAGCAAACATAATCCAGATATGTATAAGAAGGATAAATCATTTCCAAGTAGTTTCAGTATAGTAATTCTAGGTTGGCTTAACATTCGAAAGTCAATCCACATGATTTAACACATAGAAAATAAAGTGAAAATCATATGAACATCGCAAATAGATGAAGAAAATTCATTCGATAAAATTCAACTCCCATTCATGACAAAAATGCTATTCAACATTTCTTGGAAGTAATAGCAGTACAATAAGGGGAGAAAAAAAGACATCATGATTGAAGAGGAAAAAATAAAAATAATATTATTTCAGATCTACCAGAACTTTCATTCACTTCTGGACAGAATAAAAGTTGGTAAAACCAACCCCTTTGGAAAACTCTTTGGAAATGTCCACCAACTCTGAATAAATGGATACATGCAACTCAAAAATTCCATTCCTCCTTGGTATATACCCAATAGATTCTGTAAATGACATTTACAATAATGTTTACAGAGCACATTTTTCATAGTACAAACTGGAAAACTGCTCAATTGCTCATGAATGGTAATACATTCATGTAATGGAATACCATATAGTCATAAGAATAAAAATATAGCAATTGCATAGCAGTCTCACAAACATAATGTAAAATGAAAGAATACATACAAGGAGAGTACAGACTGTGGGATTCCAGATACATAAAGATCAAAACCCTGCAAAACTACTCTCTGTGATGTCGGAAGACAGTATAACACCACTGGGGTGGTAGTGAAAGGATAATTACAAAGGTAAGAACAGTAACTTCATTAAAAAGAAACCTCTCAGACATCACCTTAACCTGAGATCAAAGTTTATATAACCACAATTGAGCCAAAATAATATCATGATGCCTCTTGGTATGATTCATTAAGAAGGGCATATCACTTGGGGTTTTTTACCAAAAAATGTGTACCCGAAATCTAATCAAAAGGAAACATCAAGTAAACTCCAAAGGATGTGCTACAAAATGTCTGCGACAAAAATGTCAAACTGAAAAAGACAAAGACTGGGTGAGGAACTGTTAGATACAACAAAATTTAAAAAAACAGTGGACTGGACACTGGACTAGGGGATGGGAGAAGGGGCTATAAAGGACATTTGGGGAACAATCAATAATTTGAACATAGACTGTGGATTATCTCACAACACTGTATCAAATTATAATGTTAATTTTTCTGATTTGTATAATATGTTGTTACATGACAGAATGCCCATCTTCCTAGGAAATACTGGAATATCTAGGGGAAAGGGAAAATTATGTCTCTAATACATCATTAGAAAAATATTCCTGCATGCACATGTATGTATATATACACAGATATCTGTGTGTATACAGAGGCAATAATAAAGAAAATAAGGAAAAATGTAAAGTATTCTTACATCTGGGTAAAGAATATAATAGGAATTCCTTGGATCCTTCTCTCAATTCTTTAAGTTTGAAGTTATATCAAATAAAAAGTATTTTTTTTAAGATTAAGGGATGAAGGGTTTTATTTATCTTCTGCAGATTGCTGTGGATGGAAAAATGAGATTTCAGAGAAGTCTTAAAATTGATCATCCAGGGATCCAATTATGATAATGTTCAAGGAGGCTAACTCATGTTAACTAAGCTCATAAGAAACTGATACATCAAGTGGAATGCCAGTTTATTAATATAACAACAAAAAAATGATACTGCTAAATGGGATGTAAGACTTGTGTGAGCATAGCTGTTACATTTTTCTTCTTGGCAGATGTAAATGGAAAATCACTTGATTATAAGAGGACGGCTTTGTGAGCCAGGTTCAGAGCATATACAGTTGGATAAGGGTATCAGATGCTTAATGTTCAGGTACTGAGAGTCTAATATATCAATTTCACAAATATTCTTTTTACCAAGAAGCATCTTATTTTTAAACTGCTTTTCGCCTAGAGTTAATTATATACATTATGCTTGATTTTACAATTAAACTCTGTGTCAGGAGGGTCCTGTTTAGATCCAGCCTACAGACTGTATGTATTTTAAGCTCCTGTCCAGTCTGGAAAATCAGGACTTATTCTCACTATAGCTAAGAATGTCCTCATATTTCTTATTAACACAAGTAGAAGAAACAAATTCAAATGTGAAAGCTTGAAATGATGAGTTTTTTTGGCAAAACATTTTCACTAAATATAGAATTCTGGGCTGACATTTTCTTTCCATACTTTAAAATTTTAGTTTGTCTTCTGATCTCCATTGTTTCTGAAGAGTTGTCAGCCACCATTCATATTGCTTTTCCTCTGCATATATTGTTCTCTGGCTGCTTTCAAGATAATCTATTTAAATCACATTTGGCAATATGTTAAGTAAATTGATCTTGCAGCCTGGAGTAAATATATTAAATCAGGGTATTTCTATAAACTCCACTAATATGAATTCCATATTTGTATTAGATTCATATTTCAAAAATAATTTTAATGATCTCCCAAGTCATGCACAAATGGAAATCACAGAGCATTTAATATATATTCTATATTTAAATCATAAACATAGTAACAATATACTTTCTGCGAGAATGTACAATAGTCTCAATTGTTGGCTATGTAAATCTTAGATATTTACCCTATATGCTTCCATATGAAACACTGATACCCATCAGCAGCATATAATCAAATTACAGACTCAGTATCTAGCTGGAATTACAGAAAATTCAAATATATATCAAGTGAAGGGGGATACTACAAATTCCTAGCATAGTGTTATGTTTAACATACATGTTACACATTAATACACATCTGCTGTCACTAGACAGATATTTATGATATTGCACAGAAAATATAGTATCTGCTGAGTTTTGCTTCGTAACTTGGACTCCGGGCAGGATGTAACTCTTCCTGTCGAAAAGTGTCTATTTCTGGACTCTCTACTCTATTTCATTGATTTTTACACTACAGCCACAATCACCCCATTGGTGTAACTTTATAGTAAGTATTGAAACCAGGAAGGTAACCTACCAACTTTCTTTTTTTTTTTTAATTAAATTTTTTATTGTTATGTTAATCACCATATATTACATAATTTGTTTTGGTGTAGTGTTCCATGATTCATTGTTTGTTCATAACACCCAGTGCTCCATGCAGAATGTGCCCTCTTTAATACCCATCACCAGGCTAACCCATCCCCCTACCCTCCTCCCCTCTAGAAACCTCAGTTTGTTTTTCAGAGTCCATCATCTCTCCTGGTTCGTCTCCCCCTCTTACTCTCCTTCATTCTTCCTCTCCTGCTATCTTCTTCTTTTTCTTTTTTCTTAAAATATGTTGCGTTATTTGTTTCAGATCTGTGATTCAACAGTCTTACACAATTCACAGCGCTCACCGTAGCACATATCTTCCCCAATGTCTATCACCCAGCCACCCCCTCCCTCCCACCCCCCACCACTCCAGCAACCCTCAGTTTGTTCCTGAGATTAAGAATTCCTCATATCAGTGAGGTCATATGATACATGTCAACTTTCTAAGCCACCAAATTTATGAACGTGGTAATATTGTTCCATCTACCTAGATTTTATTTCATTTCTGGTAGCTCTGATTATTTTTTCCTACAGGTCTTTTTAAATAGGCCAACCTGTAATTCTGTATTTAGTAAGCACATTTTGCCAAAAAACTTACCATTTCAAGCTTTCACATTTGAGTTCGTTAAATAATGTAACCCTAAGTCTTGAGTGTTTCAATGCTAATACAAATAGTATCAGTTCTTAAATTCTGCATATTCAAGTGCTTATAGCTAGTATATTGAAGAGTAACTGTTTTATAAAACTAGACCCTGTAGCCTGTGACTTTAAGTAGTTTTATTAGTTTTGTAGATTAAGAAGGATTTTCCTTGTACCTGAATATTCTAACTGAAAATAAAGACAATTTCCTTTTTCCCCCCAATCTCCACACAATCTCTCTCTTTCTCTCTCACACATTGCACCACTCAGTTTAAGGACTGACAAACTTATTCTTAAAGAATCGCATAATAAATATTTTAATCTAACTAGTTATATTTCCTGCTACACTCAACTCTACCATGCAGGCAAAGGAAGCCATAAACAATATGTAAACAGATTAGCTATCACTATGTTCCATTAAAATTTTACTTACAAAAACAAGTGACTGGCATGCAGGCTGGAGTTTGCTGACTCCTGACCTAGGACTTGCAGAAAGTGCTAAGCAGAAGTGATGAGAGGGGGCATCCTTCCCTACTTCTAATCTGAAGAGAAAAATGCTTAGTCTTTCCCCCATTAATAGGTTAGCCATAGTTTTGGTTTGATTAGATAGATAATAATTTCCTTGATCAAGTTTTCCAAACCATAAAAGATAAATTTCTCCATTTATTTAGACTTCCTTTACTTAGGTTAAACAAAATTGCTTCTATTATTAAAATGCTGAGAGTTTTCCATAAATAGGTGTTCATTGAATTTAGTAAAATATTGCTTCTGTAACTATTAAGAATCCAGTTTTTTCTCCTTTACCCTACAGATGATAAATTACTAGATCTTCAAAGGTTAAACCCATTTTGTATTATTAGGATAAATTCCAATTGGTAATGATTTATTATCTTTTTGATATATTGCTGGATTTGATGTCCTAACATTTAAAAAATTGTGCACCTAAGTTCATATGGATGTCAAATTCTAAGTTACTTTTATTGTAATGCCTCTTTGCCTAGTTTTGGTATCAGGATGATACTGCCTTCATAAAATGACCTGGCAAGTATTCATGTCTATTCTGTTTTTGAAAAAAGTTGTCACTATTTCTTCCTTAAACCTTTGACAGAATTTATCAGTGATATTAAGACTGAAATTTTCCTCCTGGGAGTATTTTCAATTACAAATTTGATACTATTGGATATAAAGCTATTCATTAATTTTTTTCTTTAGCCATTTTGGTTATGTGTTCCTTTCAATGAATTTTTCCATTTCATCTAAGTTATGTTTGACATAATGGCATAAAAATTCACAATATTTACTTATTAAAATGTTAATGGATATAGGTTCTGTACCTATGCCTCTCTCTGACACCATCTATCAATAATATGTTTTCTCTATTTTTTCCTTTGATCACTCTGGAGATTTATCAAATTTATTGATTTTTTTCAAAGCCAAATTTTGTTGTCACTGATTTTCTATTTTTGTCCATTTTATATTTTCTTAATTTCCAGTTTCAGCTATATTATATCCTCCTTTCTACTTATTTTGAGTTTAATTTATATCTTTTTCTAACTTCTGCAGGAAGATGCTTAAATCATTGGTTTTAAACTGAGGGTTGCTGGAGTGGTGAGGGGTGGGAGGGATGGGGTGGCTGGGTGATAGACATTGGGGAGGGTATGTGCTATGTTGGGCGCTGTGAAGTGTGCAAGACTGTTGAATCACAGATCTGTACCTCTGAAGCAAATAATACATTATATGTCAAAATAAAAAGAAGATAGCAGGAGGGGAAGAATGAAGGGGGGGAACCAGAGCGGGAGATGAACCATGAGAGACAATGGACTCTGAAAAACAAACTGAGGGTTCTAGAGGGGAGGGGGGGTGGGGGCATGGGTTAGCCTGGTGATGGGTATTAAAGAGGGCACATTCTGCATGGAGCACTGGGTGTTATGCACAAACAGTGAATCATGGAACACTACATCAAAAACTAATGATGTAATGTATGGTGATTAACATAACATAATAAAAAATAATCATTGGTTTTAACGACTTTTGTTTTCTAATAAAGCCTTTAACTCTATAGCATTTCCTCTAAGCAACTTCTTTAGTAAAATCATTTATTATGTTGTATTCAAACCTTTTTATAATAAAAAAGATTCATGCACTTCAAATCTTTTCTAGTATTCATTTTGATCTCTTAGGGAATTTATGAAGAGTGTTCAATTTCCCAAGTTTTGGAAGGATCTAAATAATCTTTTTGACTTCTAATTTAATTCAATTTTGTCAGAAAACATACTCTATGGAACTATAATACTTTTAAATTTATTAAAAGTTGCCATGTGGCCAAGAATATGGCCAATTTCTGTAAATGTTCCATTTGTACGCAATGTATATTCTGTTGCTTTGGAATAGAGTATTCTATAAAAATAAAAAGAATTTGGTTCATAGTGCAGCTTTAGCTTTCAAATCTTTGACTTTGTTTAAATCAACTATTTAAATCCTTTGAAATTGTTTAAATCCTCAACTATTTGTCCCATCAGTTTTTGCTTCATGTATTTTGAAGCCTTGTCATTAGACACATATACATTTGGGATTGCTGTCTTCTTGATTAATTGGCTCCTTATAACTATAAATGTTCCTTTTATTTTTAGTAATATTCATTGTCTTCAAGTCTGCCTTTCTGATATCAATATTACTACTTCAACTTCCTTATGATTAGGGTTTTCTTGGTATCTTGCTGTTTGTTTTTTTTTTCCTTTTTTTTATTATTATGTTATGTTAATCACCATACATTACATCATTAGTTTTTGATGTAGGGTTCCATGATTCATTGTTTGCGTATAACACCCAGTGCTCCACGCAGAACGTGCCCTCTTTAATACCCATCACCAGGCTAACCCATCCTCCCACCCCCCCTTCCCTCTAGAACCCTCAGTTTGTTTTTCAGTCCATCATCTCTCATGGTTCATCTCCCCCTCTGATTTCCCCCCCTTCATTCTTCCGCTCCTATCTTCTTCTTCTTCTTTTTTATTTTTAACATATAATGTATTATTTGTTTCAGAGGTACAGATCTGTGATTCAACAGTCTTACACAATTCACAGCACTCAGCATAGCACATACCCTCCCCAATGTCTATCACTCAGCCACCCCATCCCTTCCACACCCCACTGCTGTTTGTTTTGTCAGTGTTCATTCTCTTCTTTCTTTTCCCCAGCCTTCTTTTGGGGATGAAAATATATTTACATTTCATCTCAGCTACTGGGTTATTAGTTATACATCAATGTTTTACTTTTAGAAGTTTATCCACTGTTTACAGTAAGTTTCTTAAACTTGTCAGAATCTTTCAATTAAGATTGTATTGTCACGTATAATATAACATCCTTTTAACAGTATATTTATGTTTCTATTCTTACATTTTTTCTTTGTATATATAAACTACTAATTTTTATTATTTTGCTTTAAATGGTCAATTTTCTTCTAAAGAAATTAAAAGAAAATAAAGATATTTTATAATTACCATGATATGTACTAATTCTGTTGCTCTTTCTGTTCCTTTATTTGGCTTCAGAGTCAGTCTGGCATCATATGCTTTCAGCCTGAAGAACCATATTTAGCATTCTTTATCTCTCTCTGATTGTCTGAAAAAATTTTTAAATCTTTTTTTGGAAGGACATTTTTGCTCATTATAGAAATTTGTTAACTTTTTCCTTTAGCACTTTGAAGGTGCTATTTCATTGTCTTCTGTTTGCATTGTTATCATTTTTTAAATTTGAGTATAGTTAATACACAATGTTACATTAGTTTCAGGTGTACAACATAGGATTCAACAAGTTTAAACATTAAGCTTGTTTCACCACAAATGTCGCTACTACCATCTGTCTCCATACATCACTATTACAGTATCACTGACTACATTCCCTATGCTGTGCCTTTTATTCCCATGACTTATTCATTCCATAACTGGGAGACTTTATCTCCCACTCCCCATCCCCCATTTTGTTCATTCATTTTTGTTTTGTTTTGTTTAGATCTCACTTATGAATGAAATCATATAGTACACCTGTTAGAATGGCTAAAATCAAAAAGACAGGAAATAACAAGTGTTGGTTGGTAAGGATGTGGAGAAAAAGGAACCCTTATACACTACTGTGGTAATTTAAATTGATACAGTCACTTCGGTAAACAGTATGGAGGCTCCTCAAGAAATTAAAAACAGAAATGCCATAAGATCCAATAATTCTACTATTGGGTATTTACCCAAAGAAAACAAAAACACTGGGACCCCGGGGTGGCTCAGCTGGTTAAGAATCCAACTCTTGGTTTCAGCTCAGGACATGATATCATGGGTCATGAGATTGGGCCTCGCTGCCCCACCCCCGCTGCTCAGTGGAGAGTCGGCTTGAGCTTCTCTCCCTCTGCTCCTCCCCCAACTCACACCCATGCACACACACCCTCTCTCTTTTTCAAATAAATAAATCATTTTTAAAAAAAGAAAAAGAAAACAAAAACACTAACTTGAAAAGATATATGCACCCCTATGCTTACTGCAGCATTATTTACAATAGCCAAGATATGGAAACAACCTAAGTGCCCATGAATAGACAAATGAATAAGGAAGATGTGGTAATATATAAATGTTACATTATGCAGCAATAAAAAAAGGCTGAGATCTTGCCATTTGAGACAACATGGATGGACCTAGAGGGTATTATGCTAAGTGAAACAAGTCAGGCTGTTCGCATTGTTTTTAATGCAACATTTGTATTCTTATTTTTGTTCTGTATTATCTAATGTGTGTTCTTTCTCTTACTGTTTTTAAGATTTTTTTTTTTAGTTACTGGTTCGGCAATTTGATTATGATTTCTTGGTGCGGTTTCTGTTTTATTTGCTCTGCTTGGAGACATCAGCATCCTGGATTTGTGAATTCATTCTTTTTGTCAAATTTGGAAAATACTGGCCAATATTTCTTTAAATATATTTCAGTGTTACTCATTCCTTGTCTTCTGGGACTCCAATTATATGTATGTATGTTAGATCAACTAGCATTGTCCCAACCTGAGATCTTTGCTTCAGTTTGGAGAGTTTCTATTGCAGTTCTATCTATGTTCTCAGTTCATTAGTCTTTTCTTCTGCAGTCTCTATCCTGTGGTAAGCCTATCCAGTGAATTTTTCATTATAGATATTCTATTTTCTAGCTCTAGAGTTTCCAGTTCCCATAGTTTTAACTTCTCTTCTCATTATGGTCATGTTTTCATTTAAATATTAAGTATATTTCCAATAATTTTTTAAAGCTCTCACTTCCAAATTCATCTATTTTCTCTCTGTTTTCTATTAACTGATAGTTTTGCTGTTTCTGCATCATATTTTTACGCTTCTTTGTATGCCTACTAACTACTGAGGGGGTGAGAGGCCTTGTGAATACTATGTTATTGAGTGTCTGAATTTTATAGTATTTCTTTAGAAAGTTTTAAATTTTGTTATGAGAAGTAGCTGAATTACTCATGATATTATTCTGAATATATATATTCATGGCATGTTTTTAAGACTTCTTTTGGGCTTGTTTAGAATAATCTTTACTCAAATGTAGTTTGGATCTACTTTCTGGTGTCCTACAGTATGCCTCTGGTGCCCAAAGAAATCTCTCTATTCTGCATGACAAAAACTCTCAACTTTGTGTGAGCTCTGGAAATTATTTGACTTCTAACACCCTGATAATTGTTTCATCGGTCTTCACTCTGCACACACATAAATTATTATTCAGCAACAGACTGAAGGCAAGCCTATGCGTATTTCAGGAATTCTTTTTCTTCATAGTTCCTAACTCTTTAATGTTATGTTTTACAAATTTGAGCTGCTTCAACTTCCCCTGAGCCCCTGTGTTAGGATTCAGAAAGTGATTCCATGTAGAAAACCAGGGATGTCACAGAGCACACCTCACTTATTTTCTCCTCTTAGAGTTCACAGTTCTATATTGTCTGTTGTCCAATATCTGAAATCAGTTCTTATATATTTCATTCAATTTTCCAGTTGTTTACAGTGGTAGGGCAGGACTAATACCAATTACTCCATCATGGCAGAAGTATAACAATTCTATAAATTTTAATGTGTATAATAATGTTAGTTCTACATAAACTAGGATTTTTCCAATTCCAGGCAGATTACAAATCTTTTCTTAATTACTTGGCCCTAAGATATCACAAATTGTATGGTTAAACCCTCTCAACACTTAAGAATTTTTTCCTCACTCCTACTTACAGCTGATACACTTGACTTTCCTGGCTTATTTTTTTCCTTGATGGTATCTTTCAAACCTACTTATTTCCTTTTCCACTTCCACCTTAAATATATTCATCTTGGGCAACCGCCAAAATTTCCTATTGTTCTTGACTCACATCCCTTTCTTATTCACAAGCAATTTCAGGTGTAATTCTTCAAATACCACTTCCATCATGGCACTGGCATATTCAATCTGATCAACAATCTAGGGTGGCTTTACAGTCTACTACTTCAAATATCACCTGCCTCTCCCTTCACAGAAGTGTACATGTAGAGCATAAACTATCAAGCAAGACTAGTGGCTATTTTTCATTCATTCATCCATCCATCCATCCATTCATCTAACATTTCCATTATACCAAGTATTTTGTTATGCACTGAAGATTCAAAAGTAACACAATCTGGCAGGGGACACAAATAAATAAGTATTATAAATATAGTCACAGTACAAAGATAAAAATACTCAGAGGAAATTTTACCACCCTACACTGGGCATTCAGTGAAAGATTCATAGCATTAATGGTGATGCTTAAACCTAGAATATGAGTAGCAGTAGAGAAGGCATTCAAGGAAGAGAAAATAGCGTAAGAGCAGACAGAGAAGGGAGATACACCATGACATAACTGGGAACTACAGTTTATATCTTACATTAACATAAAGTCAAAAGTAGAGGGCAAGAGAAAATATGGCCAGAGTGTAAACAGGAAAAAGTTCAAGGAACCAGTTGTTTAATATCAAAGTTTGGGTTTTAATAATATGCTGAAGGAGTTTTAATCAAGGGAGTGAGTGACATGTTCAGATTTTTGTTTTAGAAAAATAAATCACTCTGGTTATGTTACTGAAGATAAATTTTGGTAAGGCAGGAATGGAGGCAGGAAAGTTGTTAACTGAGAGTCTAAGTAAGTGAAAAGTCTGAATTATACTAGTTGTAATAAAGACAAAGAGGGAGGAATGATGGTAAACCTAACATTATATGGTAATTTATAGGACATGAGGGCTAAAGGTGTAACTGAAGCATCAACGGTGACTCACCTTTCTAGATTTAGTTGCAGCTGAGTGGATAACTGTGTCATCTACTTGAGAGGACACAATTAACATAAAAGGAAGGGCATATTAAAAAGTAGTTAGAAAGAGTATTGTTTGTTTGGACATCTAAAGTACCCAGGAAACAGCCAGCTGAAAAGGTCACATATGTCATTAGATAGGAGTCCAGAGAATATTTATAAAAACTTTAAAAACTATAAATATTTATACACTCCATACTCATCCCTAAAACTGCACAGTCCAGGTCTCAAATTCTTAGTGATCTCAGTAAAGCCCCCCTCTCTTGATTTGAAGTAGAGTGGGAACATCCTACACTCGTCTCTTTGGAAGAAGTTGTGATGCAAAGCATATTAACCACTGTCTCCAAACTTTTTCCTCAATTTCCCCTATGTTAACATTTTACTTAATTCCCTCAACATGGTGAGGGCTTTAAGAGTTATTTAGGTAATTCTTGTCCTCCTCTTTGGAAATGATTCAGTATCAATTTATTACTGGGCCTCTGTTATAATTTCTACTGTAACATCAAAATACATGTCTGTCTCTTCCACAGGCGTATGAGCTCCTAAATAAGAGGGGTGGTATCTTTTATCTTTGTATACCCTGTCTTTAGCACAAGAATTGAGAAAATCCTAGTGCTGAAATGAACATCTAGGAGTAAAGGAATGACCTTCCAGAATATGATGTCTGATACCCTGTTTGGTGGATTTAAAGTCACCGTTAGAGAAAAGCGTATTTAATTATTTGGGGCAGAAAAAGGCAGGGTCTCTCAAATTCAGAAAAGGATTAAATTGTATTTAAAAAGACAGATCTTTTAAGTAGGCTCCATGCCAACACAGGGCCTGAACCCACGATCCTGAGATCAAGACCCGACCTGAGATCAGGAGTCAACTCTTGAGCCACCCAGGCACCCTGACAGATCTTTTAATGCAGTGATTTGAAGCTAATGATAGATCCCTACCAAAAACCTCAAATTGCATAGATTTATTAATGGACATTACAGAAGGGGGTGGTGGGCTCAGAGTTCAAAAGAATGGCTGTAATAATTACACTAAAATTCAATGATCAATCTTCAAGGCATAATTCTAGAACTCACTCTTAAATAAAGGTTTTTTACTATGAAAGGAGATTTTTCCAGATTCTTAAAAAGTAATTTTTTTCCAAACAAAAATATATATATCTAAAAATAGGTACATCTTTAAATAAATACTTTGAAATACTGGCCTGTTTCCTCAGAAAAGGTTTGGATGGTGGGCATTATTTGATGAACAAGTAAACAAATTTAGCTCTGAATTCAGAACTATCATGCACAAGACTGCAACCTACTTTTCACAACTAAAATCTGAAATAACAATATCTTATCCAAGGGACCAACATAATTCATTTTTCATTCTGATGGATATCTCATTTATTAGGCACAGAATTCACTGTACTCCAGTGCCAAGAATTACTAAGCAACAGAACATATGTAGGCGGATGTGATGTTTGCATATTCACACAATATGACATTTACACCAAGATCAGAAGTAGAGTATTACTGAAAGAGAGGAACAGTAAAAGAACGAGAGGTAGTAATGTTTTTTTATTTTATAAGGTACCATTCACAAAAGTGTCTCCATGATCTTAATAAATAACCCTCTCCTACAGAAAGCAAACAAATCCGGAGGGACATTCACAACTCCCCACATTTAGTTTCTCCTAAATGCCAGAAAGGAAAACATACTGCTTGAAGCAATTTTTTTATGCCTTCTATAGCATAACACCTAGTATGGCGTGAATACAGGAATTGCCTATCAGCCTGAGCAGAATACTAACTGTTTTACAGCATCAAAATTAGGAAATATTCTGGAGTGTTCTACTCAAGACATTTTCCTGGGGACCCTGAAACTTGGCAACTTTCTCTGATAGGCAGCTACTTCTGTTCCCATGCTGTCTTTCTGCTGAATACCGGAACCAAAGATGAGGACAAGGTTGAATAAATGTGACTATTTCCTCACAGGGGTAAAACAACAAGGTCTCAATGCCAAACAATACATGAGCCAGTCCAGTTCAAACTGATATGTGGCTTCAGGCAGTTAAGTCACCTCAACCCAGTCACAGGCCCATTCTTAGTTGTACAACTTCAACTTTTACTACAATTCGAATACAAATTAAGTGAATAAAAAAAATGTTTTCAGAAGAAAATCTCTTGAACACCTCATCAAGCAAGATAGGCCATTCTATTCATTATCAATAATTCTTAGTGAACCGTTATATTTTATATAACGTTAACGTAGGTTAAATTTCTGAGTTTAACAAGAGATACACATATCTTTAAAATATCAAATATTTCTTCATATTTTTGGTCTAAATATCCGTGGCTTATACCTTTCATTGTTTCCTTGGTGGACACCATTAGATTTCAAGACAAAAAAGTTTCCTCTGACAGTATTCTGCTACAATGACTCATTCACTAAATTTATTTTTAAAAGAGCGAAAAGTTCTTGAAGAAGTGGACCCCTCCTTCCTTCCCAGGGAACAGATTTTATAACGGCTTTCGTATTTGTTTAAAGATTTAAATATGCCAGCTACATCTCCTAGAAGATCACTCCTTATTCATAACCATCAGAGTAACTGCACCAAATTATTATTTGAAGGTAGCTGGGATAGCAATCCTTTCTCGTGCAGTAAGATCCAAGTTCATCATAAGCACGCCACTGTCCTGATTTTCACTGGGTCCTAAACTGGGGTTTACAAAAGGAGTAAGAAAATTAAAAGTAAGCTAGCAACAACCTCTAATAATTTTTTTAGAAGTGTGTATGTGTTCAAATCACAATAGTCTACTGACAACACCCCTATCTGTAGAGATTTCCATCAATATGGCAGGCATAAGGTAGCTATCATCACAAGGAAAGCTGAACAGTCACTGGAATTTGTTAGAATGAAGTTTGTGCACTATCCCCCCATGCTCTTTGTCATATGGATTGATTTCCATAATTGGGAATAGTCCTATAAATGGATCTCTCATCTCTTCTGAGTTTAGATGGACCTGAGAGTTATTTCATATAAAAAATACCCGATAGAGAAAAATGTTACCTTCAAATTATTTTTAAGTAGCAAACTAAACTATTTTCAAATAAAGATGCCAGGAGTTAGAAGGGGTAGAGGTCGTTCTGTGAACAAAGCAAAAGTATATCTGAAGTATTCTCAGAAAAATATTTCTATTCTACTTTTAAATCTCCAGAAATGTTTAGTAATGATAAATAATAATAATAATAATAATAATAAAAGCCCTCTGTTTTCTGAATAAAGGATTACAAACCCACAAATAAAAGACCATTTACAGCAAACTCACCTGGTTCACTTCTTGTGGGCTTCATACAAGATTTCCTGAATAGAAGTTGCAAAGCTGAAGACCAAGTGTCTGCATTTTTAACAAACTTCAATAGTAATTTTGTTGCACCCTATGTTTTGGAAAACACTAGATAAAAACCTGGAAACTAGAAACTAATGTTACAAACTATTCTAATAATAATCACATGATTTTGGAGTCACTAGGATTCATCATTAGAGCTGCCTTTATCTTTGTTTCTGCTGGGTGGTCTCCCTGTTGCTCTGGTCCCCCATTTGGGGAAGAGCAGCATGACATTCTCCTTCCCCAACCGGCAAGCCTTACCTGTTCTGAACTCCATTCCTCAGGACCCTTCTTTCCTCCAAACAATGGTTTTTATAGAACCAGGCCCAACAACTGCCAGTTTACCTGGAACATTTTAGAAATGCAAATTCTTGGGCTCCTCTGCAGATCTTCAGAATCAGAAATCTGGAGGTGGAGCATGGAAACCTTTTGTTAAACTAGGCTTCAGGTGATTATGATGCGCGCTGGTGTTTGAGAAACACACTATAGACGAACTATGAAATTAGAAGGAGAAAATATATCAACATATATTAATTCTAGACATCCTCTCTCACAGATAACATTTGCATTTTAACAGAGGCCTTCCACAATGATGCAAACAGGAAAGGATTAGTGTGAAAAAGTCCCAGGAATAGAGATGCTAAAAGGGAGCTACTTTGAACCACAGAGTCCTGTTCAAATTCCAGCTCTTAAGCTGTAGTGACTTTGCTTCCAGCCTAAAAGCAAGGTCTAGAGAAATAGGTCTCACCCTTTGTTTAAAATGAAATCATTTGAAGTGGGATTTTTGTTTGTTTCCATTCTGTTTTTACCTTAAAATAATTTCTAGACAAGGAGCTTCCCCAGGTAAATCTAATACTAATCAGGTTTGAGTATCAGCAGCCTTGGTGGGGGAGTGGGGGTGTGTCTCAAACGTTAGCCTACATCAGAATCATCTGGAGGAAGTGATACACCATGGACTGCTGAGCCTACCCCAAGCAGAGCCAATAGGTCTAGTACTAAGCAGAAAACTTGGATTTCTAAATATTTTGTTGCTGCTGGTTCTGGGAGCACCATGTGAGAATCACTGTAGTAACCCCTGCTATCAATTCCATTTGCCTGAAGCAGAGCAATAGGTAGTGAGCCTATAGCCAGTAGATTTGAATTGCAGTCAGGGTAATACTCAAGTTCACACATTTGTGAGCTGTCTCATTTACTCCTGTAACAAATATTGTTACACGTGCCTCACTACCCCCTCTATCTCTTGTTTATTCTTTATCCAGACTTTCTGTAAACACAGCAAACACTGACATCAAGAGGAAATTCAATTTAATATTATAACACCTCACTTTTTCCAAGGTGCCTTATCTAATACTTTCACTTTTAAGAAGCAAGCGGTCCCCGGAAAGCAAAACAGATCCTACCAAGTACAAAATCCATGCAGTCAAGAGGATTTGCTTTACTCAGAGGAAGGCACTCCAGATGCTTACTCCGAGTCAAATTACTCCTAATTTATTTCAAATTAATTGAGTTAATAATCTGATTTCTCAGTTTGCAGCAGATTAAAATCAGAAACTTGCAGGGTGGGCAAATGATAAAGGAAGCAGTAAGTGAAAGCCAATGGTTTAAAAATAGAGACAGAAAAAAATGATAAAAAGCAAAGAGAAGAATTTTAAAGCTGAAGAACTTGAGGACACATTTGAATGCCCCCTAGAAGTAACATTGAATTCCTAATAGAAACAGGTGTGTCAAAGCAGAGGTAAGCAGCAAAATGGAGACGCATAAAGATGAGAGCTCAAGGACAAGGAGAATAAACACAACTCACTTCTCCTTATTTACCATTGGTCAGGAGCTGTTCTAGTGCTTTTCCATGAACTTAATCTAAGTATCATAACACTCCTGTGGAAGAGTCACAAGCATCTGTACGCTCCCTTACTGAATGGGAAAATAAAATCATGGAGAAATGAATTTGTCCAAGGTCACATGGATAAAAGTGCAGTGAAAATATCTGAGTTTTGAGAGCTATGCCTCAGAGTCTAGATACTTGACCACCCCTCTACACCTGTCCTTTCATAGCAGCTTTGCTATTAACTACTCACATCACCCTGAAAAAGGCAGGAACCATGGAGTATGGTCTATGTGTTGGCAGGGCAGGGAGAGGGAGAAGCTGGTTAGTGTTTTCTGTTTTTTTAAAAATAATAATATATTTAAAAAGACACGATTATTTCAAGAGGGAAACTTCAATGCAACTGGAAAAATACTTGGACAATGTGAGACTCTATGTACGAATAAATTAGTCTTTATCTTAGGAATTTTGCAGTTCTACACTAAAAAGATGTGTCCCAAGGAACAAAAAATTATTCTCAGAAACTTGTCAAAAATTTTGAATATATGTTTTTCAGAACCACTGCAAAAACAAATTAAAAGATAGGTTTGTTTTGTTTTTGTTGTAGTGGTTTTTGGTTTTTTGTTTTGTTTTGTTTTTTGTTTGTTTGTTTGTTTGTTTGTTTTGCAGATGGCTCTAGAGCCATCTAGAGCCAAATAGATACATAGCCATTGTAACTGTCAGGCAACAGCATGCACACTCCATGGGAAATAAAATAACCATCCAAAGAACACAGGCTTCTGTTTGTTGAATTAAAAGAACAGTTCTATTAGCTCTGTGGCAGAGGGAATTAATAAACATTTGGTCTTGCTCTAACATTCAGCCAGTGGAAAGCCACTTTACAAAGCCTGTGGCATTTCTAACAATATATTTTTAAAGTTTTGTTTGGCAAATTAAATGTGAACATTCCAATCATCAGGACAAAATATTTCAGTTAGTTTCAAAAAAAAGTACAATTAATTAGTAAGTTAAGAATTCTGCTGACAATTCCTTAAATTTCCTGGAACACTCTTTAAGACTGGATGACGTTCAATGCATTTGGGAGAGAAAAATCATTTGTGGAGAAGCTGTGCTTATTTGTAGAACGTGTGATTCCTAAGGGATTTAAAAAGAGAAATGAGTTGGATAGGCTTCTCCGAAAGTCCCCAAATCCAACCATGTTTGTTTACTCATCTCACTGTCCCACATAAAGGAAATTAATCTTTTGATTAATAATGGCCTTAAATAATTGCTTAGTGTCATTTATGTGAAAATAAATGCTTGATGTTTCTACTGAAAAGGGGGAGGCACTGACTGGAAAATTCTGGTACAAGTTTTCTCTGCCATCCTCCACAATTACAGCACTTTTTCAAGGGCTATAGAAAACCTAAAGATGATTTCCTGAGGAAAACCTGGACATCCTTTCACTTTACTCCCTTTCAGCAGTGGAATGATTTCCTTCCAGGTGAGAATACTGCTATAGTTTCTCCTCTTATTGACAGAATGACAACTCTACCTAATGTTCTTCTGGCCTTCAAAGTATAGGGATCTCTATTAAGCCAACATCACCCAAAGGCAGCAAGTCAGAAACTAGCATGATTTTCAACTAATACCCATTAACTTCTTTGTTTTTTAAAGACATTTATTTATTTATTTGAGAGTGAGAGAGTGCACATGCACAGTGGGGGGAAGGAGGGCGGGGGCAGAGGGAGAGAGAGAACCCCAAGCAGACTCTCTACTGAACACAGAGCTTGAGGTGAGCTCAATCTCAGGACCTGGAGATCAAGACCCCAGCAGAAAACAAGAGTCGCACGCTTAACCGCTCAACCCAGTGAGCCACCCAGGAGCCCCTACTCCATTAACTTCTAACTGAAACCTTCTAGAGAGAAGGGAGTCTAAGGGATACACTTACTATCAATTTTAATCTTTTATCATATAAGAAGCAAAAGAAGCCTACTTATATGACCTTCATTGGTTTAATTTCTCATATAGTAATTCACCTTCCCTGAACTGTACTCTCAAATGCTCTGACCTCGAATTTACCCAGTCTCCTTATTTAAAAAGAATCATATGCCAATCACTTCTACATTTATTTGAAAACTACCATAGAGAGCATTATTTATTACATTACTCTGAAGCTCCTACATAAAACCCAAGATGCAATCAGTTCTTCATTGAGTAATTTGAGTCTTCCCACACTTTTCTCTTTTTGCCACAGTCACTAGGAAACCCAGAGGCAAAGCTAATGCTTACTTGATAGCAAGTATGAGACATCATGGTGAGATTACGTCTTTATGTCCTTGATACTGACTTAATTATTGTTACTTACCTTTGGCATATATGTCTTTAAGTCTTCTCAAAATGGTTTTGAAAAAGGAGAGCATACAGTATGCCAAAATCAGCATGTTTTAAATCTCTTATGTAAAGCCACAGGTAGGATTTTTTTTAAGAAGTTTAACACGTCGAGTTACTTTAGCTATTATGACGGACCTTCAAAAATGCATTTTTCTCTGTTCTATTTCTTTTCTTTTTTATTTTTTTCCCTGGGAGTATAATCAATAAACAAGCCCTCACTATCAATCTCCAAAATATATAGTCATATTTCATTTTCAAAACTAAACACCTGCTGTGATGAATTACAGTCATTAGCAAGATGATTGTCTGTACAGAAACTTCAAGCCACTCAGAATGACTGAGCGGCTGACAGAAAATGTAGGAGGGGGCAGAGGAATTTCTGTTCCAATTACTTTCTGGTTTTCAAATGTAAATATTTCTGAACCCATGCAGCTCTGCTTGACACTCCATCAAACTAAATTTCAGAAAAGTTTCCAACATTCTTATTGTTGCTGTTATATTTCCAAATGAGGAGAGAGAGACTTTTCTCTCCATACCATGCTTTTTCCCCCAGTACCTAAGGCCGGACACCCTCCATCAAGACCTTATCATCCACTATGGGGACAGATCCGGTCTTGAAAAGTTAACACAAAGAAGGCTGCATTTTACACTCATTAGTATTATTTTATGAAACGCTGTCTCATCCAAATTTAGGTTTTAATTAAATCTGTGGCCAGGGTTTTAGAGGGGATGCAAAATGAAACACTGTCCTGTCACCACACCACCAAGGCCAAGAATAAGAAAATTCTCTTTACCAGACTTTCAAGATTTCTAACTATAAGAAGTAGGGTTAGGCAATATATGGAAACATTTAAAGCTGGTTTTCTGATGAACAAATTAAGAGCTTTAAGTGCTCTTCTGCTTAGAATAATTCATGCTAATTTCTTTTAAACTCTTTACCCATGAATCTCTAACTAAACTCTTCTCTCCTTCTCCAACCTTACCCCAATCTACTTTTCTAACTCTTTCTCTATTTCAGCGGTTTTCAAACTTTAGTGAGCATAAGAATTACCACTAAGGGCTAAGTAAACACAGATTGCTGGGCCCAACCCCAGAACTTTTGGTTCAGTAGGTCTGGTGTGAAACCAAAGAATTTACATTTCTAACAAGTTCCATGTGATGCTGAAGCTGTTGGTCCCAATACCACACACTTTGAGAATTGCTGCTAAGGACTATCAAATTTATCAGAGAGAAGACAGAAATTCCTATCTGACTTTCCAGAGAAGCAATTCAGATGACTTTAATGACCTGTGATAGGAACTGGTAATACACTGTTTTTTACTAAATCTTGGCCAATTTGATCATTTTCTACTTACGGCACAGAGCTGCCAGATAGGAAGACCATATCCAAAGGCCCTGCCAAGCTTTTTATGTCTGGCTGTTCTCCTACAGTGTTCAGCCCCCCTTCCAAGTGTTAGTTTCTCCTGTGATCCCTTAAATAAAAGTTTTTATCAAGACCTCCCTCCCACTTGTCACTAGCCTCTATCTTACTCTCACTTTTTATATCCATCTCTTTTGATCCCTCTGCCAACCTAAAGAAAGTTACAATATTATTCAGTGTCATGAGAATTTATTTGAAATAAAATCTGTGTGCCTGAACGAGTCTGCATGTGCAAGTGTGATGTAAGCATATAAAATTCTCAAAGGCAAGTATCAAATTTCTCAGGTATGGAAATGGGAAAGACAAAGGTAAACTTCTATCAATACATCTTTAGATCCCTCTGCATTGGTAAATAAATTTTTGCATTGTTCTTTTTATTCTCTTTGGTATTCTAATCCCAAAACTTAACACTAGGAGAATCAAACACAACTGGAATATTCTGACACACTGACACACTCACACATTTACTGGATACACATGGTATATATTCATAGTATTAAGTATGTTACTAAGTCTGGGATGGAAGAAAAGGGGGAGAGTTTATGGGAAGATATATTATGCAAAAACAGTAACACATAGCAAGTTAAAATAACTGCCATAAAAAGATATAAAAGAAGTATGCAATGGGAAGGCTAAAGAGGAGAAAAACCACTTCTGAGAAATTTGTCAGGGAATATAAAGTAGTTAGCACTTGGGATGGTTCTTCAATAGGAGATAGAATAAATCTAAATAGGTAAGGGCAAACAGAATCAGAAGGGACACATTCCCAAAGAGCCATTTCCAGGAATTCAGTCAGCATTTCCATACCATTCCTACAACTATAGGCTTAGTATTCTTCAAGGAAAGACAGGATTTGGTGTGAGAGGATTTGATTCCAAGTCCTTAGACTAGTACAATGGCATTAATAGTAAAAATGAATTTTCATAAGTGTGCTATATGTCTATGAAAAGAGTTTTACAAAGTGCAAAGCCCTACAGAAAGGTCTGTAAGAGTCGTAGCAGACTAATTTGGGCTGTCCAGTTATGATAGGCATTCTCAAACTAGACCATTTCACCTTGGTCCTGCAAGTGGAAATAAGCTTAGCTGTCTTCTCAGCTCAAGAACTCATGCAGTGAGGATCAAACTACATTGAGAAGAGTGTGGCCTGTCCTCTGTCCATGGTACGCAACAGGAGACTCTGAGAAATTCTTACCTAAGAGGCAACAGAGAAGAGGATATAAAGCAAAGCAGCCCCTCTCAGTTCAAATTTCTAGGTCTTCTGTGCATCTGGCAGCTGCCTTGACAGATCCTGTGATCCTCCAAAGTCTTCCTGAGCTTTCCAATCCCCAGAGAATTCATGGGTTGGATTTACTGCCTGCCTGAACACTCATAGCCACCATTTCCTTGACAGAGTCCCTAACTCTCTGGATCCAGTCTGACTCACCCACTTCCTGCCAGCTTCCTTCCACTGGCTGAGATTTCTAGATCTTACCCTTGGCCAACTAAGCTGTGTGATAGCTTCCTTTATTTCCTATCTTCAAAATGGCAGTTTATTATCATTCTTTTGAAAAAAAATGATCTAATAGAATCTGAAAATTCTCCGTTACACAAGTACAAGGTGCAATTGCATATGGAAATAAGCAATGTGTTTTTTACAAGATAAGAATTATCCAAGCACACTTTCCAAATCTATTATTAATATGCAATTATAATTAAAAGGAATAAATTCAGGCTAGATCATAAATGTTAGGTCACCTAAGTGAGGTAAATATTAAATTATCAAAATGACAACTACTGGTTTGGCAATGCCAAATTAACAGGAAGTTCAAAGAAAGGCTCCAGAAGCAAGAGCAGTTCAGCAGGTTGGAAGGAAATCAATTAAAAGCTGGAAGGAACAGTTAGGGGTGGAATTAGAGGAACCAGCTGATACCAAAAACTTGAATAGGAAGCAGAATAAGATGATTATAAAGGCAGATGACTTTTTGGTGTGGCTCATCTGCTACTAATGAGCTATATAAACTCATCTGTTATGTCTCCACTGGATCAATTCACCCAGTCTCCACGTCTGTGACCTTGGCCCTTCCGAACCTACAGCCAGAGGCATCTTTCCAAACGTAAATCTGACGATGCCACTTTCTGGCTTAGAGCCCCTTGGAAGTAGGGCACGTCATCAGTCTCAGGACCAAAGCTATGAATCTTAATGTGGCCCACAAAACTCTTCATGATATGGTGCCTGCCTTTCTTATACTTCATCCAACTACATCATCTCCAGTCCCTTCTTAAACTCTGTCTCCTCACATACCTTTGTTATACCAAAGAATCTGTAGTAAAAATATTCTAGATCCAAATCCTGGTTCTCCCACACTGTGTTTAACTTTTAGCAAGTTACAGAACCCACCCTGAGATGCAGTTTGTTACCTTTAAAAATGCAACCAAACCATGAGAGACGATGGACTCCGAGAAGCAAACTGAGGGTTCTAGAGGGGAGGGGGGTGGTGGGATGAGTGAGCCCTGTCATGGGTATGAAGGAGGGCACGTGCTGCATGGAGCACTGGGTGTCGTACGCAAACAACGAATCGTGGAGCGAGCGCTACGTCAACGACTCATGATGTACTGTATGGTGACTAACATAACATAACGAAAAATAAATAAATAAAAAATAAAAATGCGCCCAGTGTGATGATAATGCCTACCATAGATGTTCTGGGGGGAGAATTAAGGCTAACATAATAAAAAGTCTAATACTAAATGTTTAATAGAGGGCAGTTATTATTGTGCTTATTAACCAATATCCATACAAGATCTGTAATTGTTGAAAAATTCATACACTAACACCATACACATACCTAAGCACTTACATGTCCTCTGCCTTACTAGTATATTTTAATATTTAACCTAGGATTCATCTTCTTGAGGAAGATCTCATTGATGTCCCTTAAAGTGAAAGGAGCTGCCCACTTGTACTCTCACAAGCTTTCTCTGTATAGAACATTCAGAATTTGAACTCTGTGGAAAGCAGTCAAAATTTGGTTTACATGTTTGTCTCTCATTGAGTCATGAGTTCTTCAGAGCAGGCACCTTATCCTTCTTCTGAATAGCATCAGTGCCTACTGCATGGTAAGTTCTTAGTAAAAGTAGTAAGTTTTTAACTTATTGGATGACTATGTGGTCAGAGAACAGATGCCAACAGTGATTTTAACCTTAAAATAGAAACAGAAAGTAGGCATGAAACCCAAGCATCTTCTCCTCACCCCCCTTCCCAGACATTATTAGAATTTGAATGAGGAGTCCCCAGAAATGTAACCTTTTTTCACAGTCTAGGATAGAGGTCCATAAATGCTGACAGAGGCCATGTCTACTCCAGGTGTATACTAGTCTAGGTGGTAGAAATTTCAGGCGGACTTTGTGGAGCAAGAATCTTAATAACACAAGGGGAGAAAAGTAACAAAGAAAATCTCATGGGGCCACCACTTACAAGCCAGGGTATGAATAAATAACATGACAGATGAAATTTCTAAGTTTCACACTGTTTTTTTGCCTTTCCTTATCAGCAAAGTATGATGTGAATTTATTAGCTGTAACAATTAGTTAATTGTACCACACTCACCTTTACAGGCTTAAAGCCAAAACCCTTTGACCCTAATATTCAAATTTACAGAAATTTTAATCCCCAGAATGCTTTTTTAATCTGCTTCAAGCATCTGCTACAATTCCAAATTCTGGTGTTATCTCTGAGGAGTACTTAATTCCTTTAGAAGAGGGACTGGGGGTTAAACCACAGAGACGGGGAAAATTTGCAAAACATGTATTGGCAAGCATTTCCCCTTTATTTCTTAGGAGTGGGGGAAACAGAGGAGGACAGAGAGAATATAGATAATGCATTTTATATTCATGTGATGTGACTAGGGGACATTGTTGCAGAAAAGAGGCCAGCAGCAGCACCACTACTGTCCCAGGAAACAACACGATGAGAACAAACAGAAATCAGCAGCTGGTGAACAGAATGTGTCTGTACATGGCATGGGACAGGAGATGTCTGGCGGACGGAATAAAAACAGCATCTGAAACTCATCTCTCCAACCTTTCCATGCCAACAAATGAACTAGATTAACAAGACCAGGATGATCAGCCCTACGACTGCATTAATAGTTGGGATAAGAAGATCAATTTAAGTAAAATGATTAGACTGGAACGGTTTTCTCCTTTTACTACCCAAAGGCCAATAAAATTTCAGATTTGAGACCAAAATTCATTCATTCATTCATTCATTCATTCATTCATTCATTCATTCCTCCTACAAACCTATTAGTTGCCAGGCACTATACTTGGAAGTGGAGATGTAAAGATGAATAGGATATAATCCCTGTCCTATAGTAAACTAGCCTTGCAGAGGACCAAGAAATATATGGGGGAAAAAAATCAAAGTCAAAATGAAGGGAAGAGATCCAGGACAGCTTCTTTCTGAAAAGCTGGTAGACTGACCAATAAAAACCTCTGAACATCTGCAATTTATCCTCCATGAAAACCAGTCTTGAAAAGTTTTCTTCTTGCACATCATGAACTCTGCCTTAAAGATATTACCTTCAGAAAAGCAGAGCGGTCACAAAGACTTCCCCACATGCATTTTCAAGGATAATCTTCCCCACTTTAACCCTGTTTAGATGTCATCTTCTTTCTACGTGACCATGAGAATGAAAAACCTGCTCTATACATATCCAAATTGCATTGCATGTGTCTTAACCAAAACTTCCCCCAAGAGAGAAAACAAAATAGGCCAAATGCCATAGAACACTAAACACAAATGATATTCTAGGGAAGATATGTATAACTCACATCACAAATGGTTAGTTTCCCTAATACATAAAGAATTCCCCAAATTCAATATAAAATAAGACTAACACATAATAGGAAAATAGGAAAAAAAGCTTTTCTTCTTCTTCCTTTCTCCTACATTTCCCGGCTTTGTCTGTCACCTAGAAGCAGTGATCTCAAAAAGAACAAGTAGTTTCCAGCTCCTGGCTTCTAAATACCATTCTACACTAGAAGAACCAAAGCTCTTTGGAGAAAAGACTGACTCTGGGATATTACAGGGAAAATATAAGAAGATCGTAAGACATCTTTTTGGTCAGAAATTAAGTAAATACTCAAAGAATGATGGAAAAATGCCAAAGAGATACAAGAGTCATCGCAAAAGGCTTCCATTGGGCAAGTATGGAGCAATTTCAACATCAAAATGAAAATGGTAATAGTAATCCTTCAAGTAAAATAGGAATTCATGAATTCATACTGCTATAAATACTGTTGTGGATTTGTATCATATCAGCTTGGCCAATCTGTGACTACATTTCCCAGAATTCCCTTCCCTGCAGAGTTCTGAGTTAACATGAACCAGAAGTGATATTCTGCACAGGATTTGCAAAACAGAAGTAAATGAGCAGCAGGATTACTTTATTCTCAGGTCAGGGCAATGAACAATTTGCTGCATGCTGTTGCATATCTTGTCAGGATGGAGTAAAGTGGACTGCAAGTTCACCAGCAATTACTATATCTTTGGCCTCAGTTTCTCTGGCACCTGGCCAGATGCATGTTTAGCTCCATGAAGGGCACTGGCTTCTCCTGCAGGATATCAATAATCTAAGTTCAAGGCCTGGAGAAGATGAGAAACCAAAGCGGATTCTATTCTATCCTCACTGGTGCCAGTTGTGCTTGCTTCCCCTACTTCATGTCCATTGGCCCTTCCTGACTACCTGCCTAGTGCAATTCAGTCCGGCTCTAGACATAGAAACAGAGGCTCACAAGATTGTGTAGTCAGCTCCCACAACTGCATTAGATGATACCTCAATAACAAACCCTTTGTGCCTCTCTACTCAAACCCTGATTGATATAAATACAAGTAGTATTCATATTCATAGTGAAGGAGTAAATGAATGAGAAGAGAGAGCTTTGTGGCTTAGTAAAAATATCAAAGAATCTCCCCACAAGATACTTAACTGTGTATTAATTAACGATCACAAATCCTTATTAATGAGCTTTACAGTGAAGAAGCCTGGCAGAAACTGTGTTAACCAAGTAATGGCATTTAACATCACCAGTAAAGGAACAAATTGACATTGCGTACTACCTGATATGAGATGAATTCAGCATTATTTCTGAGGTAAAACTTCTGAAGATGAGAGAAATATCAGACAAATATAAGAGACATTTTATAAGTAACTGGCCTGCGACTTCCAAAAGGTCCAGGTTATGAAAGACAAGGAAAGACTGAGGAACTGTCCAGCTTGAAGGAGCCTAAAGAGATACGACAATGTATGGACAACAGGAAAATCTGAACAGAGCCTGAGGATTAAATGATTATAATGGAATTACATTAATTTCCTGATTTTCCCCAAATACTTCTGTTTTCAGAAAATACATAGTTAAAGGTTATCATGTTTGTATCTCATTATCAGTTTACCATATATAGAGATACATGTATTTGTGCATATTTATACATAGATGGATTAACTGATATTTACACACACACACGTGGAGATGTAAGGAAGAGTGGGAATGAAAGGGAAGTATACTAAAATATTAACAATTTGAAAATACAGATGAAAGATATACAGGAACTCTATTTTTCATACTGCTTTTATAAGTTTTCTGTAAATTTGAAATCATTTTAAAATAAAATATATGTCATAGGGAAAGGTTCGGAATAGATACAACAGATAAAGAAATAAGCTCATCTCTTACTTATTTCAAAATATTTTAGCTTCACTCATATTAAGAAAAATTCATAATCAATATTTTATCTCTCAAGTAAATAGGGATAAAAATATCCTGTTAATTATCATGTTGGTGGAAGTGTGAGGAGGTGGAATGGGCTAGATATCTTCTGCTTATGCCTCTAGCCCCAGTTCTCTACCTGCTCCATACTCAGCTGGCTTACCTGCGTGAACAGCATCAAGGGTCTCATTTGCTCTCTGGCCATCTGTCCAGGGTGGGCCATGATAACACCAGCCAGACATCAAAGGGAGGGAGGAGAGTGCGGTCTGAATATTTATCCCTCAGGCTTCTTCTCTGAGGGTTTGTTTCTGGCTGGCTGCCTCCTTGACCAAAGATCACAGTCCCTTTAAGTTGGCCCTTTCCACACATCCTTTTTGTCTTTAGACAACAGTAAGTGTTCCCTCCGCTTGCCCTTTCAGGTCTAGTGGACAGAACACAAACCCTTACTAGCCCTGGGATATTACAGCATGCCTTGGGGTTTCTCTGTACCCTGCCCATATTTTGTAAACAGCCCATTTACTCAATCCTCTTTGAATTACCTAGAATACCTAAGGACATAATGATATCCTCAACTTCTGGTTGTAGTTAAATAGTACAACTTCAGTGAAGGAAAATTAAGTGATTTCTATCAAAATAACAAATGTATAGACCCAACGACCCAGCACTTTCATATCTAGACAATCATTGTACATATATGATATATGATATATATCACCACATTGTAGCATGACAAGTATTTACCATAGCTTTGGTTGTAATATAAAATACTGGAAACACTCTAAATGCATCAACAGATCAGAGCCCCAAATAGAATATTGTGCAGCCATTCAAAGTATGAGACAACTCTTTAAACATGACATGGAATGATCTTCAAGATATAATGTTAAAGAAAAAAAGAAAAGTGTAATACAACGTTTTAGTATGCTTCCATTTGTGTAAAACGTGCGTGATTTTACACACCTATAAATACACAGTCACCATACCCACATATGCTTGTTTATACTATACAAATATACACATTATCTCAAAAAGGGTGATAAAGTGACTATTAACAGTGGTTCTATCTAGAAAGGAAACTGAGCGGCTGGGGTGTTGTGGGAAGTGTCACAGATAAACACTACTAAACCTTTTTTTGGAACCTTTGAATTTTGTACTATGTATATGTGTTATCTATTAACAAAATAATTACATTGAAATTTGCCTGCAGAGCGCCTATGTGGGTCTCTTTCAATGTATACAGGAAAAGGAAAGTCATCAGGTTAGATCACTGACCAACTTTAATTCAATTCAGGCTGTTTTTATAAGAGAAATACTGAGGCGTCAAAACTATGAGCCTACAGATGAGGGGTTGAAGTTGACTACTTGTGATGGATCATGGAAATGAATTCAGTCATGGGGCTGACCAGTCTGAGCACAGCTTGGTGGTGCAATGCCCATTTTCTAACATGTGTGTTATACAATTTCAAGTATGACTCAGTGCATCACTGATTCTATGTGGGAGTCGGGGGTAAGGTAGGAAAGAAAGAACAGAAAATATAATAGATTGGACCCTGAGTTAGGAGATCTTTGAAGTCTGGAAGATGGTGGTTATAGCACAGTCTGGGAAACACCATCCATTCAAGGCAGGACACCAGCTGGTAGCAAGAATTTAATGAGTCGGGGAAGTAGAACAGGTATGAAGATGGAACAGTAATAAGAAGAGGGTCAGTTTTCCCAGCAAAAGGAGACCGGCATGAACAAGGCAGTGTGGTAGAGTCCCAGAGCTGAGCAGAGTGACATTCAGGGAGGGCATTTACTTAGCAGAGAACCAGAGCAAGGGCTTACTGAAGGGAGTAGGTAGTACCTTGTAGACATTCAGGTCCAACGGGCACACCCTCTAATGGAATAGAGACCACACTGCAAGCCCCCTTCTGCAGTGATTGTCTCACAGAGGAAGCACACTGTATGGGCTGGCTGAGCAAAGAACAATCAGACAAACAAGAAAAACTGCAGTGGGCCTGGATCTAGAGGTGGGATCCATCCATAATTCCAGAAAATGGATTGTAGGACACCAAAGCCCATGAAATGTGTCTGCAGATAAGAACAGATAGGATGTGAGCTGTACCTTGCAGTATATGGGTAAGATTCAGATAGGGGAAGACAAGTAGGACATTGTGCAGACCCAAAAGTAGCATGTTTGTCATGGCTAACTGCTCTGAAAAAGACTCATTCTATACAGCAAAAAGTTCATATTCCTATTTTTTTGAAATTTTTCCTTTCTCTTCCCTGAATATCTTTTATATATTTTTGTTCTTCTACCTCTTGGATACTAGTTCATCAGACAGGTGTTAAGAGTAAAACTTTATTATTCTTGCAGCAGGAAGTGAAGTAATTGTCACAGTTATGATAAAACTAGACACAGTTAGGGAAGGATATGCAACAAATAGATGTCCACATTATTTTTCCTCTAAGTTCTTTCTGTAAACAATTCTGAAGTTCATTTAAGATTGTTTTTCTGTCAGGGTGCCTGGGTGGTTCAGTCTGCCTTCAGCTCAGGTCATGATCCTAGGGTCCTGGGATCTAGCCCTGCATTGGGCTCCCTGCTCAGCAGGGAGTCTGCTTCTCCCTTTCCCTCTGCCTGACGCTCCCCCTGCTTGTGCACTCTCTCTCTCTCTATGTCAAATAAATAAATAAAATCTTAAAAAAGGAAGATTGTTTTCATGTCACTTTTTCTAAACCTTGAAAGGATATACATGAATATACCTCAGAAATACAAGATTTAAAGTCACTAGTATTTAATGAGTGGCCAAGAAATTAAATGATTTTTTAGAGAAAAGGGAAAAGAACCTAGAAAGCAAATTAAAATTCCAACTTAATGCCCTGGAAAATAAATTATATGCAAAGCAATGGAGACAGCCGAACCCACCTGATTACCACCGCCTGAAACCTACACTTTCTTGCTCCAGGTCCGCAGACACAAGTTTACAAAAATATGAATCAAATTCAATATTCAGCTTGAACACTCTGAAATAAAGAGATAGGGACCTTTTCATCCACATATCCTCCTTTTTCCTCACATGTAAACACCATTTCCTGGTTTCCAAACAGCTCCTGTGTCAAAAACACATCCTTGTTTACCTGGATTTCTGGAACTTATCAAGAGAGTAAAAGCAAAAGCAAGGTCTCAGAGGAACTGTATACTCAAAGTAGAGGTGCTAAAAATAACTTTGGTGTCTTATCTCTGCCTTTTCCCTTTCATTTAGAGAACTATCCAAAAAACCTGCTGCCTAAAAGGATGTAACAGTTCAAAACCTACCAATGCTTCAGCAAAAAACTGCATTTTGATCTGTGAGTGCCACCTTCTTTTTTTAAAAAAATTTTATAGGCTTATTTTCCTCATGACAGTTTCATTGCATTTGTTGGGTTGTAAACCATGTAAAGCTCAGCAATAAAATGACTGCAATCTGTACAAGTAATAGCAAGCATGTCTCATAAACAAGATAAGTTGTGCCTTGCCAATATTGCTACACTTCATAAATATGAACTCAAGTCTGTTTTGTGTTTTCTAGATCAGTAGCATAGTTTTATTTTAATTAAACACAACATATAAAATATTCACTTATGAAACAAACATCATTGTTTTTAAAAGATTATATTAAATTAAATTATACTGCTCTTGCCATAAAGGCATGCACAAAAGAACCATTCTGAATTTTAAGTGGATTGATACAGTTCAAGTGTCCATCAATAAAAACTATATTAGGAACACAGTAATGCTACCATGAATAAATGAGCTATTTATATTTCCTGATAATGTAAGTGCTTACATGAACTCATTCCAATTTCTAAACACTAGGCATCTCAGCTGTGGTGGTAATTAAAAAACTATAACATCCACAGAAGAAAGGTAGATGCTGCCAGAGTTATTTCATACAGCAGATTTTAGTGTTTCACTTTATCAATGACATCATTTATTGTCACATTCTATTAGATCAGGTCTGGATAACTTTGATAAACCAAATGAAGAGCCCTTGAAGGTGTGTAAAGGAAAGTGCACAGAACTAGAAATGAATAGATCTATGTTTTGTTCTTAGCTCTGATACTAGCTAAGAGTTGCCCTTCTGCAATCAAAGGGAACTACCCTAAATTAACCTCGCACATGCGGATTCCATCATTATTTCCCAAATAAAGGTGGAGCGAGGTTTTATGAAGTCTCATTTATACAAATTGGGAGGCCTTTTAAGAAAAAGAGTATAAAATTACAAATATAAAAATGGGTATAAAAGTGAATTTTACTTCGAATGAAAAAAAGAAATCAGAGTAGATAACGAGTCCTTTAAGATCTCCCTAGGTAAGTTACCAGCAATGCTTCTGCATATATGTCTTTGGTTTGCAACCTTGCTTCCCAAATCACCCCCTCAACACCGATACTCTACAAATCTCTGCACTCCAAGGGCCAAGGCAAGTGGGGGCCCTGAAGCTTCAGCCTCATTAACTTAGCAGTAAATCTGCCACTGCTCTTAAATGACCAGAAATCCTTATCATACATTATGAGTCAGTCAGAAAGAGTTCATCCAAATTCTACCATTAGGATTCTAGTGTCTGTTCTATGAAGCTTAACCTAACCCATTATTTTTCAATGTTCCCCTTTCTCAAAATTCACAGTTCTCACAAACTATAACACACAATGTATCATTTACAAGCATGTACACCATTGTATCAAACATGGTCTTCCCAATAAGAAGAAATCAAAGGCATGAATTGTCTCGCTATGCCCCACTCTAACAAGGGTGGTTTTTATAACCAAGTTGTTGTTTTTAAAACTAGTTGATGAATTTCTCAACTGAAAGAAAATCTCTTGTGTATTAACGATGCGGAGTATTTTAACTTAAATATCATCTTCCCAGCTCAGGCCTTTCAGGTACATCTCAACTTCTAGTTTCTATGAAGGCCAAAAATGCAAAATGTTATCCTGAATTCAAGTCATAAAAATTGGAACTTTGGAAAGGAACCAATAATGTTTTGCCTTATTATGCTATAATGGGTTGAGGTGTTTTTAGGTGCTAAAGAAATATTTCCTCTAGAATCCACCACTTTGAGAAGATGTTTCAAACATCCAGTCAATCCTATTACAAATCCCATTTACACATAAAACAATTAATTCACACTTCACGTGAATAGGTGAAATTCTGCCAAATCTTAAGGGTTCAACTTGGGTTAACATATTTTTATGGAGAAATTGGCAAGACCTAGGGGAATAAAAAAGAAAAAGAAAGATAAGTCCAAGCTTGCCCCCAAACTATCACAAATCTAACCTCTCTACTATAAAGGACATTTTCAATGCTAGAAAAGGTATTATCAATGTGCATGAAGAAAACTATGTGCTTATTTGTTTATTTATTTGATAGTTTTTTGGGCAAGGCAAATTTGTTTTTAAAATACAAATAAGCATAGTTTCTGTCTTTAAAGGATTTCCATAATTCATCTTCAGCTCAGGTGCCAACATTTGGTTCTCCTTGCTTTGGTATAACAGAAAAGGCCATCAGGGCATAAAATGAAAGCTGGTAGTGAAATGATACACCTAAACATTTCTGAATATGACACAAGAAGAAAATGGGAATGTGAAAAAGCAGAAAATGAAAACAATGGATGAGATAAAGCAGAGGAAATCACGTCACATGTAAGAAAATGAATGCCCAGTAAAGAAATGTAGATAGTCAAAAGTTTTTGGTGACAGGGACATCCAAAGGGGTCTTTCCTATTATGGTTGTTTATATTCAAATTTGAAATTATTTGCTCCATAGTGGCTATAACGTTATTTCCTCCACCCCAATGATCTCTGTACTCCATTGCATATACCCACTAAATATTCAGTAAAATCTACTACACATATAAATATCTTGTAAAAATGTTCTTTTCAAAAAGTTAAGGAAAAGTGTCAACATTTCACATCTTAATTGGCATGGAGAAAAGAGCAGCTACTGGAAGCAAAAAGCAAGAAAGAATGAAAGTTTAGCAGGAAAAGAAACTGGAAATAGATGTGGTTGGGAGAATACATGCAACTTAAAGTTTATAAACCTTGAGGAGGGCATTATATCTAAATCTCAAAGAGAGTTTGGCAGGTTCTGTTATCCAAAGATGACTGCGCCAATATATTCCATTTCTCATACTCTTCTTAGAATGACATAACACTCCTCCACTGAAAGGCGCAGAACGTTGTTCCCTCTCTTTGAAGATGAACCAAACTTGATAACTAATTTCTAACAAATAGAATGTGGCAGAAAAAAACGCAGTGTGACTCCCAAGACTAGGTCATGAAGGCAATGCATTTTCTGCCTGGCTTTCTTTCTTTCAGGACACTTATCATTGGAATTCTGCTACCATGGTAAGTGGAAGCCCAGGCTACATGGAAAAGTGACAGATAGATGTTCCAGCCATCAGCTGCAGCTTAAGACTCAAATGGCAGCCAGGATCAACAAACAGCCCTGTGTGTGAGCAGCCTTCAGATAATTCCAGCCCCCAGACTTTGCATCCAACTAAAACTCTTGACATGGCAGAACAAAGAGTTCCCCATTGTGCCCTGTACATATTCTGACCAACAGAATCTATAGGCATAATAAATGGTTGGTTTACACCACAAAGTTCTGACATAATGTTTTATACAGCTATAATACCTCAATTTCAATACCATTGCATTTAATTCTCTCTGGCCAATCAAGCCTACTAACTGTTCTCCATCTCTATAGACACCAGAAATGGGGTTGAATGGAATTACAAAATGGTGTAATGGTGGGTATTAAAAAGAGTTAACACTGCATCCTGAGATGTAATATACTAGTAATGTTAACAAAATGAGACCTAAAAGTAGTGCACACAGTACAGGGTGGGTGGATAGATGGAAATGAAGCTATTATTTTATCTGTTCATTCAAATGAGAAATATTCATCTAAGACAGAGAAGCAAGAAATAGATTCAGTTGCCTTTATTTACTGGATTCCTCCATGAGAAATAGTTTTCCAAGGAAAATAAAGAATTCAAAAGAACACATTGATTAAGTTGATTAACTTCAACATGTTAAACTCTATATATTTATATACATTTACTTATATTATTTATATTACATATTTATATATTCTAGAGAGAGAGGGAGGGAAGGATGGGTGGAGGGACAGAGAATTTATATGGGAAATAAAGCTGGGGAATATATTTATAAAAGACATGAAGAGGTTGGGACATCTGCGTGGTACAGTCGATTAAGTGGCCAACTCTGGTTTTTGGCTCAGGTTGTGATCTCAGGGTCGTGAGACTGAGCCCCGCATCAGGCTCTAGGTTGAGCATAGTGTCTGCCGAAGTTTCTTTCTCCCTCTGCCCTTCCCTGCCTCACTCTAAGAAATAAATAAATCTTCAAAAAATATGAAGAGGTTAATAACTTTAATATATAAAGGACAATACACAAAGTTCCATAGAATTAAAAATCCTAGAGAAAAATGGCTAAAGGATATGAATAAATTATTCCAAATAGCAATAACACACATACATGCAAACACACACACGCACGCACACAATTTTATCCTCACTAATAAACAAAGGCAAATTTTAATAATGAGGGGGAAAAAAGTGTACCTGAGGGAGTAATATAGCAATGGGATAGCTCTCTCCCATAAAAATGGTGGGGATATTTGTGATATTAAGCATCTTTTCAAGTGTTCGTTGGCCATCTGTATGTCTTCTTTGGAAAAATGCCTATTCAGCTCTTCTGCCCATTTTTTATTTTTGTGTGCATCTGTTGCATTAAGTTCTTTATGTATTTTGGATCTTAACCCTTAATCAGATATAACATTTGCAAATATCTTCTCCCATTCAGTAAGATGCCTTTTCATTCTGTTGATGGTGTCCTTTGCTATGATAAAGCTTTTATTTTGGTATAGCCCATTAGTTTATTTTTGCTTTTGTTTCCCTTGCCTGGGAAGACATATCTAGAAAAATGTTTCTACAACCAATGTCAAAGAAATTACTGCCTATATTTTCTTCTAGGAGTTTTATGGTTTCAGTTCTTAAATTTAAATCTTTAATCCATTTTGAGTTTATTTTTGTATGGTGTAAGAAAGTAGTCCAGTTTCGTTCTTTTGTCCAATTTCCCATCAACATTTGTTGAAAAAACTGTCTTTTCCCCATTTATATTCTTGCTTCCTTTGTCATAGATTAATTGACCATATTAGTGTAGGTTTATTTCTGGGCTCTCTGTTCTGTTCTATTGATCTATGTGTCTATTTTTGTGCTAGTACCATACTATTTTGATTACTACAGATTTATAGTATACTTGAAATCTAAAATTGTGAAACCTCCATCTTTGTTCTTCTTTCACAAGACTACTTTGGCTATTTGGGTTCTTTTCTGGTTCCATACAAATTTTAGTTATTTGTTCCAGTTCTGTGAAAAATGCTGTTGGCATTTTGATAGACACTGCATTAAATATGCAAATTACTTTGGGTAGTGTGGACATTTTACCAATATTCATTCCTCTAATCCACGAGCATGGAATATCTTTCCATTTGTTTGTGTTGCCCAGTTCAATTTCTTTCATCGATATTTTATACTTTTTGGAGTACAGGTCTTTTACCTCCTTGGTTAAGTTATTCCTAGGTATTTTATTCTTTTTGGTGCAATTAAAATGTGATTGTTTTCTTAATTTCCATTTCTACTACTTCATTTTCAGCATATAGAGTGTAACAGATTTCTGTATATTAATTTTGTATCCTTCAACTTTACTGAATTCATGTATCAGTTCTAACATTTTTGATGGCATCTTTAGGGTTCTCTATATATAGTATCATGTCATCTGATAAACCCACAATGATCTATCATCTTACATTTGTCAGGATGGTTAGAATCAAAACGGCAAGAAATAACAAGAGTTGGCAAGGATATAGAGTAAAAGGAACTCTTTTGCATGGCTGGTGGGAATGAATGCAAATTGGTGCAGCCACTGTGGAAGAGTATGGAGGTTCCACTAAAAATTAAAAATAGCAATACCATATGATCCAGTAATTCTCCTCTATATATTTACCCAAGGAAAACAAAAACACTATTTCCAAAAGATATATGCATCTCTATGTTTATTGCAGCATTATTTACACTAGCCAATATATGTAAGCAACCCAAGTGCCCATTATTAAATGAATGGATAAAGAAGATGTGCTATATATACACAATGGAATACTACTTAGCCATAAAAAAGAAAGAGATCTTGCCATCTGCAACAATATAAATGGACCTAGAAGGTAAAATACTAAGGGAAATAAGTCAGACTGAGAAAGACAAATATCATATAATTTCTCTCATATGAGGAATTTAGGAAACAAATGAACAAAGAAAAAAGAGACAAACAAAAACAGACTCTATACTCAAACAATGAATCATGGAACACTACATCAAAAACTAATGATGTAGTGTATGGTGATTAACATAACAAAATAAAATTTAAAAATAAAGAAGATAAAAAATTAAATTAAATTAAAAAAACCAGACTCTTAAATAGAAAAAACAAACTGGTGGTTGCTAGATGGGCAGTGGGTGGAGAAACGGAATAAATAGATAAAGGGGATTAAGAGATACAAACTTCCAGTTACAAAATAAGTAAGTCATAGAGGTGAGAAGTATAGCATAGGGAAGAGAGTCAATAAAATTGCAAAAACATTGTTTGGTGACAGATGGTGACTACACTTATGGTGAGTACTGAGTAATGCAGAGAATAATCAAATCATTATTTTGTACACCTGAAACTAATATAACACTGTATGCTAATAAAATAAATAAAATAATAAAAATAGTAAATAAATAGATAAAAATAGTGTGACCATACAGGGCTCAACATTTCTAAAAAGCAAGTTAACCTGAAAAGATTCCTTAACATGCCTTGACAAGTGATAATGCTTCTGAGAATCAATACAAAGGAGAAGAAAACAAGGTTCATTAAAGCATTTGTAAAAATATCTGTACTAAGCAGAAACCTGGCAGAACCCAAGGCTCTGCCCCGGTATGGCTGGGGCCATCCTGATGCAGTGGGCCACAGTTTCAAAGGAGCTATTCATATGAGCTGACTGGAGGCAAGAGCAGGATGATTGGACTTAGGAACCTGAACTCCAAGAGAACAGATATCTCCAAACACAAAAATTAAATTATGAAGGAATAAAGTTCCCCCTATAGGGCCTTTCTCTCTTCTCATCTGGGTCCAGAGTTTCTGGAGTATTTAATGATAATATGAATTCACAACAAAAAGCCTTCCAGTTTAACAACTAAAAGGAATTTTTTTTTCCTAAATATCATCCAGGAGGTGAGTAGGAAGATCCAAGGAGATTGCACCCACCCAGATTTGGGGGAATATTTGGCTTGAATAAAGCTCTTGTCTTTCAAGGATGAGTAAACAGAAAAACACCAACCATAGCAATATGAAGCTCTAAAAAAAATCAACCAACCAGAGAGAATGGAAAAAAAACATTTTTCTTATAAGATGAACTTACATATTATAAAAGTATAAATTCAACAAAGAAAAGCTGGAAACTACAAGTGAACAAAAAGAAAGTAAACTTCACCATCTGCCCCACACCAGAAAAATATCTGGTACCACTTTTAGGAATATCAGAAGTCTTGAACAGACCAGTTTCAAAAGAGAGTAAAATTTTATAAAGCATCTACATTGTATTCTCAAAAAAACTTTTTAAGAATATAGATTCTACGAAACAGGAATTAAAAATAATATAAAATAGGGCGCCTGGGTGGCTCAGTTGGTTAAGCGACTGCCTTCGGCTCAGGTCATGATCCTGGAGTCCCGGGATCGAGTCCCACATCGGGCTCCCTGCTCAGCAGGGAGTCTGCTTCTCTCTCTGACCCTCTCCCCTCTCATGCTCTCTCTCTATCTCATTCTCTCTCTCAAATAAATAAATAAATAAATAAATCTTTAAAAATAATATAAAATATTTATAAATAAAGAGGTGACTGAACATCAGAAGAAATAAAAAGCAAAGTATAAAATAAATTAAAAATCTAACTAAAAGAAAAGAAAAAATATCATTTAAAATGGAACTTCAAGCACTAAAATCAGGCACAGGCTTGCAAAAATTTTCTCAGAAACATATAACATCACTTTGAAAACGTATACACTGCAAAGACAAGAATAAAAAGAATTAATAGAGATGAGAGGGGCTTCTCACCAAGACAAAGCCATAGGGACTAGATTTACCCTTTCCCATGAAACAACAATAATGAAAAAGCCACACAAAATATATGGCACAGTGGTTTGCCCCTTCACATTAGGAATGAAGAGGGTATGATGTCTGAGAGATGGGACTCTCTCAGAGATGAGTTTATTGTCCTGAGAAAGTTTCCAGACTGTAGCACTAGTCGGGGGTCGGGGGAGGAATCTAGGGAGAGCCCAGCAGATTCCCTGAGTTGAGGAGACGGAGCTAAGAGCCCAAGGAAACCAAGATGGGTAGAGTTCACAACACTGAGCACTGAAGAGGAGAGAACTACAGATGGAGACAACTCCAGATACCCTTGAGTGTCCTTGTAAGTACTCAACAGGATATTGCTCAACATAAGCATGTGAAGAAACTACAGAGGGTTGGAGGAAAAACAACCTGAAACAACTGAAGGGAATAGAACCTGGCCAAGAACTAAGTCTTTTACCAATCAATCAGGAAAAATTCATGATTCACAGAATACCTGGTCGCATACTCAGAAGGATCTTATCTCAATAGTGGCAATTAGGATAATACTGCTCTGGTACCACCTAAATAATGTTAAAAAGCGAGACTGGAAAGGATAAAAATCTTCTTAAGTAACTTAACTGTATCTAAAAACAGAGCTCAAGAATATTTACAGGAATACAAAAATATAAGGCACTCAACAAAGTGAAATTCACAATGTCTACCACCCAAAGAAAAATTTGGCAGAAAAAGATAACCCATAATAAAGAGAAAAATCAATCAAGAACAATCCAAAATTGACATAGATCTTAGATTTAACAGACAAGAATAATTAAAAAATTATTATAACTACATTCAATTTGTTCAGAAAGTAGAGACGTAGAATACACACATGCATGTGCATGCACATAGACACCCCAAAAATGAACTTTTAGAGATGAAAACTAAAATATGTGAGATCAATATACACTGGATTGGGATTAACAGCAGATTAGATATTACAGAAGAAAAGATTAGTGAATTTAAAGACAGAAATGAAACTATCCAAAATGAAACACAGAAAAGAGTTTTTTTTTTGTAATTAGCAGAATATCAGTGAGCTGCAGGACAACTTTAAATAGTTTAATAGATGTATAATTAGAGTCTCAAAAGATAAAAGACCTTAAGAAGGGGGACAGAGGAAATATTTGTAGAAATAATACCCCAAACTTTCAAATTTGACAAAAATTATGAACCCACAGATCCAAGAAGCTCAAAACATCCACGAATAAGAAATAATGAACATAACTGTACCTCATTACATCATAATAAACTTGTTCAAAAACAGTGATAGAAAAAACACCTTAAAAGCAGCTGGAATAAAAAGACATATTACATGAAAGAACAGCAAGAAGGGAGACAACAGGTTTTTAAAACAGAAACAAGGCAAACAAGAAGATATGGTACAATAGCTTTAAATTCAGAAATAAAAAGAATCTGGGTGAAATCTATACCCTGAGAAAGTATCTTTCCAGAAAAAAAGGTAAGATAACTTTTCAGACACACACACGCTGAAAGAATTTATCACCAGCAGTCTTGCACTATAAAGGAATTCTTTCAGGCATAAAGAAAGTGACACAAATGGAAATACGGATCCATGCAAATAAATGAAAAGCAACAGAAACAGCACCTTCCTTGGGTAAATATATCAGATTCTTATCTCATTATTTAAATCTCTTTAAAGATAAGTCATGGTCTTTCAAAAACTCACAACCACCATCTAATTATGAGAAAACATCCAAAAAATCTCAGCTGAGGGTCGTTCTACAAAAAAATGACCATACTGTCAATTTTGAATTATATATACAAAAGGAAATACTGTTTCAAATGTATTCTTTGAAAATATAAATTAAACTGCAATTAAAATAAAAATACTCATGGGGCGCCTGGGTGGCTCAGTCAGTTAAGCGTCTGACTCTGGATCTCAGCTGAGGTCTTGATCTCAGGGTTGTGAATTCAAGCTCCGTGTTGGGCTCCACAACGGGCATGGAAAAAAAAATACTTATAGTTTTTGCAAAAACAGAAAAAGAAAAATGCAAGAATGCACTGGTCAGTATAGGGAAGGAAAGTAAGGGAAAAAAGAATAAGGAAATATAAGAACCATGACATCATAAATCAAGGAAACAAATAAGACATGCATGTCTCATATGGAAATAAGTGAGTTCATGTCCTTTAATAAAAGACAAAGATTCACACTGACTTTTGAAAAAATTCAACTAAATTCTACCTATATTTAATATATCTAGAATTTAGATATATTTTAGTTTAGGACAATTTTATTTACTCATTTATTTTTTAAGCAGGCTACATGCCCAACGTGGGGCTTGAACTCATGACCCTGAACCCAAGAGTCACATGCTGCACTGACTGAGCCAGCCAGGTACCCCTCAGATTATTTTAAAAAGCTAAAAGATATCTAATTCACATGCACTGAAAAAGAAAATGAAGTTTTATTATATAAAATTATAATCAATTAGAAAATGGAAATAAATATATAAATATGGTTGTTTTATTCATAAAGTTTATAACCAACATCAAGGAAAATCATTACCCAAGTGTTATACATCAGGTGCCACAGAACAGACTGTGAAAGCATATAAAGTAATAATAGAAGGGAAAAGGAGAGTGGGAAGAAGAGCAGAAAGAAGGGTAATAAAGAAGATAATGGAAATAAGAACGAAAATGAAAGAGAAAGGATGAGAAGGATAGGAAGAGAGATAAGGGCAGACAGAGAATGAAAAACAGTTGAAAAGTAAAATAATAATGGAAGTCTAATATATCTCAACTTTCACATCATCCAAGAAGCAGAAAGAGATAAATACTAATAGGAAAGAGGGAAAAAGAGATAATTAATGTAATTAATAAAGTTGAATGATTAGATAAGACTTCACCGAAAAAGAATGTACATTTTTGCTAGCATCAAAGAATCATCACATTATTTTCTGAAGTATAAAGTATAGGGAAGATTAGCAATGTCTTCTAAGAAAATGGAATAATACAGTTTGTGTTCTCTTAACACAATACAATGAACCTAAAAATCAATAATGGTGTTAATATTTTAATATATATTATAGATCATCTTTCATTCACAAGATAAGTATGTTCTCAGAATCTTTTGTGAGCAGCCACTATAATAAGGTGTCTCTTACTGCAGTATTTACATTACAACACACAGGACATCCTAGGAGGAGAAAAGACAATATGCAAACAAATAAATATGCTTATTTTAACCTTCTCTTTGGCTTTTTTGAATACAAGGCCCTTCCCTGGTTGTATCCAAGAAATCAACCTTCAGGCTCTACTGGCTGTCTTAGGTGAGTGTCATTTTGTTGTCTCCATTCTTTTATCCCTGCCGCAAGCTCCCCAAACCCTCAGCAATTTAACAATTTTGCTTGCAGAAACTAGTTCACAGTGTTCACCTGAAATAATAAAAGTTATTCTTTCTGTCATTAAGATCTGATGGAGTCAGGAAGCAGGAAGGCATAATGTAAAATGAGAAAAATAGAAGTTATACTCTCCACAGTGCAAGAAAAGGAAACCAAGAATTTGTAAAAAAAAAAAAAAAAAAAAAAAAAGGCTCCAAATGAATGGGTTCTTGTGTTAATATTTCCCTTTCCAGGCTTTAGTCTGGAGGACAGGCGGTGAGAAGTGAGTTAGATAAGCCAGGTCAACACCAAGAGCAGTGGAGGCTTACTCCATCCTGTTCTCCCTTTTGACTCCAGGAAGAGGCCTATTTGCAGGCTGCCCTGTAACAACTTGAGCACACATACATCATTGTGTGCTGGGTAGCCCAGTGAGGTCTAGATGATGCTCTTGAGGTTTGGCTCTTCCCAGCTGCCCTCGGCTCCTATGTGCTACAGAGAGAACTCAGATTCTGGCTTGAGGATCTCACCAAAGAGTTTGCCATACAGTAAGCAAGGTGACTCTCAGCAAAGACTATCAAATAATTACCCAAGCTAGAACCCAAAGAATCCAACAGGAGAATAGTCTGAATTATTTTACTCTGAAGTGGGTCAGCTCAGCCAAGGAGTGATCCTGGGAGCATTGCCTGAACCAAAATGATAGTACATGAGATACAAAACTATAGCCTTCAGTAGGACTTACTTCAGTTAGGATCTGCCCCTCAAATTCATGCCTACAAAAATTCGTATGAAATAAATTCCTTTTTAATTTCAGAGACTCCTAGGAACAACAGTTCTTATACAAACAAACCCCTTCCTCTTGGACTACAAAATTGTTCTCTATAGGCAAAGACTGCACTGGACAGGGGTTATCTGGCATTGTTTGAAAAGACTGAGAAATTCCTAGCTGACTGGTCTATGGAAAGTGAAAATAAAAAGCTAGAGTAAAGATGAGAGAGAACTCATGTTAACAACACCTCTCATTATTTTCAACTGTGATAAATGTGGGTATAGACATCAAAATTGGGCTGAGTAATATACGGAACTGTTGAATCATAAAGTGTACACCTGAAACTAATGTAACACTGTACGTTAACTACATTGGAATTTAAAAAAAAATTCGCGGTGCATGGTTAGAGACTGGTTTTGGCAACTGGAATCAGGGAATAAATCTAATTCTGAGAATCAGGCAAGTAGAACCGTGGCTGGTATTCTATTTGTTGGTTACAAAGTACTCAATCAATTCTCCCCAACATGTAACATATTTACACCATCACATAAGTATCCAGTGTACTAAACATGTTGGCTTGCCATAGGAAGGACTAACAAAGAAATGTATTTGCCTGAATATTTGTGTAATAGCATGGAGCTAGACCATAAACATAAACTTTAAGCATTCATAATTGATATTAAAATGACTTATAGTCTACTTGCCAATAAAAATTTTTATTATTATTACTTATTTCCACAATCACAATGGAGCTAGATTAAAGAAGAACACTGACAATACACTGTGACTAAAAACCAAAGAGAGACTAATTCCTCCATTAGATAATATCAAATGATAAAATATGTTAGATTTAAATTGTTTTTCCTTCACTAAATTAATGAATCTCCATCAGTGAATGAAAAGAGCTTTTCCATTTCTAAAGGGTACGATCATGCTTGGATGGTTAAAATAATAAACCTAAAATGTCATTTGGGATTTTCAGTATCAATTTAAATCACACTGATTACAAAGTTTATCAGGGCCTAGCACACATAGGTATTCTAATAAATAAAATTAATACCTCATAATTGGATAGTTTCTTAAAAATCACAAATCACTTTCATATACCTCATCTCCCTAGATCTTTGTAACAACCTTATGACATTATAAAACAGAAATAAACCCTTCACACTACAATTATGTGAAGGTTTAAGTTCAAAAGTCAATCTATGAAAGAATACCATTTGTGACAGAAATATAAATAGGATCCACAAATTGGCAATCTAGGTGGTTGATGACGATGACATATAAATGAATATACACACCGCTTTCCAAAAATCAGTGGTTAAATTGAAATAGCCGATTATATGAATAAATAAACCATACCGGACTTCTGAACTGAAGCTTTAATAAATCCAAACATGGGGCTTCTCTCTCATAATAAAGCTTGTTGATACTCCATACGCTCAATCATTTCATGCTTGCAGAGTATGTGACCAAATTACACGCAAGAATGAATGGGCCAGATCATACTCACTATAATTATAATTTAACACACTTGAAAGACTATAGTTGAAGACTCATACAGAATAAGGTAGTTGCAAAGTAGTTGTGAAACAACTGTCAATTTTAGCACAGAAAATGTATATGGTATGATCAAAAAAGAAATGTCTAATAAAATCTGGAAAATTGATTTAAATAACTATCTCTTTGGTTCCAAGGTTTTCATGTTATTAGTGCCTTGCTTAGCCTCAATGTATGGCTGAAATGATACCTAGAGTATAAGTATTCCTGACTCCATGTCCTTTGACTTTCTCACTGACCCACTCCTCTCAAAGGATATATTAAAATCCATTATGCCATCTTCAAATCTGTTATGTCTTTATTCAGAGAACCAAGGTTTGTTAATGCTTCCGAGTTTGTTTCCTATAACCTCATGACAATGCTGAGTATTCTGCTGACTATTTTTTTTGGCAGCAGCACACCTTTTAAAATGGTATTTAGAAGCCAAAGATGACATGATGTTTATGAAAATTTACCTTGTAGAACTAATTTCCTCCAATTATGAAATTATGAAATAATGAATCTTGGATGTGCAATATTTATCATCTCATCTCTACATATCATTCTATGATTTTGAAGCATTTTAAATTATATTATCTAAATTAATAGTCACTAAAATATGACTTCAGTTGTGAAAAATATGTATTTTAAGAAAGTTCAAAGATATTGGAATCATTTCACTCAATGTAGAAAAGATTAATATTGACTTCTTCTATTCATAAAATATTTTTAGAAAGAAAAGAGAGTCTAGTGTACCTGCACCCTCATTGAAAGAATGAAAAGAAGAATAGCAATGGAGTGAAGAGTGAAACAGAACAGACTTAGCTTATTTAAAATTACATGAAGATGGGGCACCTGGGTGGCTCAGTTGGTTAGGCATCTGCCATCGGCTCAGGTATGATCCCAGAGTCCTGGGATCCAGCCCTGCACTGGGCTCCCTGCTCAGTGGAGAATCTGCTTCTCCCTCTCCCTCTGCACCTCTGCCTACTATTCCCCCTACTTGTACTCTCTCTCTCTGTCAAATAAATAAATAAAAAATAATTACATGGGGGTAAATGCTGTCATCTTTCCATGTGGATTTCTTTAAAAATGACTGTTGGAACAGTATTTACAGTATTTACTCTTGTGCCAAAGACCATGATAGTTATTGTGGTAGACTCAAGGATTTCATAATCTAACTCAGAAAACAGATATGTTAAAAATATGATCATTCCATGGGATAGGAACCTTAATGGAAGTATGCAATATATACATATACACAGCGTGGAATACACAAGAGGTGTCTGTTAACTTTGCTTCAGTTAAAAGGACAATCTTCACTGAGGAGCTAACTCTTAATCTTGAAAAAAGAATCAACATTCATCAGGAAGAATAAAGCCTGAGTAAGAGTATTTGGATATAATTATAAAGGTTTGAGATTCAAGAGAGAAAAGTGAGGCATAAAATGATATAGCTCAGCCATCAGGGCTTCCATTAATGCTGTTGTTCCTGTTGTTTTCCCACAGAAATCTAGGAGGCAAAAAGATAATTCACATGCTATTTTTAGCTTGAACATCCCTCATATAACCTCTTTATGGGAAAAGGATTCATGCTTTGGTTTTATTTTTAAATAATAATATATAAGAACTGAAAAAAGCTACCTCAATGGTCTATAAATTAGTCCATTCCATTCTTTTGTAGTGACTGAATTCTTGATTCTATTCAAAATAGGCATATTGCTTTTAAAAATTAATAATGTTCCAATAGCACATACAGAGTTTGAATCACAAAAAATAAATCTGTTGGAGTTCCTCTAGTGAAAAGGCCAGTGTTCTAAAGATAGGTTAAAAAATAAATTTATCAACTTCTGAAATCTTAAATATCATCTCCCTTTTTGATGTGTTCAATCATTATGAAGTATCTGTTGACAAGAGCTGATGGCAGGGAATATTAGCACACTGAAAAAGTTAGAGGTTCTACTTTTTTTAAAATTTAAAGTAACATTTGCTGTTAGGTCGGTTTATCATTTTTTCAGTCAACATTTATTTACATATATTTATATAGTGGACACTGAGCTACTACATTAGGAAATGATTTCATAATAACTTTTACCACTTTGGTGGTTTGGCTAAGTTCATATTTTCTGGCTAATAAGAGGCTTAAGCATGACCAACTACATAAATATCTACATGACTCTCTATAATCCAGTACCCGATGCATTAAGTAAGCAGTCTTTATGAGGACACACTAAGCAGTCATCCATTATGTTTACAAACATGAAACACAAATTAAAGAGATTACTGAAGTTATCTATTTATTTTAGACTTAGTCCATGTAATAACATGGGAAATAGATGACTGGCAGAGGTGGTGAAGTGTCCATGGCTAATGATATAAAACAATAGGTCTTCTAAAGTCAAAGAGCAAATCAAACTATAAGTCAACACTAAAAGATCATATGTCAAGAACTTTATAGGGAGCAAAAGCTTTATGTTCTTCTATAAATAAAATATTTTTCCCTTCTCTGCTGGCTTTTAAGAATTTGTCTTTAAACCCTGGATTTGTGTACTTCATTATCATGTGCCTTCGTGTGGTTGTCTTCATGATTCTTGCCCTTGGAATTTGTTGAGCTTTTGGATCTGCAAGTTTATAGTTTTCCTTAAATTAAAAAAAAAAAATGGCCATTATATACTCAAATGTTTTCTTTGCCTCCCTCTCTCCTTCGGAGAATGATTACATGTATACTAAGCTACCCAAAGAGTTCCCTAGCTCACTGATGTTCTGTTCGTGTATTTGTTGCAGTTTTATGTTTTTAATCTGTGTGTTCCTTTGTGACTCATTTCTATTGCCATGACTTCAAATTCACTAATCTTTTCTTCCACAATATCTAATCAACTGTTAATCCTACCCAGTGTGTTTTTCATCTCACACACTGTATTTTTACATCTCTAGATGTTTGATTTTGTATCTTTTTCATACCTACCATATCTCCATCTAACATTTTGTAACATATGGACTAAGTTATAACAATGTTTAGTGTTCTTTTCTGCTTATTCTAACATCTGTGTCACTTCTGGGTTCATTTCTATGTGTTTATTCTCCTCATTAAGGGGGTCTTACATTTTTGTACTTGTACCCATCTTTCTAGGTGCTGGATAGTTTGTACTCCTAAAAATACTTCTGAACTTTGTTCTGGAACAGTTACTTAAAACAGTTACTTAAAACAGATACTTAAAATCATTTTGATCCTTCTGGATCCTGCTTTTAAGATGCGTTAGGCATAACCAGGGAAGTGTTCATTCTAGGACTAATATTTCCAATACTGGGACAACAGTGGTCTACATACTCTAGCCAACCCCCATTAGTAAGGAGGCGCCTCAGTCCAGCTGGTGGTAATGGGCACTCTCCATGGTCTGTGTAAGCATCAGGCATTATTGCATTTAATCCTTCCTTATGCTTCTTTCCCTGGCCTTGGAAAGTTTCTTCACATTCATGTACCAATCAGTACTGTGCTGAATAATCAAGCAAGACCCCTTGTAGATCCCTGGATTCTCTTTCTGAAAATTGCTTTCGTCTTAAAGTACTTCACCTTAAGAATTCTCACTGCTGTAGTCTCCCAGACTTTCAGCTGTACCTCCTCAACTCAAAGAGTCTGACATCACATATTTGACATCAAATATTTTACTTACAGAAGAACATAAAGTTTTTATAATGTTTTGACATATTGTCTTTAATTGTTGACTTTCAGTTTGATTTGCTCTTTGACTTTAGAAGGCCTATTGTGATCTTTTAATATCCTCAGCCATGGACACTTCACCACCTCTGCCAATCATCTATTTCATATTTTATTGCATGAGCTAAATCTCTGCTTAGAGACTTTTTCAAGGAAGTAAGCTGGGGCAATCACATGTTTCACCTCATCATTTTGATAGCCATCAGAGAACACTGCCCTTCACTGCCTAATGCCCTGTGCCTAGAAAACTGTTGTCGCATTATTTTTAAAAAGTGGAGTAAATAGCAATATACATTCTTCAAGTGATAAAACTCATACATGAAATCAAAAGCCAACTTCATATTTAATTTCCATGTTCCTCCAAACATGGAAAACATTCCCAATAAAGTGAAGGATATCTTCCATGAACATGATTGACATTTACCTTGGAGCTCTCACTGATGCAGTGGGATTCTAAAAAGAATAAAATGAATAATGTTATTTATAGTTGGAATTAAAGTGTCTTCTGAGGAAAACTAAGGAGTCACTTAGAAAAGGAAAATATGTCATTTACAAAGATTTTCTTAAAAAAAAAGTTTGACCCTCAATCTATCCTAAGTGTATCATCACTCTTTTCTATGTGAAGACTCTGAGCTGAACCAAGTATTAATAATAGTAACACACAGCACTGACTATATGTCAGACACTGTCCTAAGTACTTCGCGGATATTGACTCCTTTCCTTTAAACTTCATACTTGTCTTCATTTTAGTGATGTTGAAAGAAGGAATGGAGAGGTTAATTAAGTAAATTTCTCCAAATGGAACCAGGACTGTAACCAAGACCAATGACATCACATAAAATACAAAAGTATCCATTCTGATCATAAAATCAATAGAAGTTTACTAGACAAAACTTGATATGAAGAAATGTCTAAAGGAATGTTCATCCATAATTTCTCATGCCAGTACCCTTCAGACACAACTGACATGAATAAGTCTAATACCTAAATTTCAACGCTCCTGACTTCCTGCATGCAAAAAATCCGGACCTCAAATTTTTCCCAGTGGCTGCTGGGATTTGTGTCACATGTGCTTAAGCCTAGTCTGTTTATATTCTTCTACTCTACTTTCTTTTGCTATAGCATATACCCTGTTGCTCTGTCTGACATGGAACTCTTGCACCAGTGGCTTTTTTGAGCTTTCAATTTGCCAGAAGTGCCCAGTGACCTGTGGTAGAGTTGGGAAAATTGTCAGTTTCCCACCTCTGCTAGGACATTGTTCTGTGGTCCCAAAATAATACCATATATCCCTCAAGACTCAGACTATATTTAATCCAATAAAGTTAATGTTTACCATCCCCATTTTTTTAGAAATATAGTCCCTTGGGAAAAGAGAGGACAAAAGCCATAGTGATCCCTATTTATCACTTTCTCCCTCCTTTTTCTCCACCAAAGTTTCAGGCACTAACTTCTTTCATCCTCCTTCATATATAACTGAAATCTCCCATGAACATCAACTCTGGCGAATGAATTTTAAGGGTGGATATAACCATACCATGTCTCCATAATTGTAGATCAATGAGAGAGGAGAGAGAGAATTAAAGAAAGGAGAGTAAAAGTAAGAATGGGAGAAAAGACAGAGAGAACTGAAGAAAAATGGAGAGTGAAAGAAATATAAGGAATGACAGAAAGGGATGAAGTGTTGAAGGAAGGAAAGAGGAAGGGCGTGAGAGAGAGGTGGTTGAGGGAGGGTGAGGAGGGCAACACAGACAGGCAAAGAGAGAAAATGAAGGAAGATGAGAATGACAGATTGAGACTGTTGTGTATGAAAAAGAGAAGACACACAGAAAGAATGACAGACATATAAATTTCCCTAAGACTTGAAACATTTTTCAAAGGCTAAGGTTTTAAGATCGACCACGTGACAATTCTTTTGTGGGAATATAAATGAGATTAATAAATTGTGACCACTGTCCTTAAAACAGTTGAGAGCAAGACTTTCAACATTCCTTTACCAAAATAAAAATATATACATATTGCAACAAAGGACAAGGATATAATTGGTTTGCAAAAGTCTTATAAAAACATTATCTGTATCTAGAAAGTATGCTTGTTTTCTGTTAAAGGCTTCCATTAGAAAAGAGAAGGAAAAAGTCTCTCCTATCCAAATGTCTTCAATAAGTCAGAATGCTTTATTTTCCACACCTTATCTTGGAAAATTCAGAATACTACAATCTTAGAGGAAAAGAAAAAGACTCATTAACAAAGAACTGAAAAGCATTGTAGGTAATATCCAAATTAAATTCAACAGTGTAGTATAAAGAGAATACGATGACAGCAAAAAATCCTATTGACTGATCTTTGTCTTTTAGAAACTTTAATTTTATTGCAGTTAAAAGAATCAATAAAGAAGGACTAGAAAAGAGAACAGAGACAGCCTGTATTTTAGCAAGGTTCTAAACACACGTGCTGGCTGGCTGGATAGATGGCTGAATGGATGGATGAGCAGAATTTCTATTTTCCATTTTGTGATATTACGTGAACAAGACTGCTGATGGAACAGATGTGGGCTGGGGGGAGGTGGATGGAAAGGGAATAATCAAGGACAATCCTGAATTTTTGTCTTGAGAAAACTGGTAGATTATAATAGAATATACTTGCTCTAGTACATTGAGGGACAAATTGGAGGGGTAGAAAAATGAAGGTTTCAATTATAGCAGGGGTAAGTTGTAAATTCCTTTCAGATACTGACGTAGAGCTATCAAATAGGCTACTGAATATGTTTTAGGCAAAGATCAAGTCTGTGAACAAATATTTGCCAGCCACTGACCTGTAACTAGTATGTAATAACATTGATGGATGTGGTCACTTAGATAGAACATTTGGATGGAGAAGGGCAATCCCAGGAGCACTCCAAAATTTACAGCAGAGAAAGAACCAGGAAAATGTGGTATCCCAAGTCCAAGAAGGCATTTCAAAAGGGGAAGTGTGGTCAGCTGTACATAAGATTGATCCAGAGAAGTCAAGCAAAATATATTCAGAAAATGAGACTCCTGAATTTTGCTCTATGAACTTTACTGGTGGTCTTGATACTAACAGTTTCAGTAGAACTCAACAGAAACATACTCCTGACATACTATTAAAAAATATGTTTAATGGTCACTTAGAAAGCCATCATGTTCAATCTGTGTCACATCATAATTTATCTAATAAATACTTTATTAAATATGTTTAGTTGGCATCCGTTTTTGCACTATAACAAATAACATAATTCTGAAACTCTTCATGCAACTAGAGTTATATCTTTGATGATCTCCCTAAATAAATTCATAGCTGAGGTATTTTTATTTCAAAGATAATGAACACTGTATAGGCTTTGAATACATATTGCCAATTTCTCCTCTTCCCATACAGGTTAATTTAGAATATATTATAATTCTTGATCTGGTGATAAGATGTAAATGAAATAAAAATTATTTGAGTTAAACTGTAGGTCTCAATTTAAACAACCCAATTCATTTGTTTATACTTATTTTTAAACAATTCCTATTTAAGACATTATTCTATTTTATACTTAACAAAGCCAGATTTTTTTCAGTTTATGTGTGGGAAAATATTAGAAGAAAAAATGATCATTTAATCTCATAGTTTCTATTATTTTGAGTCCATGTTCTATGCATCCCTTAGTGAATGAAGGTGAGCTCTGAGCAAAACCAACACATTCTGAATTATTTGAGTTACTAGGTAAACCTACAATTAAAACTACTCAAAGAACATCCTAACTAGAAAAGCACATAATATAGTCAGTGTAAAAAAAAATCTTTTAGGTTTATCTATACCTCACAAACCAGTAACAATCAAAGTTAAATCCAAATATCCTTAGTGCACATTACCTGGCACTTAATGGGTGCTCAATAAATATTTGTTGAATGAATTAAAAGTCAGTTCAGGAGGAAATAAAACAGATCAACATTACATTCCCTCCTGTGGATGAAGAGCCTGTTTTGCAAGGCAGTCCAAGAATCAATAGTAAAATAATTACTTTAGGATTTTGATGCTTTTGGAAATAAAATTGAAAAGTCTAAATTAGGTTTTGTGTTGGTTTCTCTGTCTCTAAAGTGTAATACCTTGCTTTCTAAAATGAACCTACAAAAGCATCTTTTCTCTCCAAAGCAGTCAAGTATTCTTTAAACACCAAATTAAACACTATGGTTTATCTTTAATGCATGGTAATAGAATAAATGTGTGTTCCCAGTAATACCCACAATTTCCTCTTTCCTATTACAAATATTCACCCAACATGAGCGTGTTTTAGGCTGGTCAAAATCAACACCTCTATTAAACAGTATTTTCCTCCAGTCAATATTTTTCTATTTCAAACATTTACTTTCAGCAATCCTTAAACTCCAAAGATCTAAATATAGGCAACCTCAACTTGAAAAAATTCACAGCTAAAACTAACATATACTCTATGCCAATCTGTGCACCAGCTGTGGATTAAAATGTGCTGAAAAGCAGAACATTTTGTCTCTCTTCAATGATCAAATAGTCTCTTGCAGCATATACAACTCTCCATTTAACAGGGGGAGGGTGGTGTGGCAGGAGAGGGGGGAGAATCTGGGTGATTTTGTTTTGAGGCATCCGAAGGTGTTGAAATCCACTTAATTTATCGTTGTCACATGGTTCTTTCAACAAAAACCTGTGTATTAAATAGGGACAGGGAAAGTAGTGCTAACTGAGTTAGATTCTTGGAAGGAGAGTATCTTCCTGACTTTTTCGAATTACTTTGAGATTTGCTTCCTGTTTATTTTCTGGCAAACATTTAAAAATAGTTGTCTAAATGAGGTCGCATTTGCAGAGACTGTAGAAATTCCTTTAACTGCAGAGTTCCAAGGAAAAATGACAGATTTATTACAGGGGCAAGCGTTAGTCAAAGAATTCATTTAATTCTTTTAAGTCTCTTATGTAAATGCATTTTTATATTAATACAGTATTTACCAATATAAATTTTTCTAACATTTGTAGCATAAAATTTGTAGCCCAACTTTTCCCTAGAATCCTATTGATCTCTAATTCTTTGCTTATTCTTTCATTTTAAATGGTCTCAAGAATTATTCTGGGATTATCTAGCATAGGATGTCTTACTTAAAGGGATGGGATGTTCACTGACCTGCTTAAGAGATGAAGGAAGCATAGCATCAAAAGGGGGAAAAAAATCCCAAAACTGTTGACTGCAAGTTCATGTTCAATATTTTCCCAGTATTTTGCAGAATGGTCGTACTTTAGTAGAGACTTTTGACTAGTGGCGAAATAATTTGTATTACTTATTTAGCTCCCCAAAGCACAAGTCCTGTTGTCTTCTAACCACATGGCAGAACATTTAGTTACAATCCTAAGCAGAGTAGCATTATTTCATTTTAATGAGCTATAACTGAAATTCTTCAACATAATTTTATAAAGACAAAGTACATATCCGTTAATCAGATTGATAAATTTGGAATCATTATTCAATGATTGTCAAAATGAAAATCTTAAACTTAATGAAAAATACTAAAGGAAAATATTTGTATATATGTTTGTATATCAGTATATTAAAATATGTAGATACTTTAGATATTGTCCTAATGAAAGGAAAGGAAAAACGGACAGTTTAAGTAACATACCAACACTTAAAATGTACCGTATAAAAAGCAGAACTATGAAAAATCAAGGAAATATAAGTAATACCTTTCTTATATTTAAACAGGATTTAATACTTTTAAAAACACTTTGTTTTATTATCTCATTGTGAACTTTATAACTACACTTTCAGATATGAAAAGACAGACATTATTATTCTTAATTTCTAGATAAGAAGACGGACAGAAATGATTTCCACAAATCTTAAAACTGATCTTATTTTTTTTACCTTTTTTAACTTCAAACTGATATATACACACATTGAATTACAATGAGACAGCCAAATAAAAAATGGATACCAACTTCTATCTTAAAAGGATAAAAAAGGAAGAATTGACATATGAATTAAAATAAGATGACATAGACAATCAGTCCAAACTAAAAAGTTAAAGCACAGAAAAAAGCATAAATGACTGAAACAAAACAACAATGTGACCATTTTTCTCTTCCTAATACCAAAAGAAAAAAAGACTTAATCAGAAATCCAATGTGAATTGCACCAAAACAAGGCTACACCAAGGAAGAGTCGCACGGTATAGGTTAAGGACCCCTTAATTACTAACTATAATCAGCCTACTTCAATTGACCTTTTAAACATGGTCAGAGGTTTTATCATTGAATTTCAGGGGTTTTTTTTGAGCCAATTTTAATTCTCTATCCTCGACTAACTTGCAGAAGGTTACGATATTAAATATACCACGTCAGACCTACTACTGCTTCCATTTATAGTAGTGCTGTGATGGACACAGTACACTTACCTTAATGGAGATCTCTCTCTCTCTCTCTCTCTCTCTCTCTCTTTCTCTCTCTCTCTCTCTCTCTCTCTATATATATATATATACTTAAAAAAATCACTTTCTCTGAAATTCAACACCAAAACTCCTCTCCAATAACTAGTAACATTTTTTTTTAGGTTGAGGTTTTAAGTATTAGGTATTACAGCAAATCAGAGGCAAACACCATTAATTCCAGAGAATTTGCTGTGAATTGGCCAAATGTTGAGCTCAATTACAGAGTAGCCTATTATAACGAGGGTTATAAAAGTCCTGTTTGCCCTCATATATTTTTTTGAATCTTATAGCACCTCATGGTATCTCAAATGCTCACTAGACCTAAGATTCTGAAGGTCATTGAAGAAATGTCAACGTTATCAGCATACACATTAACACATCTCACACATTTTCCTTATCAGCTATCAACACCTCAACTTGGATTCAACTAATCAGTTACCTGGCAGGGGCCTAGGACAATAAAATATAGGACTTGTATATTTTAATTAAAAGGAAAATGTGAGAAACAGGCTCTCTTATGAGGTGGGGAAGGTAGGTACAACTGGGAAAATAAGAGTGAAGCGCAACAAAGGATGACAGAGAGGGTCTAAATGGGTGGAATAGACTACTCTGTCTCTACCTTTCCCTGCTTCATGAAAAACTGCGGGACTAGGTTCATCTTTGGTTCTAAACCAGCCACTGTAATCTTTGTAATAAACCAACATATTCAATATTTGATTTCTTGAATTTTCGCCAAATCGCAGCCTCCCCTCCACTACACACACAGAAGCTGCCATGGAGGCTGTTAAAGGTTTTCCACTTCAAGGTCTCTGACACCTGGGGTAGCAGAGATCAGAGGAACATTGCCAACGTGTCAAATTTGCCTCAGTTTCCCTGCCAAATTCTTTATCTTGGAACAAAGCCAAAGCCTAGGCCTATTATGTCTACCACCACCAAATGCTGAGGTAAACAGGAAAGCAGGAGAGGAGCACCTTCATCATCCCATATTGTAAGAAGCTCAAAGATGTTGGATCTGTGAGCACAAAGACAGGGTTTTGAGTCAGCAGGGGCAACTGTAGTCTGAGGACCAAAGAAGATCCAGGAAGTCCCCTCACGTGGGCCAGAAACACACACATGAGAAGGGTTACCTGCATGGTCTGATTTGTTTAGATTTATTCTGCCTAGTGGAGTCTTTCTTTGTTTTGTTTTGTTTTTTTCAATATTTGCTTTTTCATTTTTATAAGTAATTCGTGTTAACGAGAGAACACTTGGAAAATAACACAGATGAAACTATACGTCACCTGAGATTCTACCACCTGGAGATCATCACTAATAACATCTTCATGTATTTCTTCCCAATATGTTCTTTTCCTCTGCATATATAGTTATAGATAAAAATACAGAGATAGAGATATTTTGCCTCATATGGTACATATGGTCCTATCACCCTTTTCATCAGGCAACTGTTTGTTGTGAATATTTTCCTAGCCACACAAATTCTATACTATGATTTAAAGGCCACAGGGTCAGGTACAGTGTATGGTATGCCACCTATGGGTGCTGATAGCCCACAGGAACTCACAGGCAAACTGACACCGTCTAGTTCTTACCAGTCTCTTCTTTGAACACTGAAACACTCTTGAGTCCTGGCTCTTAGATGAGATGAGCCACCGCTGGGCCAAAACTCTGGTACGACGCCACCACCATCTGACTCGATATGAACACAGCCTACAACTCTCTCACGCCTATGGGATTGAATTTACCTGGAAAAAACATCTGCTGAATTGTCTACAACCTTTGAGCGGTGCCCTGGAGGGCTGGCTGGCCACCTGTGCCAAATCAACAACTTCTGCAGCCCCATTTCTTCAACTACACCTGATCCGATTCCCCTCCCTGTTTGTCCTGTGGGGGCGATGCCAACACATCCTCTTTCTGAACCAGTTTCTATGATAAGGGTACAGCAGTGTTAATAAAAACAAATACCGTGCTCTATATTATTTTCCCCGGTGACCCTTCTACAGGTATGTGGATTTTAGTCTGGCAGTACCTGCAGTAGATCTTCTCACAAAGGGAGGGGATCTTCTTTGGACTTTTGTCATATTCATTTAACTTTTTTTTTTTTTTTTTAACTTTTTCGCCTCCCCCAACCCGCGCCCCGGGCCTCAAGGCTCACTTCAGCGGCGCTCCTGCACGTCCCTGCTAAGCGCCCCGGTACGCGTCAGCTAACGATGGCTTAGCACCAGTTCCAACCAACAGGCTTTGCGACCGGCGGAGGGGGTGGCACCCTTTCCATCACGCCCAGTTTCCCAGGAAGAGGCGGTTTTGGCGCAGGACCTAGTCAAACCACGCGCTGGGATTAAGTGGGGCCACTGCGAGGCATGCGCGGGGCTGCAGGCTGAGGCAGGAATGATCGAAGAGCCCTCAGAACAGGGGGTGGCAGGGTTTCCCACTGAAAAATTATTTATTGAGCGCTTACTATGTGCCATTCGCTTTGTGACATAATCCTGGTCTTTATGGAATCTACATTCCAGTGAATGCTATCAAGGAACCAAAGGAAGAGAGGTCTCGAGCAAAAATACTTAGGGGACCAGTTTAAAGAGTACAGTCAGAAACACTATCTTGAAGAGGTTTCTAGCACATTGGAAGACTTCCTTTCCCCGGGATCTCAGACTTAAATTCTTTTTCTTGCCATTTTCTGCAGCACCTGATACATTACAGGCTAGGATCCTTAGGACTTCACCATTTCTGCCCCGCATTCCTCAGCCCCACCAATGTCCAGTCTTTATTCCTCCTCATTCAAATAAGTCTATTGCCACCTCACTGGAAATGCCTAAATACCCGTAATGAATGAGTTAAAGGATTAAACATGATAAAATGCATTTTTCTTTCCAGCCTGCAACAGTAAAATACATAAATTATGTCTTTGATCCTGGCAACTCTTCGGCAACTAAAAAGATGTTTGAAATAGGAAAACAGGAAATGCCACAGAGAAATGTGTCTTTTTGTTTCTTTTGAGGGAAACCTTCCCTTCAGAGGTGCAGAGTGGTGAAATATGCTAGAATTTAAGAGTCAGCCACACCTTGGAATTGAATTCCAGCTCTGCCACTTAACTTAGTGTGATGACCTAAGGCAAATTACTTAACCATACTGAGTGAACCTTAATTTCCTCATCTATAAAATGAGAGTACAGTACACATTGCAGTATAATTCTATGAATTAGAAGTAATGTATGTAAAGCATTTAGCACAGTGCTCTCATATGGTAGCACTTGACACATTGCTGTGGCTATCAGTATTTAACAACCTGTAATGTATGAACTATTAGCCTTCATTTTATCTGTACATTACCCTCATCTTATGCCCACCAGGCTCAGAGAGGTTAAATAAATAACTTTCCCATAATTAGAATCAAGGTGAGGAGTTAGCTTTAAAACCCTGTTCTTAACTGTGTTTGGAGCCCTGGGGAGGGATTTAAATGTGGAGTAGCATCTTAGTAGATTCCAAAAGCGGTATCTCAGGTATAAGGCCATTTAAAGTAACACTCTGTGGATGGAATAGTATGTAGTGCCAGGATGTACCTTAAAATCAAGAACCGTGGCAAATTGAGGGCTGGGAGCACTGCTTTCCTGCAACTGTCATAACTCAGGCAGGAGTGAGCTTAAGGAGCAATGGGAGAACAGGAAGGATAAAGAAGATTAGTGGGTGGTAAGAGGAATCTACCATAAGGGGTCCCAAAGGAGCACCCATCTGCACCAAATATCAATGAGGGACTCTAATTCAGACCACATTTCAAACACATTTTACATTTTATGGTGGGAAAGAAGTTTTATTTGAAAATACTTGTCAAAGGTGATAGTGCACTAATCACTAGCCTGGACTATGCAGAGCTCAAGACACTTCTCTTGGGTGGAAAGGGCTTGCCCAAGAAAAAAACTATAGTACTCCAACTGTGAGATTGAGCTCCAGCCAAAGTGAAGAGCAGGAACCACAGCAAATCCAAGCCTTTGGACTGAGCCAACACGAGGACAGGTAAAAGAGAAGGGGTATGAAGATGCACAGCCTCACAGGAAATGCTCCTGGGGCTCTGGTTATAGGTTTCTTGGCCGCAAAGATATTGGGAGAGCAAGAAGAAGGCCTGTCAGTCACAACTAAGGCAAATGTTCACCTCACAGTCTTAATTCTAAGTCCCATCAGATGGAGGGATTGAAGCACTTATTATATTTCCTGATTCAGTAAAAAATGCTTCAGAATCAGGCAAAAGATTGAGTCTGTATTTAGAAGACTTGATTGCACATACCTGGAAGGGTTGGGGAAAATAAGAGTAGGGAAAATAAGGCCTAAATTAGACGTCCACTTTCTTCATCATAAGTGGTTATATTTGTAAACGGACTTTCAAACAGGGACCTGGACTATAAATCATTACTGGTCCAGAACAAATCTGAGATATATCTCCAGAAAGGTCTTTAAGCATAATATTATTAAAGACAAAAACATTGGCTGGAGGTCCATTCCCTGCAGTATAACATACTGAACCCTAGAGGGTAAAAAAGGAATAGAGTTTAAAGTCTAGGGGTTCCTGGGTGGCTCAGTCAGTTAAGCATCTAACTCTTGATTTCATCTCAGCTCATGATCTCAGGGTTATGAGATTGAAACCCTTGTCAGGCTTCACGCTGGATGTAGAACCTACTTAAGATTCTCTCTCCCTCTCCCTCTGCCCCCCCCTTTGCATGCATGCGCACACACTCTTTCTCTCTCTCAAAAAAAAAAAAAAATACATATACATACGTATATGTATGTATATATCAGAGCAGGAATATGGAGAACATGCATTGACTTATTGTGGCAATTTCAAGATATTCAACTGACTTCAGCACTGATATGTCTTCTGATGTACACAATACCCTGAAGACAGAGCAAGCTTCAGAAGATAAGAAGATCAGTGTGCTTGACATGAGGTATAGGAATTGCATGACTATGTGTGTTGGGGGTGGGTGCTAGAGAAAGCAAGAGTGGAGCCCAGTGTTTTTCTACAATATTTAGTAAGAAAGTGGGACGGCTGGATGGAAATGTCATGGATTCTTTCTAGGTATTGACTCATCTTTGATAATGAGGATGTTTTCCATCCATATAATTGTTCTGCCCCCATCCTCTTGCCTGATACTTCTTTTCCCATAATGGATAATGATTACTGAAGCTCTTTCATATAGCAGACCACCCAGGTCAACCCTCTTGGAGAGGACCCATGATGATCATGATAATAATAATGCGGCCTGTGACAACAACAGCTACTGCTACTAAGGTAGTAAAAAGTCTATTGCTACCATCACTATTACTGTTAACATCATTGACAATACTACTCCTGTCGCTGCTACCACTCCTATTATTATTGTTATTTTTATTATTATTATTGCTGTTACTATTATTACTATAATTTATCTCTACTATTATTAGCTTCTAGTGAGCACCTTCTATGTTCCAAGCACTATATTTGGCCCATTAAATAAACTTTCTTTCATTTATTAATAGCACTACACCATAAATAATATCAGGTGCATTTAACTTTTAAAATAGTTAAGTGGCCTAGCCAAAACCATTCAGCTATTAAATTTGGAATCAAATTCCAATCCAGATTTTATAGATTTCAAAGTCCGCACTCTCTGCACTCCACAATGTTGTCTTTCTATAGGAAAGTACACTAGGAAGCTTATTTTAATTATACTTTTATTTCAATATATTTATAAGGCAACTCATTCTAAAGCTATTTTTATTTTAAAACATTTACAAACTTACAGAAAATTTAGAAGTACAGGACAAACACTTCTGCTTTCCCAGCCATTTGAGAGTAATCTGTCAACCTAATTCCCCATTGTATTTCATGTGCATTTCCTACAAACGGGTATTCTCCAACATAACAAATCCAATGATCAGAATAAGAAAATTAACATTGATACATTACTATCATTTAATCTTTAGACCCCATTCAAATTTTGCTAATTGTCCCCACAATGTCTTTCATAGAAAAATAATTAGTTGAGAATTATGTGTTGCATTTAGCTATCATATCTCTTTATTCTTCACACAGGAATTCTTCTCAGTCATTTCTTGACTTTTATGACCTTGTGATTTTGAAGAATTAGGGACCAGTTATTTTGTAAAATATTCCTCAGTTGAGGTTTCTCTAATGTTTCCTCATGATTAGATTCAAGCTACGTTTTTTGATGAGAATATCACAAGAGTGATGTCATGTTTTCCTAATTGCATCCTATTAGGTGGCATACAATTTGGATTTGCCCCTTGACTGATGATGCTCACTTTGATCAGTGATTAAGGTGGTGTTTGCCAGTCTTTTCCTCTATAAAATAACTCTTCCTAGCCTCCTTTCTAATCTTTTATCAAACTTCTAATGTATTGTTTCCTAACTTTTTGAATAAGTAATATTCTGTTACTGTCATTTTTTATTTTGATGATGGAAATTATCCCTGGTTTGTCTCGTGGGAGTCCCTTCAAACTGGTTTCTGGATCTTTTTGACATTATCCACCTAATCATTCTGTGACCTTTTTTATTTTTTCCTAGAATAAGAAAGATCTTCTAGACTGATATGTGCCCTGCCTCAATCAGCTATACTAGAATCAACCACTTCTCCTAGGAGCATTGGTTTTTTTTTCAGTGGAAAATGATATTATGAAGCCACAATCTGGGCACTAGGTCTGTTTATGATATTATGAAGCAACAATCTGGGCACTAGGTCTGCTGTATATATACAAGTATATATATGTATGTGTGTGTGTGTATACACTTATATGTGTATATATATATGCTTCTATGTATACATAATTTACACTTATGTGTATATATTCTATATTTCTTTATGTATCTATATGTACTGAAAACTAAAGGTTCTTTTTTATTTTATTCTTTTCCATATTTGTAACAGTCTTCTGATACCTGGGTCACTTCATCTTTAACATAGTTACTTATTTGATCAACCCTCTGTATATAAGCAGTCCCTCATCTCCAATCTTGCACAGATGCCCTTCTCACCTCACTGTGGCTCTGACCCAGGCAAGGCTGCTCCCAGGGCCTACATAGAAGCTGCCTCTCCTTTCTTAAGCTTTGATCTGCCCAGTTCAGCAACTTGCACAAGTATAAATAGAAAAAAAAGTCTTTAACTTTAAATATCTATGATTTACATTTTATTTTTCAGTATGTTAGGAAGAGTTGATTTAAGCAGTTTTCTATTTAGTTTCTATTAAAGACCAATTCTTCAATGTGATAGATATTCAATTACATTAGTCTGGGTCAGGGGTTGGCTCTGTGGCCCAAATTCTACCTGTAGCCTCTTACAGCCCAAAAAGCTTATAGTCCAGCAAGCTAAGAATGGTGAATGGCTTTTACACTTTTAAAGAGTTGTTTAAAACATATATATATATATAATTATAAATTATATATATATATATAATTATAAATTATATATATATATAATTATATATATTAGAGAAAGGTTGCCTACCCTAGTCTGGGGTATCTATTCCTCAGCCAACTTGGCTACTTCTTTACCTAGAGTTAGTGACATAAAGTGGAATAAGTTCTTGAGCTGCTTTAGGCCACAAGGACTCTAAATAAGTTGCTGAGAACCATTGAATTGCCATCTTATGAAAACAGAGATATGAGTAACTTGCAAAATCATCAATGAGAACAGGATAGTGCTAAGGATAAAATCTTAGCCACCCCATTCCTCGTCTTAGATTAACCATGGCCAGACTTGCATGGCCATTAGTAGAAGACTGGCCTCCAACACTATTTATTTCAATCAACATCCTCCTATGTAAACACTTAATGTTTGATTATATGTGTTTGTATAAATACAGATTGAGTATAACCCCTAATTCAAATTCAACACGAAGTCCACTTGGAAATAAAATATGATTGATTGCAAGAATTGCAAAACCCTGGAAGTAGAGTTTTTCAAGAGAACAGGGTCATTATTTCTGAGTTACATGCCAAATATTAATAGAGTAGGAGGGCCAAATTGCCACCTTCGGACTAATGTAGTATCAACTTATTAATGAACCTTGCATACTTGGCTTACTACTTTGTATTAGAAACACATAAACCTGGTTCTTTAGAGGCAAAACTGCAGTTTCTGGATGAAGAGAAGGATATCCCATTTGCAGTAATGCAAGAAAACGAGGAATGTACAGAAACAGTTCAAAAGCCCACTGACAAAGGCATGTCTGACACCATTTTCTTTCCTTACCACCACAAGAGAAAGGAAAGCTGCACTCAGCATTATTTATCAATTTAAGCGCATCAATTCTGTTTCCTACATATTGTGATATCCCTGCCTTACAAACAAAGTGTCTTCTTTTAAGGTTTTAAATAGCTGCAGTCTGTTTCCTTTTTTTTCCCCCTTACCCAAGCAGTGCCCCAGATAGAAGTATATAGAGGAAAGGTACTGGAGGAGGGAAAAGAAACAACAAAAATTTTTTGTTGTTGTTTTTACAGTACACTTTTACAGTGCCATGAATTCATATTCCAGGATTATTTTATCTTCTCACTGAACAGCTTGGGCTGAAATGTGAGTTCCAGTGCTATGCTAGTATTAATTGCTCTGAATAATTCAGATTTTATCACTCTCCAGGGCCTCTCTGGAGCCGGGCTGCTGGAAGCCATGTTTCATACTTCGGAACCCACAGCATGAAGGTTCTCAATGCTGCAAACTACACAGGAAGCTGGAGTTGCTTGATTTTGGTAAACTGGGAAAGACAGGACAGAGGAGAAATTGGAAAGCATCAGCTAGTCCAAGGAACCGGTTGGTGATATGTGCATTCCATACACACTAAGATTAAAGTCGTACCTGGGGGGGCGCCTGGGTGGCTCAGTTGGTTAAGCGACTGCCTTCAGCTCAGGTCATGATCCTGGAGTCCCAGGATCGAGTCCCCGCCCCTGCTTCTCCCTTTGGGGCACCTGGGTGGCTCAGTCGGTTAAGCGTCTGCCTTCGGCTCAGGTCATGATCCCAGGGTCCTGGGATCGAGCCCCTCATTGGGCTCTCTGCTCGGTGGGGAGGCTGCTTCTCCCTCTGCCTCTGCCTCTCTCTCTCTCTCTATCTCTCATGAATAAATAAAATAAAATCTTAAAACAACAACAACAACAACAAAAAAAATAAAGTCATACCTGGGTTTATGGATCCTCATTCTATGTGGTCTTTTTTTTTTTAACAAGGTTAGAGAAAGCTCTAATTTTCTGTGGCTCAAGAGAGAAATTCTGAAGCTGCCGATGACTTGAAATAGGTCCTAGAGAGAATAAAGGAAGAAAATTAGAAGAAAAATATATATATATATATTTCAAAAATACCTCACTCAACTGCCTTGTCTGCGTAATAACATTGAGCAAGACTGTCACTCTGAAGACATATTAGCTCATTTAGGTAATTAGTGTGAGCAGCATGTTTCCCTACTTATTCCATTCAATTATAGGGTTCTCACTTTGTCATTACTGGAGTGTCTTAATGTGACTTGTAATTAGTGTAATTACAATCCAATGTTAATTATATCTGCCACTTAGACATAATTTTATATAGTAATGGTCTCTAATCTCAATAACCTTATTATGTTGTTTATTCAAACAGGAATTAAGTCTTCTTTCATGCGTCAAATATGGAGATTACAAAAAAGTACTGCTTGTGTCATTTTGGTAGTTATGACAAGGGAATCTCTGAAATAGCAAAATCATAATTTGAGACAATGTCTCCATGTGCAAACAATTACAGCAGTTCCTCCCTGTTTCCAGAAATATGCCTATGTATCTCCAAATGACTGTGCAGAGGCAGTTTGAGCCTTGACTTGCTCATGAGTTCTGGGAAGAACTAATGTGTGTACATCTTAAAAGAAGCCTATTATGGTGGTTCGGTTTATTAGTATACCAAATACACTCATTGCTGACCATTTAATGGACCATTGCTCTGAGTAACTAACCATTGTATACAATGTAATAATATCACCTCACATTTGAAGAGGGCATTATCTTTTAAAGTGCTTTTAAATATATTATTTCAGTTAATCCTGAAAACAACTTTGTGGGAGTAGCAATGGCAGGTATCAGATAATTTGAACAGGTTGAAAAAAAATGAAGAACATTGACCATTCTCACTTAGCAAGGGTAGAGCTGCTAATCAAAAGGCAATTTAGCAGAGCAGTTAATAGCATGAGCTCCAGAGTTAGATTTCTAGGTTTTGAATCCCAGCAACTACACTTAGAAGTTCAATGCCCTTGAGCAAGTTACTTAACCGCTCAATCCCTCAGTGTCCTCTTCTGCATAACAGGAATAACAACAGTATCTACTCCAGAGGGTGGTTACAAGGATTAAATGGGCAAGAGAGAAAAAGTCTAAAACAGTTCTTGGCACAAACTAAAAACTAAATAAATGTAGGCTGCTGTAATTGTTACTCTCAATAGCATTCTCATCTCTTGATTTGTAACTGGGAAGTTTTTTCCTATAAACCTCATCACTTCCCTATAGTTTTTCTTATGCTAATTGCTAAGATTTGATCTATATACCGCATGGTTTTTTGTACATATAGCATATTCATTTAGAAATAGATAATCCTGCCTCAGTGCTATTTAATAAAGCTAAAATAAAGAATCCTTTAGCCAACTCAGCTGTTAATAGGAATACAAGACTATGAGGTTCCTTGGGAAAGGATTCGGTGGTTTAATTGCTCCATGCAAACACCAGGGCTTCACACTTCCTGACATCCTCAGAGTGATACTTCCTATTACTCTAGCATTTCACGAATCCTCAGAAACTTAGCAGAGTTAAATGCAATAACATATGCAAAGCATTCCTTACACTAAGACCTACAAAAATGTTAGTTTTATTTATTTAATGAATCTTAGTATCTGAATTTTTAAAAAGTATTAAGTCAGAATATTATAATTTACACAATTTCCTGTTGAGCTTTTTCATTTCCTTTAAGGTCATGTTCTTTTCCTAATTTTTGGGAAACAAAGAGCTTGTGTACCAAATTTTGAAATGACTTGGCCTCTTTGGACATATGCTCCCTTCTCTGACAAAGCTGGCAAAAATAGGTATTTTCATAATCTATTCCGAAATAGATTCCCATAAGCTTCTGTATTAAACAAGACGGTGGTTTTTGCTACTAACTTCTCCTGGTTAACGACAACATCAACAAGGAACCAGCACATCCCCAGCTATGGATTTTGAGACCGTTTTAAAAATTCTCAGGTAGGAGAAATATTAGCTCTTGGAGTGTGCTCTAACCTCAGAGAAAAGCTGGGCCTGTTGCAGTTTATAGCTGTATGAACATGACTGGTTGGGAAATCTTTGGAATGTGCCCTTCTGCCAGAGAACTGGTAATTAAATATTAACTAGCAGCTCTTCTGACTTTTTGTTTTATTTATAATTATTTACACACAGTATTGGGCCAGTTTTGCCGAATAGACAAAAAAAAAAAAAAAAAACACTGAAAATGTCAATTCATCCATCTTTGAATTCTTCCGGTAACTACAATGACTCATGTTTAGTCATGAAGCTTTGGTTAAATGTATGGATGAATTCTTGCTTCCAGACCAAGCTTTTGCAAGGAGGCACCAGGTTTTAGTGTCCTCAACTGCACAAAAACGACAGCCACTTTAAGGGGCACTTGGGTAAAGAGTTCACAAGCCCTCCCGCCAGCTGACCATGCTCCAATTTAGTCAGTGATGTCCCGCAGACTGCCTACCCAGGTCCCCGTTTCCTCCACTATTGCCTGCAAGCATTTCTCTGGAGTGTTATCAGTAAGTGGCAATATCCCCACCAAGAATCTCCCATGCAGGCAGCATGAGGCCCTCATAGGAAATGTCCTTGGTCAGAAGCTTGTGACATACTTCGATTCTTAGTCCCAGAACTGGCTAATTTTTTTTTTTTTTTTTTACCTTGAACTGGTAAAAAACTTGGCCATGGCTACCTTACATCTTACTTTTCCCATCCAAAACTTGCTCCCCACCCAGTCAATTTCCAAATATGTTATGAGAACAAAATACAAAATTAAATCATATTTATTGAATACTATATGTTCCTACAAATAAATATGAGTTACTGATAATGATAATGACTTCATAGGTGAAGGAGTTGACTGAGAAGCCAAAATAATGCTTGTTTAAAATGAGGGTAAGAGTTTTCAATTTTTATATAAGTAGACATTTTAAGAACAAGTACAGTAGGCCTTTGGAATCAAACAATACTGGATTCAAATCTAGGCTCCAATACTTCCCAGCTGTATGACCTTGGGCTAGTTATTCAACCTCATGAAGACATTATCTCTTTACCTGTAAATAGTGATAATAATAACATTTGTGAGGGTTATTGTGAGGATTGTATGAGATAATGAATTAATGGGTAAATTGTATGGTATGTGAATTATATTTCAATGAAGCCATTACAAACAAACAAACAAACAAAAAAAAAAAACCAAGAAAGACAAAAGACATTATAAACACCCTGAACCAGGAGTTTGCAAGATTAATAATGGTCCATACTAAGTGAAATGCTGGAACTGCCATGGCAGATGAGATCCAAAGGCTCAAGGAAGTAGAATGTTAGTGTGGGCATTCTACATAAAGCAGACAAACTCCAGCTAACTTTATTCCATGGGAGAGCCTGTAGGAATCACCTATTACCAAAGCACAAAATGCATTGGTAAGAAAGGGTCAGCATTTTTAGAAGCAGAGTGATGGCCGGTGTCAGCCAGCCCTGCCAGTAAGAGATGCTGCTATAACACAAGGATAGCAATGGGAGTGATGAAAAAAGGAACTGCTAGAGGAAATGTGGCAGTACATACTGATCAGAAGCAAGGTGGCATAATTATCATATTGAACAGCAAGAAGGCTTGTCTGCATGGCAGAAAACTATGGAGATAGTAGAATGTAGCATACCTAGGATCCAGATAGATGGGCAGCTCCCAAGGGTATTCATCAAGGATGGGTAATTAAGAGGTTGAGAAGGTCACTCTAATAAAAAGTCTGATACTTTGACCAGTTTCCAGACCTGAGCTCAGGTCTCTTTACTTCACAATTATGACTCCAGGGCCTAGTATTGGAGCTGGTATATACAGTGCTTGATAAATAAATGTTGAATGGATGAAAGTACCTTCCATAAGAAATTATCCAAGAAAGGAGGGAGATGAAGCACATGCTTTGACCCACTATTATTTTTGTACAAAACATAAACAGTATTTTATATATATATATATGTATATATGTATATCAATTACTCATATACCATTACAATTATTTTAAGATTATACAGTTCACAAAGATCAAAAAAACTCTACAGTATGCTTTTTTTTATCCATCAGTATCCTTGCTGTACTGTCATCATTGTTTGCATAACTAGATTAAGTCTTTTGCTGCAAGAGAAAAACATTTACTCTCCCCTGGGTATTGCTTATCCTTAGCTTGTGAGCGGTTCACCTTGCTCCTCACTCCAGCCAACTCAAACAGAAGCATTAGAGCTCAGCATGAAATTTTACCACTCTTCAATTGGCTAGCTAGGTTTTTGTCCACTTTGGAAACCACCAGTGAGCAGAGATCTCATCAGTATCTTACAAACCTTATTGAATCTTGCCTTATCTCTGTGAGACCCTGCTCTCTCCACCCTTGTCAGAAATATACAAAATCCAGAAATAGAAAATATACAAAAATCCAAAATCCAACATCACAACATTTCATGACTTTCCTTTTCCCCTGACTTCCTTTTCTCCTATTCCAGTGAAAGTTTTTGTCGGTTATGTCCCTTTCCCCTCAATCAGTCATTCCTCTAGTAAACTTTCCCTTCAGGTGAATAAAAGTGTCGTCTTCTCTCTCTAAATGCTTCCTTTTTTTTCTCTATATCTTAGACAAATACAAATACCTACAAATGAAATATTAAAATAAAATCTTGAAGAAGAGCAGATTTTAATACTGATAAGTTTACCTGTTAAAAATGAGCTTGGAAATTTGCTTTGATTTATATTTATTTGCTTTACAGACTTTGTCAAAACATTAAACAATCAATAATTTTATTGAGCACCTATTGTGTACACTATATTCGTAAGGTCTAAAGAATCTCTGAGTTCATAGAGTTAATTTACAGTTTCATCAAAGAGCAAAAGTAAACTTAGCGTAGCTTCATATACTGAAAACAAAATTATATCAAGAGTCAGAAACCCTGTATTCTTGGTCTTGGCTCTGTAAAAATGTAAACAAGTCACTTAATCCTGCTCTTTTCCCACACACTAAAAATAGAGATCATATCTACCCTATTTCACAGAATGACATAAAATAATTTATGTAAAATTGCTTTCAAATGTAAAGTATGATATAGGGTAAATAAAACAGGAATACAATACACCTTATCACAAAATGCCCATCACTGAGAGAAAGAAGTGTTTAGGAATTCAGGGTCAGAGAGGTCTTCACAGAGCATGTGAGACTGTTTGAAGCAGGGGGTATTTAGGTTGGCAATAGGAGGCCATCGGCAAGAATTGGAAATAGAGTAAATGCTCCTTCCCACAAATATGCTATTACTCAGAGGGCAGAAGAATTGTGGAAAGAGGAAGCAGAAATAAAGGTTACAAGGAGGATGAGGAGCAAATGTGGATAGTAAAGTCAGAAAAGGGACACACACACACACATGCACATACACACAAATATATAACACAGTACAAATTTGAGAATAGACAAATAAGCAAAATGAGAAGAACCATTATCTGTAATCTTACTCTGCAGAATAAACCCCCAGTCATTTTGGCTTACATCCTTCTAGACATGTTCCGTGTTTATTTAAAACACTTGTTCCATGATACTTGATTTCTTGTTTGAATCTGGAGCATGTGGTGATATCTGGAGAGTAGACAGTAGACACAGAATAAATGTTTGCTGGACTGAATTGAAGCTTTCTGACTCATTTCTGTATGAAGTTTGGTAAAAGGTTTTTATTTTCCTCTCTTTAAAATTGAAGTTAGGAAATTACTTGATTTTTCCCTTTGGGTTTATTTTGCTAAGTTAAAATCATCAGAAGTAACATCAACTTTGCATTTTATCAATTCTCCTTCTGACTTTGTTGATGCTGTGGTTGACATCCAGTCACCTGTACTGACTTTGAATAGCTATATTTTGTTCCATTCCAATTTTTCTAAAGCACAGGTTGTTTCATAATTAATCAGGGGAATTAGGTAGCTACAAGTTAATTCCTTGTGTGGGTAGAAATCTAATGGGCATTTTCTGATTTTTCTTACTTCTAATTAAACAAACATGTAGTTAGCAGCTTTAGAAAATTTATAAAGCCTAGTGAAAAAGTTAATATCAATAATTATATAACCCAGACATAATCACAGTAACAAACATAAGTGGAATAAAACTCATTTTAGATTTGAAAAAGTATGTATTGACACACACTATGAGAGATGTTTTTCTCTCAAGGCAATAGCAGTATGGTCAGTGGATTCAAAATTAAAGCATTTACATATATATATGTATGTATATATATATGTGTGTGTGTGTGTGTGTGTGTATGATTTTTTTTTTTCACTTTCTTCAGTCCTTCTACCAGAATACTAAACATGGGATTCTGAAAGTCCCCAGGTTTTTACCTACTTGTTCGGCAGGTGCATCCAGACTCGCCTTTACATTAGAAAGTAATCAGAAAACAACTACTTTGAAAAGGTAATAAATAAGAATGGCTTATTCTTTCCATCGTGTTTGAATTTCTTGAAGTCAGCTATGAAAAATGCAAAGATTTACCCGTTCAAATGGTCCTCTAATTTCAGGTGTGATGAAAAGATAGTGAGAAACAGTACTTCTGGGACCTTCTGAAATCTCACCATTCAAGCAACTGCCTCTTCTTTCAACCACAAACTGACCACACACACACACACACACACACACACACACACACACACACACACTCACACACACACAGAAATGCATTCCATTTCAGACAGACTCGAGAATAATCAGGCATCACTATAACCAATTAAGAATTCTGCTTTCATTTCTACACTTGACCAGAATCAATCCTATGGTGACTCAAGGCACAGTTCTCTGTGTATCATATTCCACCAATCTTTTTATATAGATTAAATAAAATGAAAACGAATATGAGGGGCAGTTTATAAGAGAAAATAAATAATAAAATAAAACCACAACATTTTAGAAGTATTTAGAGGGAGGACAACAGTGTTTTCCGACTGAGATTTATGGGCTGGTTGTACATGCGCATATGTAAGAATGTATGTGGATACATCAGTGCAGGTATGCACACACATGTAACAGCTTAAACTGTTCCCTCACCAACTGATAGACTGGTCTTTTTTTCACACTGTGACTACCTATTGTAATCAATGTCGATTTACTTTCTATGGTAATCTAAGTATGTATTACCTCATCATCCTTGAGAAACAATAGGTCAGTGAAAATATTCCCAATACACCACTCTCTAAGGATGCTCCATCTCCCTAAGTAAAAAACAGTATAAATAATAATAATATCTAATGTCTTAATCCGTTCTGTGCTAAGTGTCCAGTAAATGTTATTTCTTTTAATTCTTCCAGCAACAGTAGTGGCTGATAATAATATCCTTACTTTACAGATGGCAAGACTAGGGATCAGACCATTTAGGTAACATGGACAAGGTCACAAACTAGAAGTAGTGGAACAAAGATTGAAACGCATGAGCTCCTGCACCCAAGTTCTTAACTGCTATGCCAGCTTGTCTCTGTTGAGCATACAAGGCAAACGAATCTTAATTATGAACTATCCCTGAGCAACATAGATGGCCACTACCTACAAATAATCAAACTGCTTCTTAAAATCTGAAATAAATAAATAAATAAAACACCCTCTGCTGTGATAGAAAGAATTACATTTTGCTCACAATCATTGTATTTACTTTTTGGCTAAATTCAGTAACCAGAGTTATACATAAGAAATATGCTAACCAACTAGATCTCCAAATGAATCAATGGTTTTCAAACTTGAAACCTTAAGAGATATGGCTCAATAAAAATTTCACTGATCCTTTCCTTCATTCATTCAGTCAGCTCAATATATATATATTTTTTCAGCTATTATATATATATAATACATATAAAATACCATTTAGAATATATATATATATATATATATATATATAAATACCATTTAGAATCAGACACTGTTAATTACCTAGGCTTCACCAATAAACAAATCACGGTCTCTGCTCTTAGGATTGTACTCTATTGGGGAAGACAAAAAAGTAAAAAGCAATTTCAATTGTCTATAAGGAGGTATAATAAGTGCTAAATATCGATAAATAAGCCCAATATTTAGGAGAGATCCTGATCCAGGCATTTGGTAGAAAAGATCATAAAGGAATTTATGTTGGCTGTCATTCTTAACCTAAGATCTAAAGATAATGACAAGTTACCTAGTTGATGTGCAACTATAAGTACAGCTAAAGAAATCAGAGATGATGGCAGCCTCATGAAAATCAATTAGAAAAAGCAAACATTCAACAGATAACCAGCTAACTGTATGAACAAGCAATCTACAGAAAAAGAAATGTAGACAACAGACATATAAAAGAAATGCTTACCCTGACTCATATTTAAAGAACTACAAATAAAAACAAGTATATAACTTTATTTCACTCATCAGATCAGCAAAATATAGAATTTGATGACAATGCTGGCAAGCTCATATATTTTGAGCAAGAATTTGAAACTTTCAGGAATGCAACAAGGCAATAGTTACGAAAACTATAAATTAAAAATGAAGGTAACCTGCAGTCTCGTAGGGAGTTGATGCCACAGTTAACACTCACAAGGACTTGTTCAGATATAAATTCAAAAATGTTCATTAAAATGTGTTTGTAATAGCTGAAAATGAAAATGACAAAAATGCTTATCAATATTATTCTGGTTAAATAAGTGTTGGCAAGTCCACTTATTATGCGCTGAATTGTGTCCTTCCTTAGAATTTATGTATTAAAGCTCTAACTTCTGGTACTTGAGAGTGTGACTGTGGAACCTTTAAAGTGGTGATTAAGTTAAAATGGAGTCCTTTAGGGTGAGCCCCCCCGATCCAAAATGCCTGGTGTCCTCATAGAAAGAGATCAGCACACAGAAAACACAGACAGAAGAACAAGGCCAGGAGGACACAGCAAGAACGTGGTCATCTGCAAGTCAAGGAGAGACACCTCTGCCAACACAGGTTAGAATCACCGAAACAAACTAGAGGAAAGGCATCCCTGGAGCTGGGGCCTAGAGCTTTGAAGAAACATCATCCCTGGAATGATGTTGGTGCTTCCGAGCTAGGAGGCAGAGCTCTGTGGGTCAGAGACCCAAAACAAGGGCCAAATGATCCATTAGGCAATGTAGACACAGTGCCTAGACCCAAAACAATTTTATGGGCTCATGAGAATGTTTTGATTTGTTTTTAAAGAAAAAGAATAATAAACTTCCAGGTCAAAGAAAAAAAAATTTGTAATAGTATTAATATATTTGTCCTTATGCTAATGCCATCATAAAATACAGTTTTTAAAAATCTATTATGGATGAAGGAGCTCACAAAAGCCTAAGTGCTCAGGACCCATGGAAGTCATACTGTGGCCCCACCTGGATTTCTAAGAAGCAGCTAAGGTGGTACTTGTGTCTCTGAGGGACTATGAAGGAGTGGATTCTGGGTGTGTTAGAAAACTGAAAATTAGTATCAATCGTTGCTACTGGAGTTAACTGCTACTTTCAGGAGGAAGAAGTGATGCTGGAGTGAGAGATGGGACAGAAAGCAAATAGGAATAAGAATCGAAGGAAATGGGAATAGAAAGAAAACAGGAATGACACTCTCCATCCTCCAGCCTTCGATTCTTCCCCTGCCCCTGTTGACAGAGATGAATGGAAAGTGCGGGAGAGAGGTGGGTAGCACACAGAAACATGGTTTACAGAGTTGCAGAAGGGTAGGTCTGGAACCGACAGATAATAACATAATTTTTGGCACCTTCTCATAACAGAGTAATACACAGCTGTTAAAAAGAATGAGATACACCACATCAAAAACTAATGATGTATTGTATGGTGATTAACATAACATAATAAAAGAAAATTACAAAAAAAAAAGAATGAGGTGATTCTGTATGTGTTAATATAAACAAAATCCAAAATATACTATGACATATTAAATCTAGATGTAGAGTAATAGATAATAGGATGGGATAATACATTAAGATAAATATAGATAGACAATTAATTAGATAAATATGCCTATTTCTCACCCCTGAAGGAACTCAACAAAACTTTAAGTGTAGTTAAATTTAGGGAGTTTGATTAGGCTGATAGTTTATTTGATGTTTTTTTTTGTATCACGTGAAATTTTCTCAGTTTGAACATGTAGCTTTGTTAGTGTGCTTTAATACCAAAAGAAGTTATCTGGATAGTAGGATTATATTCCTTTGTATTTCCTTTCAAATCATCTGTATTAAAAATTAATTACTACTATTTAAACACAATGAGATTATAGTTCTAAAAAACATATTTTAAGAATCTTTCAAAGAAATACCTCTATTTTGTGTTTTCTCATTTCATCTCCCGTCACTCTCCTTTTTGTATTCTGCTCCAATAAAATTGAACTCCTTTCAGTTTCTAAAACATGTGTCTCTCTCTTCCCACCAGTCTCTTCTTCAGCTAACTTTGGCTTCTCCTCTAGCTTTCAAGTTAGTACCACTTTCTCAGAAATATCTTCCATGATTTCTAGTTCAGATTGTTTCTAGTTAGGTTGTTGTATGTCTTCAAAGCTCCCTGAACTCTTTTCTTGTAACACTCACTACACTTCTGTTTTCCACTATTTGTTTAAACAATTTTTTTTTTTTTTGTGGTAGACTATAAGAAGCACTAGGAAAACAGTAGCTCTATCTCTCTGGTTCAGATAGAAAATTGCCTGGCTCTCAATATGTAATGGGGTGGGTTATGGATAGAAGGATGGATGCATGCATGCATGGATGGATGGATGAATACACACCTTTAAGTTGCTTATCACTTAGTTAAGAACTTACATAGTTGCTTACACACTAAAGAAAGATGTCTTCGAGACTATGAAATAATGTTAGCTTTAGGGTTAAACTAATTATAATAAATTATATATAAATTGATGAGGATAATTAACTGTCTTGAAATCAACTTAGGGAAAGGGGAACCTTGTTAAAAGCTGAGTTTTATTAAAATTCGAACAACGTGACCAGTGAGTATAGAAACTCAGAAACATTTACAAATATAGTGCAGGTTTTTTAAATCTGTAATCTATCTGAAGAAAGAATGAATCTAAGTTTAAAAAGTGGTCTCCAAGGATATGAGAGGGGGAAAAAATGAGTGAGTTTAAAAAGAAGGATATCTGTATTCTGTATTTACCTAGAACTATCCAAGGGAGAACATGTAGAAAGCAGACTCATGCTCAGATCATACCAGGTCAAGGAGCAAGGATGGTTTACAAGGCTTTTTACTTTAAATGAATTATCCTTTAATATAACTACATTTATTTTACCCTAGGTAACAATATTTTTATTACAAATTTCATTTCCCAGACCCACAGCACCAGAAATATTATATTCTGCCAAGAAGACATGGATTAATCATTAGAAAGGCATATTCACTATTGTCTTTTAACCAGTGGAAATGCTAATCTATGCACCAGTTTATTATAATATCGAATAGTATGAATCAGTTCCCAAAACTTTACCAAATTTAGGTATATTAACCAAATTTAGTTTCTGGTGTACAAAACTGAGACCCAAACTCCAGTTCTTTCTTTCTAGTATGTTCTACCTGAATAATGAGCCACACTACCTCCCTAAATTCCATTTAATTAGGCAAACATCTATTTAATATATATTATTTTCTAATTACTATGCTAGAAACTAGGAGGAACATGGAGGAAAAAGATAGAGATGAAAAGTCCTTGAAAATTTTACAATCTAGTTGGGAACATAGGCATGTAAACATATTATTTTAATTTTATATAATGAAAATAAGAAAGAAGTGTATCCTGAACTCTTGGAGAACAGAAAAGAGTTTACATCAACCCAGCTGGTGCTAAGGCAGATTTCCTGAAGAAGAGAATAGCTGAATTAACCTTAAAATGACCTAAGTATTGAAATTATCCAATAAAGAACTTAAAGTGGCTATTATAATGATGCTTATTGAAGTAAAGGAAAATATGCCCGTAATGAGTAAAGAGATAAGAAATATCTTCAAAGAAAAATAACATATATGAAAGGACCAGATGGAAAACTTAGAGCTAAAAAAGAAATACCTGAAATAAAAAATTATATCAATAGATTTACAAACAAATTAGAGACAACAGAGCAAAGAGTCGATGAACCTGATCAGAAGAAGAGATAAAAAAGGTTTTACTTTTGTTTTTTTAATGAACAGAACCTAGTTATCTATGGGACAAAATCAAACAGTCTGACATACACGTAATTGGAGTTCTCAAAAAGGAAGAGAAAAAAACAGAAAAATATTTGAAGAAATAAAGTTCCCAAACTTCTGAAACCCGGTGGAAAAGTGAAACTTATGGATTCCAAAGCCAAACATAATAAATTTGAAGAAAATCTCCCAAGGCACATAATAGTCCAATTTCTGAAATCCAAGAGTAAATATATATATATATATATATTATATTCTGCCAAGAAGACATGGATTAATCATTAGAAATATAATTATATTATATATATATATAATTTAGAGGATATATATATTTAGAGGAACAGTGGTTAAACTGGCAAATTATCAAAGGAGGTAGAGTATAATTGAGGTAAGGACTAAAAAGTTCCCTTTGGAACAAGCAATATGAGATTCCAGAAAGGCCTTATTGAGACAAATTTCATGACACAGAAAGAGTAAAAATCAGATTATAGTGAATTAAACATTGCCTTCTTTCCTAAAAGAGGGACATACAGTAAATGAACACAAAATTATATAAGCACCCTAATTAAAAACTTAGAGAAGAGATTGTAGAAGGGCTCCTTTTAAAAGCCTCCACCTGTAACACTCTTCTATGCATCTCTTACACATAAACATATTTCTGAAATGCAGTGGCCACAACTGAGCATAAATGTGATGTCCATTACCTGGACTCCAACAAAGAAACAAATGTTCCTCTTAATTTGTCGGCTGCTAGAAAGCAACAGTGTGAACAAAGTGATTCAGTGTGATATATTACACAAAACTTAGATCAGAAAATGCAAAGTTCTTACAGTGCTGTGAGTGACATTATGAAGAAATTAGCAGTGAAGAGGAAACTCTCATTGTCCCTTATCACTGTTTTATTGGCTCAGGGTTTTCCTCATCCAACAATTGTGGAGGAAGTCACATTTATTGACCTCACCTGTATATTAATGAAACTTATTTTATAAGAAGGCAGTCAGTGGAGATAAAATAGCTAGAGATTTAAGCTTTGTATTTCTGTAGGTGCCATTTTCAATTGTAATGAAAATCTTATTTGGTGGTTTAAGCAGAAATACAGCTCCACCATTTCCTTTTATTTTTTCATATCAAAAAATAATAACGCCATTAAGGACATTTTGAGAAACCAAAGGGGATTAAGAGGTACAAACTTCCAGTTTTAAAATAAATAAGTCATATAGATGAAATGTACAGCATAGGGAATATGTTATTGTAATAACATAAAAAATATATTTTGAAAGAACAAAGACCTATTTGTAAAACTCTCATTTATTGCACAAGACTAAGCTAGTTGTTTAGTTATAGAATATAATACTTTGAAAGATAGTGAGAGGAATAGAATAGTTAATATTTTGACCAATGTCTAACACACACTATACATACTCTGATTATCATTAATGATGAAAGAATTAGAGTAAATGCAAATACCAAAACTACAGCTGGCCCTTGAACAACATGCATTTGAACTGTATGGGTCCACCTATATGTGGATTTTTTTTTTGGATCGTGTGTTTTCTCTTCCTTATAATTTTCTTAATAACACTTTCTTTTCTTTAGCTTACTTTATTGTACAAATACAGTACATAATACATATAACATACAAAATATGTGTAAATAGACCATTTATATTATTGGTAAGACTTATAGTCAATAGTAAGCTGTAGGCAGTTAAGTTTTTGGTGAGTCTAAAGCTATATGTGAATTTTTAACCATGGAGGTCCTGGGGGGTGGGGTGGGTGCACTTAACCCCCCCAATGTTCAAGGGTCAACCATATGTTAAAAGTTGTCAAACTGTCAAAACTTCTACTGGCTCAGTAACTTCACTGTGTACACCAAGTACTGAGTTAGAAATTATAGAGCTGATTGTTACTATGTATAGCACCTCAGACTATATTTACTCCTTTGCTCGATCACTTAAGCTTTCTCATTCCAATATTCACTTTAACTATTTTTCATAAAATCACCATATGTTTTTAATTTAACTATCATTTATATTTCAAAGACAGAAAAACTGATGTATAACAAAGGTCAAAGAAATTGTCCTTAGTCAGAAAGCAAATATTCAAAGAAGTAGCAAAAATGAATTAGAAGACATATCTAAAAGTAATTAAACCAAATCACAGTATGATAGATCTACACACTGATAAACTAAGACCACCTTTTTAAAAGCATGGACTGAGCATGAATTAGTTTTATTAGAAAAGTAGGATGAGGAAATAGTATTTTATACTTTAATCAGAGATATTTTATGACTCATTTTATTTTATTTACTAAATAACTCATACTTTGGGGCTCAGATAAGATATAACACAAAATTTTATTTATTTATTTTTTTAAAGATTTTTTTTTATTTATTTATTGAGAGAGAGAGAGAATGGTAGAGAGAGAGCATGAGAGGGAAGAGGGTCAAAGGAAGAAGCAGACTACCTGCTGAGCAGGGAGCCTGTTGTGGGGCTCTATCCCAGGCCCCTGAGATCATGACCTTAAGGCAGACACTTAACCGACTGAGCCACCCAGGCACCCCTCAACAGGGAAATTTAAAATAAAGAATTAATAACAGGAGAGTGGATTACAGTAATAAGAAATTGACTAAGGATAGTTAAAGAAGGTATAAAAAGTAGAGGAATGACAGATATAGGAAGAAGCTACTACCTGTAGTGCTGAGATAGAGTGCCTAAGGAAGGACTAATCACCCTATGCCTCCCGGACCAGGGTTGAGATCAAGACCTCATTGGAATGGGCTCAGCCAGAGTCCTCTGGATGATGGGGAACTTGCCGAGGAGCCCTGCTGGTGGGACTTGCTGGAAATCTGCCCTACGAATGGTCAGGGAAGGGAAGCCATGGTCAGGGAGGTGCTGCCCTCAGAACTTGATGTGAAGTCACATAAGAGGCAGTGGGAGAGGTCATCCAAGGGGAGGTGCCTCACCAGCAGAACTCCATCATGGGTGCACTGGAGTTAGTACTAGGGAAAGCTACTGGGCACTAGGCTCTGCTGGTCACCCCATACTTCAGGGACAAAGATCTGGAGAAGCCACAGTCTGTAGGAATCGGCACTGGAGAAACAGTGCTCTACATGTTGGAGAAAGCCACACTTTGCAGGAGGCAAACACTAGAGAAACCGCATTCTGCAGGAGTAGAACATTGCGTAAAGTTAAATGCTGCAAGAAGCTGACCAGCAAGGAACACTGGAACCAAAAAGGAAAAAAAAGAAAAATCCCCTCTGCCTCCATGGCCCCTTAGCCCCTCCAAATGGCAAAGCTTAATATCATGACATCTGGTGAAAAAAATATTTACAAAGTCTACCTCTATGATCACATAGCAGTCAAAGAAGGAGAGATTTGGGGCTGAGAGTAAATTGAAACCTGGCATACTTGTTTTCATAACCTAATTAGATTTTTTCTTTTATGCTTTAACACCAAAACCAAGACTTATTTCATTATCTGGCTACTTACGGAATCTATGAAGAGTGATATATTTTTTTTCTTCCAGAGATTTTCTTATTCGTTCTTGATTGGTTAGTGTTCTTGCAGAAGTACTAAGCCACCCAACATGCATTTTGTTGTGTCACAGGATGCAAGCCATTTCCAAAGAACAGAACCCCTGTCACAGTTCAGCCCCAAGATTTGCATGATAAGCGCTGAGTGACCAGAGACATTCCAACTTAGGTTTATTTGACCATCCTTCTCCAGGTTTTCCAGATATCCAGTACTCAGTAGCCACTACGAATAGAACTGCTCTTTACTGGATACAAAGTATTTTCACATTGGAACAATATTTTTATTATTATTTTCTCAAAATTCAGCTGTAGACACTGTAGCTTAATGCCTTGATGGAAGTAACAAAGCCAATAAGAGCCCAGCTGAAATTCAAACCAAGTTGTATATCTTAAAATTAGTACTTTCTCTAAGACACTAGTTTGCCTTCAAATTAGTACTTCCAGATAATAAAGAAACAAAGAAACTAAGTTGACTAAAAATTTGTGAAATCAGGTCTATCGGAAGTTTCCAAATAAATTGCAATTGTCCCTAAGGAAGACAAACACTCGAGTATATGAAAGTTGGTTGAAGGTGTGATCAATAATTTTCCAATTCTGTTTTGGAACAAAAAGCAAGAAAATTCTAATGAGAGTTTTAATAGTGGCTCAAGTAACTCAGGAAGAAGACAGATTTGATTAATATATTTCACTTCAGGTAGGATTCAGTAGTTCCACTGAAAATTTCACTTCACAGAATATGATGAGTTACCAAACTGACTTCGGTTTATACTGAAAATGGTTTTCAAAATGTGCTTTTCAAAAAAATGAGTTAGCTGTAATTAGCCTAATGAGCAATATTAGGAGGGACAGTTTCATCCCATTGCTGTAATCATTGAAAAGACAAGATTAGAAAAAGGACCTGAAAATATTAGCAAATATGCTTTTGGAATATTTTTTCAATAATATGCTAAAGAAACATAGAAAAAGAAAATAAAGTTGCACGGGGCGCCTGGGTGGCTCAGTCTTTAAGCCTCTGCCTTCGTTCAGCTCAGGTCCATGGTCCCAGGGTCCTGGGATCGAGCCCCGCATCGGGGTCCCCGCTCCGCAGGAAGCCTGCTTCTCCCTCTCCCACTCCCCCTGCTTATGTTCCCTCTCTCGCTGTGTCTCTCTCTGTCAAATAAATAAATAAAATCTTAAAAAAAAATAAAGTGGCAGTTAACCAGTGAATTGATAACTTCTGTGAAAAACCTAAGTGGAGCCATTTAAAAATGGAGCCTGAGCAGCCTTTGCAGAGGAACTACCTCACATGTCCTGTTTTCTGAATATTTGAACAGGGCCAAACCACCAACATTCCAAGAAGTCAGCAAGAACAAGAATATCCTATTTGAAAAGACTGATAAAAGTGAACTTCTGCTCAGTGACCGCTTTGCCAGACCAATCAATGAATTACAAACCGAGCCCTGCTTGTCAGCACCAATGAGCCTTTCTTGAAAACAACTTACCCAATTTTCCTTTTATTTTGCCATAAAAACCCTGAGTCTACCTCTTTTAACTGGAACACTATTCAGGTTTCTACCCAAATCTGTGTGCCCCAAATTACAATTCTTTGATCCCAAATAAAGGTTTTGCCTCTTGAAATGTTTTTTGTTTGTTTGTTTGTTTGTTTGTTTTTAGGTTGACGCTCCATTAACAATTCTGGATAATTTAAATGACAAAAGAAAATAAATGTGAGTATCAGTAAAGATAATTAAAAATATGTTATATTTACCAAGCACTAGCGTGACTTGCATGTCTACCATGTAGTAATTGACCTAATTCATCATCCCATTTTGACTTGACACTCAGGTTCTAACCTCTGTAAATTTTCACTCTAAGTAGAAGATGCAGAGCCAGATTTGCAAAGAGTGATGTCAGAGTTCACCATCTAGGATCTCTCAGCCTTGTTCAATCAGCATTTACCCCTGGTCTCAGCCTGACACCCCTCAAGTCATCATATGAGGTCATATTCCATCAATGCTCCCATAATCCCAGGGCAAGAGAGCCCCTATTAAAATTGGGGACAACTGCTCGGTGTGTTGGAGCTAATGAGGTACTGACTTTTAGCCTATGACAACTGACTGTCATAATGTACCTATCAGAATGCCCTGAGCACAACATTTTAGAGGAAGCCAGGGTAAATTGGATTCTTAATGGAGCATTTAACAGAAGTCAGTGAATAGAGGTTAACATAATTCTCAGTATGCACTTTTAAATTGCAAACAGTTTTAGAGGGACCATTTCCATAACAGACTGGACTGACACACCACACAATGGGCTTTTGGCCTTCCTAGCAGATGGGCCTCCTTTGGTTTTGGTCCCGAATACAGCATTAGTTGAAAATGCATTCAGTTCAGAATAGAATGGCTTTTTTTGTGGAAGAGCTGGCTTATTGTTTGATTCAGACAAAGAACCCTTTATCTGGTGAGTGACTTGTCATCTTATGTCGATGTAAGCTATGTAAAGAATGACTTTTCATTAAAGCAAGTTTAGCATATTTGCAATTGTCTTGGTCAGATGGGAAAGTTTCTGGCTGAAATAGTAGAATTATATCCCGTGGTTTATGCAATCCACAAAGTGATTCTATGTGGGAAAGCAAAAATAATAATAATAACAAAAGAGATTTTTTTTTTTCTCTTGGCTCCACAGAATAGCTGTGCCAAGCAGCAATTTTTTGACATCCTGAAGAAAATCCACCACCTGTACACTACCTCTTGGATTTGATGAATGTGACCATTTTGCAATGGTCTACCTTGCTAAGGGCTAATGGGATGTGAAAAGGACCTAACAGAACCATTTTGAAAACATGCATCTCCTTTATCTTTAGTCTATTGGGGCCGAGGCCTAGAGATGATCTTGATCCTTCCCAGGGACCTCAAGGACATCCTTCCTCCCAACCAGCTCACATAGCCATAGGTAATCTAACATACATGGCTCATACACTATACATTTTACATAGACATCATCTTGGACGTCAGAACACCAGAAGTCATGGGGCAGAAAAAAAGAAAGATGGTTGGGGAACATGGCCTGTTTTGGTATGATTTCTCCTTGGATTTGTCTTTATGGTTTACCTGTGCTTTTTGAGCTGATCTTAACAAAATTGTGATTTTTACACTGTCACAGAACAACCAGAATGTTGCATACTTTATATAAGAAATTTTGTATTCTTTGTATATTTCCTATTTTATATCATTTCAGTTCCTTTTTTCTCCCTACTCTGATGTTTAATGCTATGTTTGGAACTTATGTTGAGATATACATTACAGCATATGAATCATATTGTAATATGGTGTGGCAACATTCTTCTTGTGTCCTTCCATTCATCAGGACTAAGACACTGGCTAGAATCAATCCCCTGTACCAGATATAGAAAGAAGCTATGAAGAAGACAAATTCTAGACCTTTTCTTCTGTTCCTTTTAAGATTTACCTATAATGATGTTCCATTCTCATATTGTGAATCCAAGCTCAATACATCAACTCATTCCCTCAAACATATTTTTCTCACCCAAAGTGCCTAACTGCCTTTAACTAAGTGCTTAAAGTATACCTAGGTCCAGCAAAAAAAATTCTTTAAAATAGTACGTCTATGAGGTGAATACCAGCATCTATTACCAAGGTTGAATACTGGAGAAAGTTAAAGTTGTTTCTTAGAACTCTGGATTATACAATTTAAGAATCTTCTGATGCTTGCTCTGATGCATAACTGATGCATATTTGTTTTTATCTTCCATAAATTTCTTCCATCTCCATGGCAAGAATTTTCACTTCTTGAGTTAATCACCAAAATAGTTATAAACTGCAATTCACTTACCTTCAAACATAGCCCTTTAACCAGGACAGAATGAATTGCTTAGGTATTTCAAACTTTGTTTCCTTTAATTCAGTGGTTCTCAGATTATGTATTTATCAGAATCACCTGGACAGCTTGTTAAAACACAAAATGTTGGGTTCTATTCCTAGTGTTTTTCACTCAGGAGGTCGCAGGTAGGACCCCAGAATTTACAATTCTAGCAGGTTCTTGGGTGATGATGATGCTGGTTTAAGATTCAAAATCTGTGAACCACTGGTTGAGGATGTAATCAACAGAGGGTTAAGAGCAAAGAATTTAGTGATATTATATTTGGTATGCACAAATTCCAACAACCATGATAAATTTTGCATAACTTAATGATTTACTTGACTGACAAACATAAACCACATATTAGATTTAAATTTCATTGTTAACTAAAATTATAAATTATACATTTTTCTGGGAAGTCTTAAATCTCTGTACACAAGTTCACAGGAAAACCATTAGACATTTCTTCATATTGTTCTTTAGGGTACTCTCTATAAGGTGAACTTTTTATTTTCAAATGTCTTGTGTTCTGTTTGAATTTGCCAACATAAGCTTTTTTTTTTTTTTCATTATAAAGAATTCTGGTTACATGGGTGATTGTGCAATCATTTGGAAATGATGACCTGTTTTTATCCTAGCCGTGAGCTATAATACTCTTAAGATAACACAGGCTCCTAAAAGGGAAAGAGACTGAAGGCAATTGGGCAATCAGTTACTCATCCTTGCATACTCCATCCCACTCTGAAATTGTCCATCCAGATATTTTCCTCTCATACATCTCTCAAAAGGCTGTTCTTTCTTCTACTTATCAATACCTTCCTGACGTTTTACAGAATTCTTATCCCAGTGTTCATATCATTCCTACCAAATGTGATCCTCATGAGGTAATTGCTACAAAGTTCCCCCTCCCTCAACCAAAGGAAAGTAGAATTAGAGCTTTTAATACTTTATCCCTTGGTGAGAGTAGCTGTTGGCAAAAGGGAAATCTCAACTAGAATGACTTTCATTCTGCCATAAAATGGAGGAAGGAAGAAACTCATTCCATTTTCCCATTAATTATCACTTCTTTAGGATAACACTGATCAAATAAGATGACAAGTCAGGATCATATTAAAACTTTCAAAAAAAAAAGCACTACATAATTCATATAATTGTGTTAGATGAACATGTGAAGTTATCATATATCTTGTAATAAGAAACTACTATGATCTGCCTTTGAGCATGTGCATGGTTAAAATATGCAGCAGCCATGTTAATCAATCTTTATTTGGGGACATTTTAAAAGATAGACATTTTATTGCAGAAAACTTGAGAAATATAGAAACACACAGGGAGGAAAAATATAAATTATCCATTAACTCCACTCAGAGAGTAACATGCCCTTTATATAAGAATATAAAAAGAATTAGCCTGAAGATTCCAGAAGATAATATTTCAATGGAGAAAGTTGCCGAATTCCAGGTTATTTCCCTGCTGGGGGAAAGGAAAAGAGATGATCCCTTCTATCTCAAGAAGTGATAGAGCTTTGAAAGGACCTTATAGTATGTGCTGTGTATTTCCTGGGATAAGAATTCACACAGAAACTGGCGTTTGAAGCCCACCCGAGAAGAATAAATGCCAAAGTCTGTGGCAGGAAGTAAAAAGAACAACACTGAAAGCAACTATCCTCCTCTATGCAGTGTGACAAAAATGCATGGCGTCCTACCACAGCCTAACTGGATAATGCGGAAGGGAATTGGGTTAGAAATCTCTCCAAGAAATCTCAGTAATAAAAGTCTGTAGGATGTACCAGCAGGGGCAGAAGCTGAGAGAATAGTGCTGTGCCTATGTCAGAGAACTACACTACCCAGAGATCCCCAGGGTTAACATCGAAAGAACACCAAACAACCTTTAAAAAAGAGACTGTGTGGAACATTCACTAATCCCAGAGCATGTCAATGCCAAGTCATAAAAATACCTGTAGAGTAACAACTTCCCTGCTCCTTACTCCTGTCTGCCCCACTCTCCTGGAACAATTCGAGAAGCCAAGGCTAAGGAAATGGGAGGAGAAGGAGAAGAGAACGTTGGAGGAGACAACAGCTGAGGGCACCTCTTTCCCACCAAAAGTCTCCAGACTCAGCAGGGGAAGAGAAGCATCTTTAAGTCTAAATGTAGTTCAGAGTCTTGACTGTGGAAATGATCATTCCAGATATTAAAATTAGAGTGGAACTAAAAGTGACTAAAGGAATTTTTATTATCAGAGTATGACCATAAAAATCATGGACTGCCCCTGGACTTCATCCAAGGGATGGGAGAAAACTAGCTTACACAGAGAAAAAGGAAAAATGTGCTTTCTCTTAATCTTTTTGGAGTCTTGCTCTTTTAGTATAATGGTAATACATTGTATTCCAATATATGGTTGTGCCAAAATGTATTTAATTTTTCTTTTTTTTTAAGATTTTATTTATTTATTTGACAGAGAGAGAGAGACAGGGAGAGAGGGAACACAAGCAGGGGGAGAGGGAGAGGGAGAAGCAGGCTCTCTGCCGAGCAGGGAGCCTGATATGGGGCTCCATCCCAGGACCCTGGGATCATGACCTGAGCCGAAGGCAGACGCTTAATGACTGAGCCACCTAGGCGACCCTGTGTTTAATCTTCCACCAGGTGCGCTTGTATTTAATCTTTCAACTTGTTTCTAGTTTATCATCATTTCTTGAAAATCACCATAACTTAGACACTATTTCCTTTCTCTTCTTAATTTTAATGTTTTATCATATTGGTAGTCAATAAACTCTTATTGAAAAAAATATTAAAATCTTATTTAAACATAGTGCCTGAAACATAAACATAGGTGATTGATGAAGATATGTATGAGTATATGAATGAACAAAAGCTCATTTCTTCCTGTTTTCTCACCATATGGAAAAGTAACAAAATTCTTTCTTCATTACCTAATTTTAAAAAAAATCACTGAATTACTCTTCTTCCTTTTTAAAGGTTTTTTATTTAACTCTTTAAAAAAATTAAGGTAAAAAGTATTTTTTATGGACTCTAGAAGTATAATCAGTGCTCTGTCATAGTTGTGTGATGAGATGACACAGGTAGAAGCTTTCTGTACTAGAAGATAACTTTAAAAAAATCCAAAATAGGAGTGGATTAAGGGGTCAAACAGTTAAAAGAATAGGAACGGGTTAACAGCACTAATTTCTAGACTAAAATAGATGAGGGGTCATGACAGATTGAGATGCTTAGATAGCTGTTATGAGAAATTCTGCACGGTTTGAGCAAAGCAAGTACTTACAATCTTGAATTATTCCAGAGTCACAGAGCTAATAAGCACAAAGCAAGAGTTGAGGCATGGGAGTTAGAGTGAGAGTTTGCTGTGGCTTGGGGTTTTAGAATCAATCCTCTCTGAGGACCCAGGACTGTATTCCCATGACAGTGACTTTTTCAATCTCAAATGTTATGTTACAAAATTAGCTGTCAGACACACAGGCATTTTCTACCGACCCCTTTCTAAGGACACATCATCACTTTGTTATCAGGTATTTGTGAAATCTGTTTAAAAACAACTTCAGCAGTGGACAGAAGGGAGGAATGAAGTAGAGAAAGGGTAGTCTTGAGTGTGGAAGGGTAAGTGACAGGGCATTGACAATGGCTAGGGAAAGAGGGGGATGGGTAAACAGTTCCATGCCAAGGACGACTGCCTTGGCAACGTCTCCTCTTCCTTCCAGGCCAGACCACCCATAAACTTTAATCCACTCCGCCACCCTCCCCTCACCACCTGGGGCCAAAGACGTGATCAATTTATACGTCCTGAAGAAAAATTGTTGCTATGGAATCACTGAGATCCCAAAAGAGCCACTGATAACCCTTTAAGATGTATGAAAAAAAAGTTATTGCAGCCAAATTTGGATTATTTCCAAGAGTACAACTTTTTTTTTCTTAAATTACAAAGAGTATTTTATGACACTGGCAGGAACATAGCTTTCTCCAGCATTCTAGGCTTCTTCCTGTCTTTCTTGTTCCCACACGTTAAATCAGCAGTGCATGACTTAACAATTTGACTTGCTTCCTTTTTTGCAAAGTAGTCAGAACTTGACTCCATTCATGAGTGACCTTTCTCCTCCCTCTCAGATGCTGATTTGGGCAACATTCAGGTCACTTTTATTTCATCTTGAGAGATAAAAATTTGGTAGCCTCAGGAGTGGGAGAACTTAATGACTGCTTCAGTAAAGCATTTACCAAGTCCGTATTCAAAGCCATCTGAAATAGTTGGCACAGTCAAACAATAAGTGGCATTACTTTAATAATTTGGGAAAGAAGACTGCCCCATTGTGCCTAGCAACTGTTAAACATTATGTTCTCTCTTAGAATCTAACAATGTAATGTTTGTTTCGTTCAGCAATCTGCATTGTTTCTTAAAAATAGATATTGAGATGAATTGTGAAGTATATATATATTTACACACAGACATATATATGAAAAATTATATGAAAAAATCAAATGTCACTTTTTAGATCTAATTGGCTGGCCAACCCATAAATAGATAACCATGTCTCAGAATAAGCAGATTTCATGTATCTTTAATGAGTATACATAACAAAAAACTGACATAGGAGAAACAGAATAATAAATTGCTAAGAGCTCAGCTTTGGATTCAGAGGGACCGCTGCCATATAAAAATAAGTATTTAACTTCTTTAGCCTTTAGATGTAAAAATTATCTTTTTAGATGTAAAATTGAGATGATAAGAGCAGTGTCATCCTAGGGCTAGTGTGAGAATTAGATAAACTAAGATTCTCAAAATGTCTGACAAGTGACAGCAATTACTGAATACACAATAAATGTTAATTTTCACTATGGTCCAATCAGGGTTATAACACTACTTGGTTTTAGATTTTGAATATTTAAATGAAGCCATATGTGAGAAATTCAAGCATAGGTTTCTATGGAGCTCTTTATCCATACTACAGAGCTCTTTATTCAATATCAATCTTTATTTGGTCTATAGTTTGTAAGTTACTCATTTTTTTTCTTTGCTAGGTTTATTGTATACTTGAGAACTTCCATGAGCTTGTACAATTCAAATAGGATGGTATCTCTGGCATATACAAGTCATGCTACATAAAAGAGAAATAGCCTTGTACAGAAAGCATTTTCTCTGTTTTATGAGTGTGTATGTGTGTGTGTTCACACACACACACACACACACACACACGTGCATATGTGATAAAGTCAGGGGAGGCATATAAAGAGTCATACTCATTGTTAGACTCTTGTATGGCCCTACAATCCTGTATCATGTTTGACAATTAACAATGGCTTGTACGTCTAATATACCTGATGACCCAGTGTGTACAGTTTAGTTGGATGCTTGTACTGAAAGAAGATACAAAAAAGATTAGAAGATGGTGATTAGCCAAGAGAAGTGAGAAAACAGAGCAGCTGCTCTTCTCTGGACATGTCTCTTCTTTCAAGATTGTAAATGGTTGTGTGAATTTTTCTTCAATATTTTGCCTGCAGGATGCAAAACTTAAGCTCATCACGCTCTCAAGAACCCATATCTGTAGCATTGCTTATCTGTGACATCAGAATCTTCAAAGATTCTTTGTTACCTTGAAGTGCAAGTAACACTGACCAATATTACCCCTTAAATCTATTACTATAAGACAAAGGATTGGTAAAGAAGAGGGAACTACCACTTCCTTTTCCTCTGTAGAGGTCTGGGGCACTCCTGCTCCTCTACACACATCTATCACTGGCTCCCCCTCCAAGGAGGATCTGATCATCTGACTGGTAGGTACCTGGAGGATTGCTTGGGCTACACTTTACTAATGTGTAATATTACTGAACCTTAATGGAAATAATAATCCACGTTCCTCTTGCTGTCTTTGATTGCTGTGTCCTGTGCAGTAAGAATGAACAGATGGACAGTTGTAGAGTCAGGAAAACTATTTGTCCATCATGGAGCTGGTGAGTAAATGGACTCAAGAGGACCCAATCACAGGTCTCTCTCCCTCTACAGGCATCCCTGAATATAAGGGTCTCAAAATTGGGGACAAGCAGCAGTCGTTACTGGGCCTTTGAACCCAAGCTATATCCTCTTAAACTTACCAGAACCTCTTGCCCTCAGACCAGATGAAAAGGGAGGTAGGGGGAGGTAAGTTTGGAGTAAGAGGGGAGTGTGTGCACTTGCTTAGCCATTGCTGAGACAATAGTTTGATTTCCATTGACTATTGTCCTTTAGTATGCAGTTTCCTTCACAAAGAATCCCAAAGAGAGAAGCATCATAAATAGTAGGGTTAGGATAAAGTTCACCTTAATCCCTTAACATGGGTGAAGTTAGCTAGAAAGTCCTCAAAAAATGTGATGATACAGATTACAGCTGAACCACACAATTAATAGAATGTAAGGGTTGTAGAAATACATATAATAATGAATGTTAATCAATAACTGAAATTAACCAAAGATCAATTAAAGTAATTAGATATAGAAATTAAAAGTAATCAAGCTACAATACCTGGACATTAAGTGATGGTTGTTTGGTGACCATCCACCTCTTAGGTATTGCATTTAACCTGCGACCATGTAAGCAGTTCAGAAATTCCAACTCCAGGTCTGAATAACACATTGTGAAAAACTTAAGCAATCTGGATGTTCCTAAATATTTATTCAGTTTTCATCCATTGTTCTAGCTTCATGTGGATATAACCATTGACTCATGAGGCTTTTTTTCAAGAACCATGATTTTTTTAGATATTCATTTATTCATAATTTGCTTTATTTCAAAAAGGATATGAAACAACAGAATACCATGACTAATTATCTGAGAGGAAGTTGCTTGTCCTAAAATCGATAAATTTGCCTTTCTCTTTTTACAAAATTGTATTTTAGAACATTAGGGATGAAAAAATGTCCATCGGCTAAAAGAGGGAGAAGAATTTGGAATTGTACATTGATACTTTCACTCGGTCACTTAACAATCACCCAGTTAACTTGTGTTCAATTCCTATTGTGTAGATACATGGCATTATAATATTACTTACACTCATGTGATGTCTAACATATTTCAACATTCAATGTCTCATTTGTTCTTCCAAACTTCCAGTGTGTCATCTGGAGACAATTATCACCCCCCACCCCCATTTAATATTAGCAAAAACAAAACCTCAAATATTTTTGAATATTTGACTATGAAATCACAGTGTCCTGACAAACAGTCCAGCTGTCCTTCCATTGCCCTGTCACATGCTCTGAAAAGGTGCAGAAACTGCCTCAACTCCATTTACTCTCCTGTGAGAAAGTTTTATAAAACTATGTGTGTGTGTGTGTGTGTGTGTGTGTGTGTGTGTATCTCCTATCATATTTGATCAACAGTGGAAAAGAATTTAAAGATTATTGAAAAAAAGATAGTTGAAATTTGTTCAATTTTCTGTCACTTAAATTCTCAGGTTGTTAGGACAATGTCCTATTACAAGAAATTTGTTATAAATTTCGCCTGACCCTCCTCCTTTTTCAAGATGTATCACTCCAGTTACCATCAAGCTTGGTAGAATGGAATCACCTCCAGCAAGGAAAATCGCTCATTATTTAGTTATTACAACATTCAGTGGCTTTTTGCCTACCATGACCTTAAGCCTTTCCTGGAAGGTAAGCTTTTCTCTCAGGTTGACAACATGCAGACTTGAAAAAAGAAGGCAACTGACAGAACTTGTGAAGAAAAAAACAGCGCCTGAGGTTGCTTAAGGATGGGAGTTTTGTCTCAATTACTCTACTGTCTCTCTGAGAAAGATCAACATAAAACCTAATCGAGGAATTTCCACCTCTTAAACAAGCAAAACAACAGTCAAGAGTATCATTTGGGAAAAGGAATTTGACAACTAATAGTTAATACGATCGATAGGTAAACATAACATTCTTGTCTGAGAATGCTAGAGAACCTCTGACAGATAAAAATTGCGAGGCTTAGAAAAATAAAAAAATTGGGATTGAACATGCCAATGGAGCAGTCACATAAACTTGCCAAAGGGAGAAAAAAAAATACTTAGAATTAGCCATAGTTAGGGTAATCATGTGTCTCAGTTTTCCTGGATCGGCCTCAGTTTAACCTTTAAAACTGGTAAAATTAATAATGGCAACCTGTTTACTCTCAAAGGTGTCCTTGTTCAGACCAAATATTATATATGTGGTCACTGTAGCTAGAGAGGATGAAGCAATCTTATTCCTATGCATAGCAACAAGGAAAAGAACAAAGGGAGTGTCTCCAAAAGCTGGGATGTGCCATTCTGTTTATGACATGACAGTTCACTACCAAAAGGCAAATGCAGTGGCCTCGACCAATATACGTTTATTTATAAAATAAGTACCAACCCACAAAACTGTTTTTGAATTACTTAGTGGAAATCAGGATCTTTCATCACAGAAATAAAGGAAAGCAGAGAAGGGGAGATAAAATTGGCAACATCCTCTGAAACTCAAGCCGAAAACCATGTTTCAGCAAAGGAAACACAGAATCCTTACCCAATGCCATGGCACATGAGAGCCTTTCCACATGCCAGACAAACCATTCTCGCAAGAATCCTAGCCCAAACTGGGATTGTGAGTATATTTGTATTTTCTCTACTTTAAGAGAAGACTAGCAGAATTTTTCTTGTAAATTTAGGGATGCATAATCACATGTTGTTTTACATAAACATGTATTCCAATTTACATAAATTTGCATAGCATTTTCCCAAAAAACTAGCTCTGAATATGTAAAACAAATTAATCTGTGCTCTCTAATATAATTGTATTCAAATACGAGATCCAAGGCTACCACAAGAGGTAGGCTTACCAGAGATAGCAATGGCATCACTCCAAAACTCTTTACAGAGAATAGATAATAGATTTAGGTTAGATAAAACTTGGATATTTCCAAAAATTAATTAGAAACATTCAACAAACTGTTGATGAAATAATCCCAGGTTGGAAACCTCTAGATGATAAACTGACACAGTTCGTTAAAGACTGACATTAGGTTTCCTGTTTACCACATTCTTCATAGCCATGTTCAACTTCAGTTCTTCAAGATTGTTTGCTCTAAAATGAGTGGTCATAAGCTATAAACAAAGAATTGTTTTCAATCTGTACTTTAACAAAAAATATTGGAAATTATTACTATAGCTAAAAAGCTATAAAAAGCATTTAATTTCTGATTACCAGTAAAATATTTCAGGACTGGTTCTTTCTTCTTCTTATTAAATGTAAACAACAGAAGGGGAGAGAAGTAGTTCTCTTCCTGTCTTTCATAAATTAAACTGCTACTTGGTAAATGATTATTTCTGTGCTATAAGATAGTCTAGCACTATGGCTTCTCTTCAAAGTATTTTTATTTTAAAGGATTTCCTTTATTGACTCTGAGAAGCACAGTGAAGTCTTCTGCAGCCCTTAACTAAAATCCTTTCATGCCCCACACAGGTGTGGGGTTCCTAGCTGTTTAGATTAGATCCAGAGTTGGCAACTCTTGATATCTTAACATGCAAAACTAAAACAAAAACTTTCTGTAAGAAAAAAAAGTGAGAAATTGATAAAGGTGAAAATTTTGGACTACTCAAAAGGGAGCATCAAGTAATCCCAGTAACACACAAACCAGATCATGTCAGTTGTCTATGCAGTAGCTTCTAATAGCTTTCCATCATCTTCAGAATAAAATCCACATTTACCAGGAACCACAAGACACTACACGATCTGGCCTCTAGCTTCAGCTGTGGTCTCATTGCACTGTTGCATCACTTACTGCACAAGCCTTTTTGCTATGTTTTTAACATGCCAAGCAGCCTTTTGCCTTAGGGTCCTTGCTCTGGCTTTCAATGCTACAATTGGATTTGGGGAGAGGAAGATTGGAATAGGTCAAGCTAAAACACCATCAATCTCTCTATTCTTACCAAGATTCAGCCATTCTTCTTGAATGAACCATGCTTAGATTATTACATGCCTGCAGTTAATTTCCAGAGTTCTGAAAAAGTTGATTTTTGATCATTTGTGCCAGTGTTCTTGTTGCTTTATGGAAGAGTGTCTTTTTATTTGGGGGGGAAGTCCTTACTTTGCCATTCTGGAAATGCCATTCTGAATATTCTTCTTTAAAACTGACTAAAACTTGACAAGTGGTAGGTTGTTAACAATTAGTTGTATGTTATTTCTGAAACTGTAACAGTAGAATTTTTGTGCTCTGTTTAACATTAAACCAGAAAATTTATTTTTTTCTGTAAAAGATTAGGTTAAATTTTATTTATTCAACAAATACATTTTGAGTCACTGCCTTGTATCAGTCACTATTCTAGGCACAGGAGATCTGGCAGGGATAAGAAAGTGACATTTGCATAGAGGTTCTAATGAAGTGAGGGAATGTGCCATGGGAAGACAATTCCAGACTGTCTGCAAAAGACACATTTAGATTCAGTGACACAAATAGATCGAAAGTAAATGGATAGAAAATAATATACCATGCAAACAGTACCCAAAAGAAAGCTGGAGTGATTATACTAATATCAGATAAAATAGACTTTAAGGCAAAAAATGTTAGTAGAGACAAAGAAGGACATTTTATAGTTATAAAAAGGTCAATCCATCAGGAAGACATAATATTTTCAAAACATATGTACCTAACAACAGTGTTCCAAAATACATGAAGCAAAATTGACAGAACTGAAGGAAGAAATACACAGTTCAACAATGATAGTTGGACACTTAATTACCCCATTTTTAATAATGGATAGTAATACTGGAGAAAATCAATAAGGAAATAGAAGTCTTGAATAACCTTTATAAACCAACTGGACCTGATAGACATTGATAGTATAGTATAGACATTCCACCCAACAGCAGAAGGAATACATATTCTTTTAATGCACATTGAATATTCTCCAGGACAGACATAGAAAATAAAATAAACCTAACAGAAAGAAATGTGGAGAATTGTCATTTGAGAAAAATGGCAATTTTTAAATTTTAGAATGTTTATTACAATATATTATTTATGTTACTGTGTAGTGGATTTATTAATGTTAATTTTAAATGAATTAATAAACATTTAAAATTAATCTCCATTTTAATTTTTAACATGGTAAATATTGATAGATATAATCACTTAAACAAAAGTTCTTTAGGAATTCTCAATTTTAAGGATGGTTCTGTTATCAAAAAATTGAGAACTATTGATTTAGGCTAATAATTTGGGAGATACGTTTAGGAGTCTACCATAAAAACCATTATACCACAACACGTAAGCAACTATTTGTAGTGGTTACTTTGGGGGAAGAAGCTTAATTATTTTCTATATTTTATACTGGTCTGAAATCACAGAAGTGAGAGATATCAACTTATATTTGAGAAATTGAAAGTAGTACATTGAGATTGGAGCCTGGAGAGGGTAGGTGATGGTGGGAGAGGGGAAATAAAAAAGGAGAGGTATGCTGTGAGCATCTGTCTTTTAGGAAAGATAGAACGTATCCAAAAATCTTTAATATGAGGGAGTAATAACTACATAAAAAAGTTATCAACTGTTATTGAGAAAGATAGAGATATCACTTTATTGTCATCTAGAAGTCAAACTCATTACAACATTCCCTCTTGAAATGCAGAACTAAACCCACTGAAATGTTATTAACAATTTCTGCTATTTCAAAATATGTACTCTCTCATGTAATCTATGGATATTATTCAGCTCCTCCAAAATGAAAACTCTAAGGCTGCAGGTATTTTTAGTCTAAGCAAGTGAAGAGAATTTATGAATGTGCAACTCTACACCCAGAAAGCAATTGCCATGAGTTGGGAAAGGGGAAAAAAAATCACTTCAAAGAAAGCAACGTGTTTCACCCATTTCCACCTCAGCTCCTTAGGCTTAGGAACACCTAGCCCCCATCATTTGCTAATCTTCAGCAGGGATCTCATACCTCACAGCTGTTATTTAGGTAGCCTCTTATGCTATGAAATTCAAACCCTCATTTTATATCCTTTCCTTACAGCAAAAATTGCAATATCTCACACCCAAGCTCCAGCTGTCGGATTCACACACCATTTCTATTTCAATGGCTAGAATAATCCCGTGCTCCCTTGTTTTCATTGAACAAGAATGTGCCAGCTTTAAAAAAATAAATAAATAAAGGGACAGGGAAAAGGCATTTGTCTAAACTAAAATATTCAAAGGGACCAAACAGCTTGAAGAAATATGATGCTTTGTAATAGACGTTTTGTATTCAAAGCACAGTTTTTCTTTTCTTTTCTTTAAAGTACATATGTATACTCACAAATGGATAAATATAGATAGATGGACATGAGACTCCATAGACTTTCTTTTTCAGAAAGCACTATATAAGTCAGGGAAGATATACACACATATCAACTCCAAGAAACTAGACAATGTGAGCATATCTATGGCAACCATTCTTAAGTAAAATTTTTCTTTATGAGTGAGAGAGAAAAGTACTGGTAGTTTCTCAGTCTTTTTTGTCCATTATGATACTGGCCACCTATAGTACACTTGTTATTGTTTAATATTTACAGAATTAGAAGCCCAAATTCCCAAACAGCCTTCAAAACAAGGTGCCTAGTTAAAATAAGCCATCCACAAAGGCACCTTTTCAAAATGGGCACACGGATGCAATCTCAGCTGTCCCTAGCCTGGACAGGAAAAGTCAAATGATCTTTGCAAGGAGAACAGAAGCTCTGACCGAATTTAATGTCTGATTGTACATGAAGGAGTACATGAAGAGAAAGGCTCTAGAGTATGTCTTACATGCCTCCTAAGATCTGTGGCACTGACATAACCACCTGAAACCAGAAATGGCCTTCTAGCTGTGACAGAGGACAGAGATATGAGGGAAAACATCAAAAATCTTCAAAAAACCCCATTGAATTATTTAAAACAAACTATAAGCAAATGATATGAATATCAGAGTTGTCTAGTAAGTTTTACTCTCAAGATCTTTTTATTTATTTATTTATTTTTAAGATTTTATTTATTTATTTGACAGAGAGAGCAAGAGAGCACAAGCTGGGGGAACAGTAGGAGAGAGAGGGAGAAGCAGGCTCCCCACCAAGCAGGGAGCCCGATGTAGGGCTCGATCCCAGGACCCTGGGATCATGACCTGAGCCGAAGGCAGAGGCTTAACCATCTGAGCCACCCAGGCGCCCCAAGATCTTTTTATTTTTTTTAAGAGCTTTTTTACCAAGATCATTTTTCATTTCCTCCTGCCTTGGGCCTCATCACCTACTGCTCATGGGATCATTCCCTTCTAGCATTCTGGCTGGTCTCCTTGAATTAAATGTCCCAGCCCAATGAGTGACTCTTTATTTTCTCTTCCCACTGCTTCATTTTTCTAAAAGCTTCCACTGCTTCCTATAACTGCAGTGTGATCCTAAATTTCCCATAACTTGGTTCTGTTTTAGCTATCCAAACTCATCCCTTTAAGCTTTTGATCAACAACCAAGGCTGTTTCCTCACCATTTCTCCCTGAGCCATTTTCTCACTATCTTCCCAACACAGCAAGCTCATCCTCAGCTGAGTGTATTAAGAAAATGGCCCCAATTTTCCCTATACTAAACACTGTCTCCCCTCCATCAAGTCAAATCAGGCCCAGCTTTCAGGTTCCACTCAATGTCCATGAAGCACATCTTGACAGCATCAACCCTCATTTATTTCTCTGACATCTGGAGGGATATTTCATTATATTATGGACAAGAACAAATGAAATTCAGTACTAAATAATTAGGTTAATAATAAAGGACTGATTTCTAAATATAATACCTTAGATATTGAATTAGGACCTGAGGGATTATTAAATCATTCAGAAAGCAATTATCATAATTACTCTTAAAAACAAAGTGGTAACAACCAAGGTACCAATATATGTAAAAGATCATCATCATCATCATCATCAACTTTCTTTGTCATTGCAAATACCAAATACACATGACATTATCTCTCCTCCATGCCCCCCATTATTATCTTCCTATAATAAGTATTTACAAACTAGAACCTTTAAAAATATATATATATTGAAAGCAGGAACCATAATAGGCTCTGCATTTTTTTCCCTTTACACTGGAAAACTTTACCTTCATTAAAGCACAAATAGAATCTTTACTTATAAAACTTAAAACTTTAAGCTAAATGAAAAACAGCTAATGATTTTGCTTTAATGTTTTGCTTTCGGCTTGCCAACTTTAGAAAAATATCTTCAATTCTTCAAACAGATGGCAAGGCCACCTTTAAAAAATATTAAGCATGCTAAAATAGATACAAACTGATAGTTCTACTCCTGATAAACGCTGCTATGGACAACCGAATGCCTCCCATTCTGTTTCAGTAATAAATCACTTTCCTGACTTGAGTTAGTAATGAGATTTTTAATCATGTGGATTGAACATATCCTCCAGTTAATAAAAAACGTATCACCTCCTTTTTATCTTTAATAAAAGATTTGTACACTGCTCAAATGATTGGTATTACATTTTTAAAGAACCTGAGATTGATGTTTTTCAATTCTCCTTTCCATCTTTCTGGGCTTTTATAATTCAAAGGTAATATGCCCTGTAATTAATAATTCATAAGGTAATTTTAAGGTTTTTTATTCAGAAACCTCTTTCCTATTGACTTTAGAATGTGTCATAAAAATGCAGGTATTAATATCTTGGCAATTCCCAGCTTTATACAGATGAAGTCCTTGAATTTAAACAACTCAAGTTTTGTGCTTCAAAAATCAAGAGACATAATTTTGAACTGTAAGGTACAGAAAAGACAAATATCTTTTTAAAGTGCTATTTATACCCTTATATTTCTCTCAACTGACAATTAATCACAGGAAGATTCTCTTATTATTTAGGTAATTGTCAGATTTTTTTTTCGTGTAAGAATTATTTAGAGGAATAAATCAGGGGCAAACAGTTCTGTTTGAAAATGATTTTTTCTAACTACCACTGTAAATGTGCATTTAAGCATCTGGAATCTCTAAAAGATTCATTCAAAGGCATTTTTACCTGAAGGTAAAACTTTGCTTCTCTCATTATATTATTTTTCAGCTACAGCAAAGTAATACATACCAGGAGAAGGAGCACAGGAAAATAATTTACATTTTTTTCTCTTCTAAATATTTTCTTGCATGCTATTCTAGAAATTTATTTGGTCAGAGGGTATAAAGGTGGCACTTATCCCAGTTTGTAAGGAAGTGATCCTTACAAGGGTACACACAAGAGTCTGGTAGCATTTACTAGCCAGTAAATTTCACTCTATTCTCATAAAACTGCCAGGCATCAAATAAGGATGATTATGCCTGGCAAAGTGCATTGTAAATATAAAAGGCTGCAGAAATGTGGGGTTATCATCATCTGCCAAATATCCCACATTAGCTTCATGGAAGCCGGGTTGAGTGCAGATGGAAAATTATGAACCTATTGCTACCTATTGAAGAACAACTTAAGGTACATCAGGACACTGAATAAACAATGACACACTCGTTTAAAAAATAAATTGTGGCAACAAATAAACACATTACTATCCCCTTCTAGTTCATGGACAATATTAGTGGTGGACTCATCTCTGCATTCCTTGAGCAATTAACAAGACCTGGGTTATATAATAAGTCTCATTTGATGTTGGGTTAAAAAATAATACCTGAAACATAGAGAGTGATACCTGACCCACTCGGGCATGGTAAGAAAGTACTTGGAGTTTGTTACTATAAAATAAAACAGGCTCTATTCCCCCCTAATCCAGATGTTGTGAAAATAGTTCAGATAAGACCAATAAATTTGAGTCATTCTTCTACTATTACAACATCTGACCAGTAATCAGTTTCTTTCCTTAGGTATAAACGAAGCTTGAAACCACTGTAAAACAAAATTTAAATGCAAGAAGGAAGCTGAGGAGCTTAGTTTTTTTCTACTCAAGAGCAAAAATCTAAGATCTACAGTACTTGGACCAAGGATCCACTAACTCAATTTGAGATTTAACTGTTAAAGATAAAGGTACAAAAACTGTCATCCAACTAAAGGAAGCACTATGCTTTACTTGATTCAGATTAAGTATGACACATCCAAGTGAGACACATAAGTGATGAAATTTGTGTCCTATGGGGTTATAGATGCTATATTAAAAGCAGATGGTAACTATAGGGCACAAAGAAAAGAAGTCAATTCTTTGGGAAGTGGGAAAGTAATTTCAGGAAATTTCGAAATTTTAAAATTTCAGGCAATTTTATAGTGAAATGGGTGTTAACAGATGAGTAGGCATTTATCAAGTGGCCATGAGTATGAAGAAGGCCATTCTAGGCATATGCAGGAGCAAGAATGAGCAAAGACATCACAGATGGAAAATATAGTTGAGTAATGGCTGAATTATAGGGCGTTGGAAGGTTGGAAGAGGTTCTGTAAGAGGAAAATGCTGGAGAGGCCACCACATCATGGATTAACTTAACTTTTCATAAAACATGGTTTTTAGGGGCACCTGGGTGGCTCAGTTGGTTAAGCGTCCAACTCTTGGTTTTGGCTCAGGTCATGATCTCATGGTCATGAGATCAAGCCCCAGCACACTCTATACTCAGCTCAGAGTCTTTTTCAGATTCTCTCTCTCTCCCTCCTCTTCTCCCTCTGCCCCACTTTCACACACTCTCTTTCTCTCAAATAAATGAATAAATGAATAATCTTAAAAATAACTTGGATTTTTTTCAGCAGGCAATTTTGAGTTGGTAATGGGGCTACCAATAAGGGAGTTACATGATTGAATTTTTTATTTTAGAAAGATCACACTGGAAACAACAGAAGAACAGTTTCTGAGAACAGTTAGAAGACTCTGGAAATAGTCAAGGTGGTGGTTAATGAGGCTGACCTAAAACAGAAAATACTACATATCAAGGAAATAGTACTTAAAGCTTGGGGTGACTAGATTTGTGGAAGAGAAGCATGTGATTTTAAGATAAACTTATAATCCATTCATTGGTAACTAGAAGGGATGCTTCTCACGGAGATGGAAATGCAGAAAGAAGTGTAGATTTGGACTTAGAGGTAATTCATTCTTTTTCTTTTCTTTTCTTTTCTTTTCTTTTCTTTTCTTTTCTTTCTTTCTTCTTTCTTTCTTTCTTTCTTTCTTTCTTTCTTTCTTTCTTTCTTTCTTTCTTTCTTTCTTTCTTTTCTTTCTTCCTTCCTTCCTTCCTTCCTTTCCTTCCTTTCCTTCCTTTCCTTCCTTTCCTTCCTTCCTTCCTTCCTTCCTTCCTTCCTTCCTTCCTTCCTTCCTTTCTTCTCTCTCTCGCTCTCTCTCTCTTTCTCTCTCTTTCTTTGTAGCATTTACCTTCCAAAGGCCAGGGTGTAAAATTCCAGGAGACAATTTGGTCTGGAGCTCAGGGGTTGAGCTGAGAAGTAGACTCCGTGCTCACGTGAGAGAAACAGTTGATGTCTTAAGAGTGAATGAAATACCGGTAAGGAATATTTCTCTCTATCAGAATCACCTACACTTATATTGAAAATACATATTCTCAGGCCCTTTCACAAATTTACTCAGTCAGAATCTTGAGTTCGGGCCCAAGAATCTGCAGTTCAACAAAATTTTCAAGGTATCCTCTTGCTTACTAAAAATTGATAGCAGAGATTTTTATCTCCTTTGTTCGAATCCCTCATTCCTTGAAAGAGTGCCTGGCACACAGCCAGTTCTCATAAACATTTGCCAAATGAAAGAAAGAAAAAAATAAAGAGCTAAGAACATTTCAAGTATTTCTTATCTCCTCTTTATTCCTTAAATAAACAATTTCTCTTTTGCATTCTAGAATTATATTCCTATGGGCTTATTTTGTCTGTGTACTCTATTCATTACAGAAATAAGTATTTTTTCCCCTCTTTTCCCAATATTACATATGGGTTACTAAGGAAATTGTGGAAAAGACCTTCATGAAGTTGGTTCAAATTATATACACGATTTTTGCTTTTTAACGGCTAAATACTTGGTGACATGAAAATAGATCATGAACCCTCAAAATTCCTTTTAAGGCTATAGTTATCTGCATAGCTTTGTTGTTCTGTATCATTATATTCTTTCTTCATCCCCTTTACCATATATTATTTTTAAAAAATCACCTACAATATTTCTTGAAAGTTCAGTTGCTAACCTCCTTGCCCCTGACTACAGTCTCCAAATTCCAACTCCAGTTTTTCCCTTCTTATACCATTGCTTTTTATCTATTTCCTTTCCTCTAGCTGATTTTTTTTCCCCTCTCATTTCAAATGCCCACCTGCTTTCTCTGTTCTTGAACTCAAATGGATTGTTAGCAAGTGAAGAGATGAGAGCCCTTTGTAGCTGCTGGAGGGGAGTTCTGAAGTGGTGCGGATTGTCTAGCTTCAGTTGACAGGTCACCTCAGACCAGCAGGAAAAGAAATTAGACCCTCCATCCCATGCATAGAGGCATTTGGTCTGTGAGCCTGCACTGCAGTGATAGCCCAGGCACAGATTGGGGACATGCTGAAAACTCTCAACATCCCCACTTCATGTTCGATGGACACAAAGAGAAAAGAGACTTGCTTTTGAAAGATAACTTCACCTTCTTGAAAAGTAAATCAAACTCAGAATCCTCCCAGGCCCCAGGTAACTCATTTTCCAAGCGTTACCCTGGCCAGGCTGTTTGACCCTACTTATTCGGTGGGAGTCCTTGGGGGCATCTTCTCTGATTGTATCCAGCTGCAGTCTAATGGCCAGCTGTCCTCTCAGCCTCTGATCAGGACCTTCCAAAGGTCTAGTCAGAAACTCCTGGTGAGTGGTATATGGTATCAGAGGCCTGAGTGTGCTCCAATTTGTCACGGTGCTGATTACGTGGATGCATAACAGATGGTGTCTTGTTTTAGATGGAGATGAGTAGGTGAGAAATTGGCTACGTTGAATTTCTTTATTACAAAAAAAAAAAGAATGGGAAAAATAATCTGCAGCTGGTATGTCATTTTTACCCTCTAAGTACAGTTTTCCTTCGTTTCAGTCATAAAATCCAAAAGGAAACTCAAACTCTCAGTTTGTTGCAAAACTAAGAATATCATTTCCTCTGTTACATGAAGTTAGGGTAGCAAACGATTTCTTTAAAAAAAATTTTATTAAAATCATGTGTGTTTATTTGTCCTTTTGTCCTTTGAAATGGACAGCAGAAGAAGGGGATTCTTTGAGCAACGGTCTTTAAAGTGATGTCCAGACCAGCATCATTACTCTCACCTGGGAAACTGTTAGAGCTACAACGTCTCAAGCTCCATAACAGACCTAATGAATTAAAAACTCTGGGGGTGGGAAGGAGGTGGGACTCAGCACTGTGTATTTTCACAAGCTCTCTAGCTGATTTTGATGTACAATAAACTTGAGAACCACTGTGTTAGAATATTGAAAACTCATGAAGTGTACTGATAAGAAGACTTTAGTTTTTTAAAAGGACTTTCGGCATCAATTCCCACGTCAGTGATATTTGTTTTGACATTTACCAAAGACATACAATGTGAGGAACCTGAAGAAAGGCTGTGGAATTTGCCTAAGTTCACATAGCCAGTAAGTGCCAGAGTTGGGATCTGGACCCCGGGAGCTGAGTTCTAGAGTGCATGCTTGCAAGTACCACTTTAGGCAGTTTTTCCCAAGTGCAGCTCAGGAAGCTAACTTTGTCTCCAGACTTAGGTTTGGGATAGGTGGCTTATATACTGCATAGTCCAAGCCACCTTCTCAAAAATTTCAATAGCATCCTATCAACATTTCATATCCTTCCTCCCCTCAAAATCTTACTGTTTTTTCTACTGAACTCATTTTACCATCTAACTTACAATATATATTTTTCTTAATTATCATCTCCTCCTCCATTAAAATGCAAGTTCCATGAAAAGAGGCATTAAAAATGTATTGTGGAAATCTTCAAACTTATACAAAAGTAGAGAAAATAGTATAATTAACACAAATTATCCATCACCATGTTCAACAAATCCCACTAAATGGCCATTCTTGTCTCATCTTTATACCCACTCGCTCTCTACCCCCTGGATTATTTTGAAATCCTAGACAATGTGTCATTACTTCTATAAACATTTCAGAATATATATCTAAAAGATAAGTGCTCTTAAAAATATAGGTGTAATATCAGAGCTAAAACAAAATAAAAAGAAAGCTTAAAAATTTCTCAAAATCATCAATATCCCAGCAGTATTTAGATTTTTAAAATTTTCCTTAAAGTTATTTACAATGTGTTTGTTTAAGTCATGATCTAAATTGACCTACAAGCCATAGTTTGCTGACCCTTGCTATGGTATTCTGTAGTCTGATTCCATTAATTGCACAATCCTGGGTCCTTAACAGGTCTTCCATTTTTTTTGTTTGTTTCTGTAAATTGGTGGATCTAGAGGCGTGATCAGATTCAGGTTTGATTATGGGTTTTTTGTTTGTTTGTTTGTTTTTATTTTGTAAGGCAAACTATGTATTTTTTTCATGTTTCCATCAGCAAACAAAACAAATCCCAAAATAAGATAAACAAAAAGCAGTATACATCCATCATAGCATCTCTCTGCCATTTCTTAAAGATATTATTAATCATTGGTGATTATTACCTAGATCCATTAATTCATCAGGAGTTGAAGGACAATAATATTCTAATTTTATCATTACTTCTGTATTTATTAGCTAGAATCGTGTTATAAAAAGAAACGTTCTTTCAACAACTCTTTGGTTTTTCAGAGTATAGTCCATACAGAAAAGGCAGAATGCATGCTTGATTATTTAGCTTTTCAAAATAATGAGTTTGTTTTCTAGCATCCTCAGATAATTGAGTTTTTAAAATATTAATGTAAACTCAAGATATATATATATCTGAAGTTTTTTTTTAAGACTTATTTATTTATTTTAGAGAGAGAGAGAAAGCATGTGTGAGCAAGGGGAGGGGCAGAGGGAGATGGAATGGGAGAGAATCTCAGGCAGACTCCTTGCTGAGCGTGGAGCCTGCCATGGAGCTTGATCTCTCGATCTTGAGATCATGACCTGAGCCAAAATCAAGAGTTGGACGCTTAACTGATTGAGCCACCCAGGTGCCCCTACATATTTGAAGTTTTTCAATCCATTGCCATTGTTATTCATTCTGGTGCACAGATTTTTCATTTTTGGTTAGTGGGAGCTTTTCAACTTGGCCCTGAGTCTTTTTGACTTAATCCTATCAGTCTTTGAATGCATCCCTTGTTTTTTATGATAAGATGTTCCAGATTTATCTTATAGATTCCCTGACCCAAACTCTGAATGACCCACTTCTCCAAGGTGTCCTGGTTCTTTTTAGTGGGAAAAGGCATTTAAAGACCATTATCTGAGCACTGGAGGTGGTGTTGCTCCTACTGGGTTGGTCATTGTTTCAACCTAAGCCTTTTTGGGTAACAGTTGGGAAATATTTTCTTAAGTAAACATACCTCATGAATTTATAAAGATGCTTTGAAATTTTTTGACTTAATCTTATCAGTCTTCAGTCTTATCTCCTTCCAGTCATGCCAAATAACTGAGTTCTCAAAGATATCAACGTAATTACTCATTTGATTTATTCACAATGTACACCCTAATAGACTCAGAATAGCACCAATATTACGATAAAGACGTCATTACTGAAAACAGCTTAATATTATTTTTAAGTTCTTTTGGCTTTAGGGTATGCACTAGGGATATGCAACCAAATTATTGCATTTTAAAATCATTTTCAGTACTTCCTCTTTGTGTGATTATTCTGTTTCTGAGCTGTCCAGTATGGTAGCCACTAGACACTTGTGGCTATTAAATGTACATTTTAAATTAATTAGATATAATTTAAAAAAATTTAGTTTTTGGGGTGGCTGGATGGCTCAGTTGTTAAGCATCTGCCTTCAGCTCAGGTCATGATCCCAGGGTTCTGGGCTCGAGCCCCTCATCGGGCTCTCTGCTCGGTGGGAAGCCTGCTTCTCCCTCTCCCACTCCCCCTGCTTGTGTTCCTTCTCTCGCTATGTATCTCTCTGTTAAATAAATAAAATTTAGTTTTTAGTAACACTAGACACATTTCAAGTGTTCAATACTCATATGTGGCTAGAGACTACCATACTGAACAGAGCAGATGGAGAGCATATTCATCATCACAGAAAGTTCAACTGGGTAGCACTGATAGCGAGGTACATGGTTAAATTCACTTACAATCTTTTGTATTTTAATTTTTAGAAATTCCTTTTATATTTATTTCATTTTTTGTTATTAAATGAGTACTTATATAATTCCAAAGGCAAGTCTATAGACAAGGTGTGTTCAAGGAAATCTAGTTTCTTTTCCTGTTCCCTCTAACCTGTTTTTCTCTCTCTTCCTACAGGTAAACTTTACAAAATATGGTTTATGTTTCCATTAGTTTTATTTTTAATGTAAACAAAGATATATACATATAATATACATATATATAATTATAATTCCCCTATTTTCTTAGATAAATGGTTAAATCTTATGCATTGTTTGATTGAGTAGCATTTTCTTGCAATAAAAAGCATATGTAATAATAAAACCACTAACCCTTTAGCAGGGAGGTGGTGGGGGGATGGGTTAGCCTGGTGATGGGTATTAAAGAGGTCACATACTAAATGGAACACTCGGTGTTATATGCAAACAATGAATCATGGAACACTACATCAAAAACTAATGATGTAATGTATAGTGATTAACGTAACATAATAAAAAAAAAAAGAAGTAAATCAATGTTAACTTGCCATAGTAGTCTTTTTAAAACAATGCACCTGGAGAAGTGGTGAGACCAGCGAGATACTAAATCTCAGGAAAACCTAAAGTTATGGGGCAGTTTTTAACAGAAAAATTTGAAGCTCAAGTTAATGATCAAAAATAAATTCTGAAGATCCCAAGTGGTGAATGAAGGGTGCCATGTGTGTTGGAACACAGAGACGACCAGTTCAGCCCAAAAGGATGCCAGAAAGTGGTACTAACTTGCTCTCCAATAAGAAAATTTCAAATCCATCGAGATGGTTGCCAACAAATGGAGTTTTTTTTAAAGGGTGGAACATGTTCATATTTCCTTAGTTTTTGTCAACAACTTAACAGCTGTGTTCCAAATGGACTGAAGTTGAGCCAAAATATTGTCTGGCAGCCCTGAAAACAGAATCTGACAATAATTGATTTTCAGAGCATTCACAGTATGAATCCCAACATTCCACAGTCTGGAGAAATTGGAGAGACAAGGGGGAGGTGAACATGGATCTTTATTTTCTTAATAGTGTAGATAGTATATGACCAAAGAAAATCTGAACAAGAGATTATCTTCATCATTGTGCTCCATCTCTTAAGATGAAGTGAAAGATCTCTGAGATAAGTAAAAATAAAAATATATCTCTCTGTTCGGATGTTTTCTATTGCTCTAGCAAGTGACTTGACTATTATTGTGCCACTGATTTTATGGGTGACACAAGACAGTATGCATATAAGCTTGATATTCTCTATATGAAAAATTTTTAAAAATCAGGTCTTACATCCAATACTGAGGAAGATATGGAATCCAACTCTCACAAGTTCTTGGAAACCTGTGATTCTTCCAGTGAGAAATAAATGAAATGCAAAGTATTGAAAACGTTTCCCTTAGAGATGTTCTCCAAAGTATTTGAAAGGCATTGCAAAATAAAAAGTAGTCAGTGATATTATTTAGCAATTCAGTGTGGGGAATAGGGAATGCAACTAAGACTAATCTCAGAACATTCCTATAAACCATAAAAAACAGAAAAACAAAAAACGCATGTTCCATTCCAAATTTTCAGAGCAAATCAACTAAGTGTACTTGAATTTCTACAGTCAATATTTACACAACTTTTAATTAAAAAAATAACAAAAAACTTTTTCTATTAAAGAAAAAAGATCTCATTTCTTTAGTAAACAACCTGGGGCAAAATTACTTAATCACTTTGGTCCCTGGTTTTAAAATTTTAAACTTTTCCCAGCTGTCCAGAGACAGCTACATGCAAATATTTTCAGTCTGCCTTACTCATCATAAATATCTACCTTCTTGGAAAATATTCCCTGTGTAAATATGAATGAGATTGTAAGCTTTAACCCTGTATACTAAATTTTTGAACTCTGTTGACTCACTAGCCAATATTTAGTTAATTTGGAAACTATACGGTAAATCTCCTATTCATACTTTTAACACTGGTGTGGGCCAACCACTGAAAAGACAAAAAGTAAAGAGGGGAGATTGTGCTTTATTTTACATTACTAAGGTATAAATCTCTAGTGAAAAATTTGTGAACTGCAAATGTACAGACAAAGACTAATAAGTTGACTAATTGTTATCCTAATAGACTAAATAGACTATAGACTAATACATTGAATGAGACTAATATAGACTAGCAAAGTTGACAAAAAGTTGAAAAACATCTTGATGGTCACCTTGTCCAATCCTCTCGTTCAGAAGAGGGAACTGAGACTCTGAGAGTTTAGAGATATGTCTTACCAATGATTTTGTACATGTCAGTGGCAAAATAAAACCAGATCTGGGGTTCCGGACTCCCTGCCCAAAACTATTCCCTCTCATGCCTTCAGGTGCATTGTCATCTATGAGCAGGTATCTAGCTTCTTCCTGTTCAAAACAAACACTGTAAGTGATCACCTTAATGAGGGTTTTCTCTGCCAGGATCACATCCTCTTTCTGATTAACATTTCCTGACATGAAGAGCACCAGCTGGGATGGGTTAGATGACCTGGGTGGTGGAGATAGTTGGCTCCATGGACGTGTTGAAGGGCTCTGATCTTGGACATATTTTTTTGTTTGCTGAAGCCAAAAATGTGCTTGTCTTGTCAGCATTCTGGAAAGGTTTGCCTTTGAGTCACACTTTTCCTCCGGACCTCTTGTTCACCCACTTCACTTTTTTTCCCCACTATTAATCATGATTTAACATTCATTTAACACCGTCATTGTGTCACCATACCATATACTACTCAGACATTCCACAGAATAATAACTAGAAACAACAGTAAAAACTAGTATCAACTACAGTATTTGGAGCATTAATTATGTGTCAGGCAACTTATACACTTGTACACTTTGTCAGTTAATCCTTAGACTATCCCTTTAAGACACATTATGAGGCAGGGATTATTAAAACTGATTTTACAGATGAAGAAACAGTCTCAGAGAGTTTCAGCAAATTTCCCAAGGGAAGGGGAAGACACAGGGTTCTCTGACTCCAAAAGCTCTGTTCCTAATTACTACTCTATATGGTCTCTAGATTTAAAGTACCATTTTATCCATCTCGGGTCCTATAGCTGGATCACAACTTATTCACAAAGAGATGGGAAATCAAGGCTGTGATAGAACATCTTTAAGAAGGAAAAAATCAGTCATTACTATAATAATTATACCTAACATTTTTAAGGAACTTCTACCTCTTAGGATCCTAAGATCACTTAAAATCTTTTAGCTATTCTTGAACAGAGAACAGAAAGCCCATTATAATCCATGCTTCATGGGTCCCCACCTAACCCCACCCTGTTCCCTGTTCTTGAATACCCCATAGCTTTTCTCTCTCCTAGCAGCATCTCTCACAGCCTGGTCTTTCCCACACTTCCTTATCAGAATTCCTTTAACTTTCTCATGTTTTATTTTCCTCAGGTTTGCTTCTCTTTAAGCACATCTCCTAAAACTAGGAATTGCATTTTCTGGATGTTATTGACAGAAACTTCCAGATTATATGTCTATTTTTACTAAAAATGAACAGAAAAGTTATAAAGTAAAACAAAAACAAAAACAAAACAAAAAACCCAGTTTGGAAGAGTTTTACCAAAGCAGAAAATTATAAACCAGCATCTTATGGAACCACATTATTCAGACATTTCCTTCTTTTCCAGCTCTTCTTTCCTTTGTCTATGTTTCCCCCAAAGAAGACAAAAACTCAGATGATTCGCAGCTTATTAGTAAATTGAACAAGTGATAATAAATTCCTCCCAGAAAATTTAGCTACTTTCAAACTGCCATTAAATAATAGGTAAATGCTCTTTGTTCTAGTGTTACCTTGGTGTCATGATATTAGATGTGTATGATATTTGTTCAAATAAACATATTCTCAAAGGATTTAAAGACTATCCCTTATCACACAGCCATCATGATTCACAGCTTTAAACACATCAAGTTGAAATTTATTGTTATCATGAATTTAATAAGATCATAGGATTTGATAGAATTGGAAATGAATGCAGAACATTCCCCTATCTTCTCTTCAGATATGACCATGCTCCTAGACTGATAAAAATCAAGCCTATTATGAACAGGTAGATTCTAATCAACCTTGTGAAGTAATACACCGCAGGACTTTGAAACCTTATTTGGTTGCAACCTGCCCCTGGATCATCTTCATCTCGTCTTCCTCTCAAAAGAGGTAGACCATAATGTGTGACTATTCTCAAGAATGGGTAATCAACTCCTTGGCATCTCTCATGAGTTTTTATCCTCAGGCTTTGTAGTTTTTTATGGTAGGTCATTTTATCATCTCTATACAAATATTTATATCTATTAATATCATGCCACCCCTTCTGAAGCCCTGCTTTCTAACAACTGTTACACAAGCATTAATTCTCATAGTAGCTTTGGGGTTTACAGGCCCTTTATCAATAGGAAAATGGGGGGAGGCCTAAAATCACCCATAAAAATCAGTCAACTATAGACCAGATCTCTACACTCTAAATCATTTGCAGTTGAAAAAAGTAAAAAAAAAAAAAAAGTACAGTAAAAAAAGAAAGTAAGAAAGAAAAGACGGGGGGAAAAAACAGAAAAAGACAATAATCTCTTGGATACACTGACACAAAATTATAAACAAATGAAATTGAGCATGATTGCCAGATACTGCTCACCCTTTCAAGATTCTCAAGCCCACTTGATGTTAAAGAAATTCATGTGATCATGCTAACAGATGTGATGGAGGCAAAACCAGCTATGTTAAATGGACAAAGACAGTGCCAAAAGCCTTTAAGAAATCAGGAAAAGGAATTCAAGAATCAGTCCTGGCTAAATAACAGGGAGCTGATGTGAAGATTGCAAATGTGATGAATATGCTGTGACCACCTCTAACAACACATACCGCTCTGCTCTGGGGAGAAAAACTAGGATTTTGTCATTCTGTAGCAACTACAGGCCCTGAAAGACAGCATCTTCTAAGTAGAGGGTTGGGTTCTCAAAACAGGGAGAAAGCATGAATCTAGGTCTCTGATTAACCTGAGGCCGCAGAGGAAGGAAAGAGTATATGCCTTGTTCAAGTAATGGCTAATACTGACACTGCTCTCCCTGGTGTGTTTCTCACACTACTCTTCAATGCAGACCAGTGGCCTAATATTGAAGCACAATGCTGTTTAAGTAACTCTCCAGAAAGGAAAAGGATCGCATTTATTTATACAACCCCCTCTGTTATACCGCTTAATCTGAAAAATGATTTTAAAATAACTGGAGGAACATATGAAATGAATACCTTTCTGTAATTCCATCATAAATATTGTTTCTTTCAATTATGTTTCTGCAAAAAGTAGAGCTGTAGTAAGTTCAAGGTTTTACTTTTAGGAAGTTACCTGGAAGGAAATTAATTATATTTTGACAGACAGCAATATGGGTTTTGAAAATGAATAAATGGGAATGGGTCAGAGATTGTTGATTTTCTAGCAAGACAAGAAAAAGAACTAAATCTATTGACTTGTTTTATGGAATGGCAGGCTTACAGATATATTTTAAAAATATTTTAATTATTAGGGGCACCTGGGTGGCTCAGTCATTAAGCATCTGCCTTTGGCTCAGGTCATGATCCCAGGGTCTTGGGATCAAGCCCCGCATCAGGCTCCCTGCTCGGTGGGGAGCCTGCTTCACCCTCTCCCACTCCCTCTGCTTGTGTTCCTTCTCTCCCTGTGTCTCTCTCTGTCAAATAAATAAATAAAATCTTTTAAAAATATATTTTAATTATTATTTTAAAAAAACTCTAAAAATCTTTCAGATTATCACTCATAATAAAAATTAACAAGAGTATATAGTAGTGATGTTATTATAATATAAGAAATATTTAAAGGGTAGGTAGTTTACCTTGCCTTCTCTGGGAATCAAAAATAAGAAATTTCAGCAACCTACGTGTTGATAAACACAGATAGATGAATGGATAAAGAAAATGTGATACACACAGGCACACAATGGCATATTACCCAGCCACAAAAAAGAATCAGAGCTTGCCTTTTGTAGCAACATGGATGGACCTAGAGGGTATTATCCTAAGTGAAATAATTCAGACAGAGAAAAATTACCATATGATTTCACTTATACGTGGAATCTAAAAACAAAAAGAAATGAACAAACAAACAAAAAAACAAAAAAATAGAGAATCAGAAATACAAAGAACAAACTGGTGGTTTCGGTGGGTGGAGGGGGGGTTGAAGGGTACAAATAGGTGATGGGAATTAAAAGGTACAAACTTCTACTTATAAAACAAATAGATCACAAGGATGAAAAATACAGCATGTGGAACATAGTCAATAATATTGTAATAACGATGTATGGTGATAGATGGTAACCACACATCCTATGATGGGCACTGAGTAATGTATAGAATTGTTGAATCACTCTGGTGTACAGCTAAAACTAATATAACACTGTATTTCAACTATACGTCAGTTAAAAAAAGTCATACTGAGATAGCCTCTGAAATGACACCCTCTCTTCCTCCACCAGACCATTATCTCCTAACATTGCAATTCTTCAAACTAAGATAAAAAATACCCCACCTCACATGGGGCAGGGGATTATAAATCCCAAGGTAATCTACAGAATCAGAAATTATAGATGGGGAGGTCCTGAAATATAGGAACATATACAGAAAGTTTGTTGTATGAAAGCCGAGATTGAAACATAATGGGTGGTAGGAGCTTTGTTTAAAAAATTAGGGTATAGTCATACAATAAAAACTTGGCAGTCATTTAAAAGAATGAGTAGCTCTTTATGTACTAGTGTCGAACAGTGACCTGTGTATTCTGTTAAGTGCATAAGTCCGAGTGACCAAATAGTATGCCTAGTAGGATCTCGGTTTATACTTATATACACACATGTGCAAGATTTTGACTGAAAGAGAAAAAGTCTATTAGCAGAACTTACTTCTGGAAAGTGGGATTGGGTATTTACAGCCTTCTGTACTACTTATTTTTTTCTCCAAACAAGCATGATCCTCTTAATTAAAAAGAAAATCGGTAATAATAATAATTAAAAGAAAGCATATAACGGATGCACACTGCTATGAGTACCATAGGCTTGCAAAATCTTTGTGGAGGACTAATTGGCAATGTCTATCAAAAGTTTTAAATATCACAGTACTTTTAACCAGCCAGCTAGTTCATTTCTGGGGATTGATTGTAAAGAAGAAAATCTCAGCTTTAAAACAATTTTTAAAAAATTAAAAGAATTAGAAATTATATGAGACTCTTTGTGTTTATGTTCAACTATGAATAAATAGAAATATGATGAATAGATGATGAAAAATAGATATAAAAATTACAGAATGAAATGTCTGAAGTGAACCACAAGAAGACTTCAGGACCCTGCCTCTGCCATTAACAAAGCTTCCCAGAAATATGAACAGAGATCTTAGAATCAAGGAGGAAAATTTAAAAGTTTCAGGAAAAGAAGGAAACTTTGGAGCCTGTCCTTGCCATGTCTCCAGAAGTTCAAATTCACCTTGGCCAATTTATATCATGAGTCAGGGAGGAGTCATACATTTAGCCTTTTTCAGGGTTGAGCTGAGTTAAACCCGGTGCTCTCACCTGCTGAGCTATGAGCAAGGGTGCTCGCTGCCCAGGATGCCTTTAACCTTACAGAACACCAAGAACCCACCTGTCCTATCTAAATTCTTCCAGTGTGTGGATCTTAGCACCTCCCACCAAGCCAAGTTTCTTTGTTTTTTAACAAACCTATCAAGTGATGGACTTTAACCCAAACAGGACATCACAACTAGGAGATAAAACTAAATTTTGGTTACCATATAATAGGACCGAGAAGGAAATAAGGTAACACGATGTGGTAGATACCCAGGTGCCGATTCCTGGAAATTGTGAATGTTACCTCATATGGCAAAGGGACTCTGGAGACGTAATTAAATTAAGGATCTTGAGATGAGATTATCCTGGGTTATCAGGGTGCCCCCTAAATGTAATCACAAATATCCTAAAGGATAGGATATTTGGAAATTTGTTTTCTGTGTGGCATTTTTAATAAAGTATTTTTTACTTTAGGACTTTAGATTCCTCAGCAATTTTTTTGACAACTTGATTTTGCAGAATAAAAAGATGCTATGAACTCTTACTGAATTATAACATTTTGATCGAAATATTGACTATATCATTTCAGCAACAGAATCTCCACCCTAATCTTAGAATCAGTACAACTCTTTTTTTCTTTTACAAAGATGCACTAGTAGACGATAGGATAGGAAATTTGACCACAGAAGCTGATGTGACAATGGAAGCAAGATATATCCCTGGCTTTAAGAATAGAAGGGGCCAGATGAAAGAAGCAGACAGCTTCCAGGAACTAGATGAAGCAAGTCATGGATTTTGTCCTGGGGGCTCCAGAAGGAACCAGCTTCGCTACTGCCTTGACTTTAGTCCACTGAAACTAACTTTGGATTTCTGACATCCAGAACTGTAGGAGCATAAATTTGTGCTATTGAAGCCACTAAGTCTGTGGTCATTTGTTACAGCAGCAACAGGAAGTAAATACACATGGTGATAAGAGCATGGCCTCCAGTGTCAGGAAGATCTGAATTAGAAAACCGACTCTGACACTCACTGACCTGATGACCTTGAAACTGGATTTAATTTCCAGAAGCTTTAGCTTCCTCATGTTTTGAGCAATTAATGAGATGATTCATGGGAAGTGTTTAAGCACAGATGATGGCCCAGAACGTGTGCAACTAATGGAAGCTAATATTATTAGGAAGGAAAGGAACTGAAGATGATTGAATCCAGCTAAGTCCCTGGCACTTTTCGGCTCCTTTCTCATTGAAGTCCCATAACAATCCTGAGAGGCAAATATTTCTGTTCTAGTCATTTTACAAATTAGGCACCTGAAATTCAGATTAAGATTAAATTATTTGTGTAGCTGGTTATAGTCTATATTTATCGTCCAACATTCACTCTCTATTGAAACTCTGACAATAAAATCCTTCACAGAGATTTTTTCCAAACCTAAGCAAATTCAAGATGAATGTACCAAACGCAGTTGGTGAATAGAGGGTAGTGTCAGGAATCTGGCAAACCTGGGTCCTCACCCCTCCTCTGTGCCTTTTCTGTCCTTCCTTCTTCATAGGTAAACATAAATTGGTTGAAATATTAACCATGAGATAAGTATCTGACCTTTAAAAAAATTCTCTAAACAAATCTAATAGTGGCATTTTTAATAAAGTATTTTTTACTTTAGGACTTTAGATTCCTCAGCAATTCTTTTGCCAACTTGATTTTGCAGAATAAAAAGACGCTATGAGCTCTTACTGAATTATAGCATTTTGAACAAAATATTGACTATATCATTTCAGCAACAGAATCTCCACCCTAATCTTAGAATCAGTACAATTCTTTTTTTCTTTTACAAAGATGCACTAATAGAGGGTTGAGGGGAACTAAAAGAATATTATTCTCTGGTCTTTATAGTAAATGAAGTAAAAGTCCCTATGATGACCACAAAGGCATTGTTAGAGAGTAACAGGTTATAAAAGTTCATTGACAAACTTACCAACACCATGTCTGTTTCTTTGGGGACATAGAGATAGTTGTAGGATGTGAATCTTGGTGTGTTCATAATTGGACCCTCAACATAGACACAATTCATATCTTCAGAATATTCTCTACCATGGCAACAGAGACTATTCAGACTCTCCCTCCTTGCTAGGAATGCTGAAGGATTTAAACTCTCCCAACAGCAAAGTGGCCTAGGATCAGGGGACTTAGATTCAGCAGTCTGAATCTAAAGATGCCTTGAGTTCACTTCCAATTCCAAAATGCTATGTTTTAATTGTCTTCTGACTCGTCAGTTAATCTGCTCTATGCTACACTGGCAGGGTTCTTAGTAACTCCATGATGTTCCAGAAGCCTATTTTACAAATAAAAAACCGAGAAGAGATGAGGTGACTTATCTCAAGTCCTACAGCTGGGCACCTATAGAACAAATATTAGAACTCAGGCCTTCCAAATCTTATACTCACTCCTCTCTTTCCATACCATCTGTAAACTACAGCATCCTTTACCCAAAAACAGCAAGGTGCAGATGTTTGATAATAAGCTGTCTGTGAACTGAAGTTTCACGCTATAAAAACTGTCATGGCAGGTTTGCCCAGAGGAGGTAGTACTTGTCTTTCCATTGTATTATAGGGGTCAGCCCAGTTTCTTTTTAATATAGAAGAAAGTAAATGGTCCTCAAAAGTATTCTATAACTTGGAGACCTTGCAAGGAATCATGGATCAATGAAAGGCCACTAACCTAGGAATCAGTCTTGACCCTGTGATTACTAAGCTGTGAAACCTCATTCTAGATACTTGACTTCTCTGAACTATAGTTTTTCTCATCTATAAAATAGAATCTATTTTGCAGGGTTGTTTTTTAAGTTCAATAAAAATGACAACACTCGTTAATATCACATTTTTTATTACAGTGGGTTGGGCATTCAGCAAACCACTTCACCAATGTAACTTCATTTCATTCTCAATTACCCTAAGAGGTAAGTCCTATTTTTGTTCCCATTTTATAGATCAAGAATTAATCTTGATTGCTTAAGTCATTTGCTTAAGATTGCACAGCTAATTCCAAGTCCTCTTCACCTGTACATGAAAGCAGTTTATAAAAAATGAAGGACCTTAATATACAAATCACATATATTCTTCTGGATTATCTCTAAGATGGCTATAGTGGATAAAATGATATACACGCCTATGGCTGGAACAACCTCTGAGAAAGTAAACTAGGACAACCACTTGCCTTCCCTTCCTTCCCATTCCGACACTGTCAGCAGGTTAAGGATGAATGAAGAAAGCTGTTGAGAAAGTGGATGTGTTGCTGGTAGGAGACCATAAGCTCCTAAAGGCAAGGACTGTGATATATCTCTGTATTATATGCTGTGCTTAGTGTTGCATACTGACTGCCTTGCCCAATTGTCCTGCTCAGAGTGATGTTTGATAATATTTTTTGAATGAATAAACAAAATTATAAGTACCTACTAGGATAGATTTGAAACTTTTAGACATGCAACCTCCCCATGATGCTGACAACTAAGAACAAACTGATGAGTGTGGCTGAGACAATGCTAGGTGGTCACCAAACTCTGGGTCTGTTTCTTCCAGGGCATACAACCAGACTATATTTTTCAACCTCTCCTTTAATTAAGTGTGGGGTCTTACCACTTAGATCCTGACGATGAAGTGGGAACAAAAGTGAACAGCTCCAGGCCTGGCCTCCAAAACCTCACAAGTGATTCTCTAACGCCCTTCCCCTTCCTGCCCACGGAAGGCAGAAATCTGGCCGTGGAATCCAGAACACTAGGATACGGTGAAGCCACTAGGTGGAAGGACTGTTGTCCCTGAGTGCATGGAGAGGGATACCCTTGTCCCTCCCACTACCAACTCATGGTGGACTCCAGCCAGTGTGAGAAAAAACTTTCAATTTATTAAGCCACTGAGATTTACCCTCCCCCAGCTTTATTGAGTTGAGGTATGATTGACAAACACAAATTGTACACATTTAAGGTATACAATGTGATGTATTGATGTATGTATACATGGTGAAATAATTATCATAACCAAGTTAATTAACACTTATATCACTTTATATAGCTACCTTTCTTTGTGTGTGGTGAGGAGACTTAGGATCTACTTTTAGCACATTTCAAGTACACAATACAGTATTGTTAACTATATTCATCATGCTGTACCCAGATCCCCAGAACTTATTCATATTTAACTGAAAGTTCGTACCCTTTGACCAGCATCCCCCCTATTTCCCCCACACTCCATCCCCTGCAACCACTCTCTGCTTTTGAAAGTTCAGCTCTTTTAGATTCCACATATAAGTGAGATCATGTAGCATTTGTCTTTCTGTGTCTGGCTTATTTCACTTGGCATAATGTCTTCCAAGTTCATCCCACATTGTCACAAATGTCAGGATTTCCTTCTTTTTTAAGGCTGAATAATATATTTCTGTGTTTGTATCTGTATCTATATCTCTATGTATCATATTTTCTTTAACCATTGATCTGATAGACACTTAGGTTGTTTTCACATCTTGGCTCTATTAAATAATGCTGCAAGGAACCTAGGCGTGCAAATATCTCTTTGAAATATTGATTTCATTTCCTTCAGATACATAGCCAGAAGTAGGATTCCTGGATCACACGGTAGTTCTATTTTTAACCTTTGGAGGAAGCCCTATACTGTTTTCCACAGTTGCTGCACCGATTCATATTCCCACTGACAGTGTGTAAGACTTCTCTTTTCTCTACATCCTCCCTAACACTATCTTTTGACTTTTTGATAATAGCTATAACAAGTTTGAAGTGATATCTCATTGTGGTTTTGATTTGCATTTCCAATCACCCAAGGTGATGTGGAGAACCTTTTCAGACACCTGTTGGTCATTTGCATATCTTCTTTGGGAAAATGTCTCTTCAGGTCGTTTGCCCATTTTTAAATTGAGTTACTTAGTATTTTACTGTTGAGTTGTATGAGTTTCTTATATATTTTGGATATTAACCCCTTATCAGATGTATGGCATATAAATATTTTCTCCCATTCTATAGGTTGCTTTTTTGTTTTGCTAATTGTTTCCTTTGCTGGGCAGAATTTTTTTAATTTGATATAGTCCACTTGTTTATTTCTGCTTCTGTTGCCAGTGCTTTTGGTATTACATCCAAAAAATACCACTGAGAATTTTGGAGCCATTGTTAGAGCAATTTGCTACCCTACTCTTTTTCATATACTTGCCTACGCTTAGACTGCCTCCACATGACTTGTTTCCCCCACTTATTCCCTATTGTTGTTGTTTACCTTAATAAAATTCCACTTGCGTAAAAATATTTAGAACAGGGAGGAGAGCAAGGAGAACATCCTAAGCCTCAGAGATTTGGGGTTGGGAGCTCGTGGAACAAGTCCTACTTGTTATGATTTCTACTTCTCTCACTTAATCACTAAGGTGACACAACACTTGGAAAATTCTTGGTCAGGAAATATTGACAAGTTTGTAAAGACAGACTACAAAGCTTGATGTTGAGGAGATACACAAAATTCAATGTGCGGATCTCAGTATCAATATCCATTCATTTTTTGCATATAAAAAGATTTAGTCTATAAGAGCTGTGGTTCCTTTAGACCAGATTTTAGTTAAAAATATAACTTGGGGGTGCCTGGGTGTGGCTCAGTCAGTTAAGCATCTGACTCTTGATTTTGGCTCAGGAAATGATCCTGTGTGAGATCAAGCCCCACGTTGGGCTCAGCATTGGGCATGGAGCCTGCTTAAGATTCTCCCTCTCCCTCTCTCTCTGCCCCTCCAGCCCTGCCTCAGTCTCTTTCTCTTTCTCTCTCTCCCTCTCTAAAAGAAAAATTAAAAAGGAAATACAACTTGGATTTGAACCTGATGGCTTGGGAGAGGATGTGAAAAGATCTTCAAATATTTTAAGCAATTGTGCATAAATCCCTGACAAGGGAAGACTATATTTCTTTCTATCCTTTATTATATTTTATGATTGCTCTTCTAATAATTTGTGTGATATTTCCCAGTTGTCAAATGTCCCTGATTGCCAGTGATTAAGATTAAATGAGAAGATCGCACTCTTCCCCCAGGTGGTTGTTAGGAAACATCTGAATCATAGTAATTTGTTTGGTGAACTTTCCCTAGCGGTCTTGAGTTTACATAAATAAACATTCAATATACGCCACACTAATACATTTATTTGTACTGTGGGTTTCTGATCTAAAGTATCCACTTTCTTTATGGCTTAACAAATCATAAGCATGTTTGGAAAAACAAGTGCTTGGACTTTAAGATTCATGGTTTTACACATATTAAATAAACCAGTTTTGACTACTGGAGAATGTGGACATTTGTGCTTCATGTATGTGAAGACAATACAATTCAGACAGCTTCATTTGAATGGCTAGGAAAATACTCAGATGTGTCTTATCTTGGGGTCCTATTTAAGAATAAAAACAAAAAACAATATTCCAAGAAATGATTAAGAAATAACGACCATGAGGGAAAATGTAAGTGTTACAGTAGAAAGCTGTGTTTCCCACTGTACCTGTCATGAAGGAGAGACACCATCCAATGGTCTACTTAGCTGAGTAGTAATACAGAAACAAAAACTCTAGCAAAATATATACTAAACTTTCTGGGATCTTAGAAGTGGATCAAAATAATATTTTTACTGTTTTTTAGGTCACAATAGTTGTAAAAACATCACACTCTGCCATGCCTTTATGCTTTTGCATCATGTTGTTCCCTCCTCCCAAAATGCCTACCTTATTATTTTTTTTGAATAAACAGCTTCTCAATCTTCGTCTTGCTCAAGAATCATATTCCTAGAATGAACTCTTCTGACCCTTACAGACAGAACCAAAATATCCTTTGTCTCTGTTCCATAGCATACTACAGTAATTCTAATCTACTTATTTATAACTTGTGTCCTCTTTTAAAAAGCCAGAGAGCTCTTTGAGGGCACGTACTTGGTGCTGCCCATCTGTGCATCCTCAGGGCCTAGAAAGATGTACTATATTTATTGGGCTCAATAAATGTTTGATGTTTCCATTAAGTGGTTCTCAAAGTATAGCCTGTGAAAACAGAGGGGCTCCATAGAACTTCTAGAGGGTCTGTGAGGTCAAAACTATTTTTATATCAATATAAAGGTGTCATTTGCCTTTCTTACTGTGTTGACTTTTGCACTGATATAGCAAAAACAATGATGGGTAAAATGACTAGGGTCAGAACTAAATCAAGTCAGTGGTAACAAACACTATTAGTGGTCATTATATTCTTCACTGCCATGCACTTGCAGGAACTATAGTGTCATTTCCACTTAGCAATGTCTTTGAGAAAGCAGCAAAAATATTAATTTTATTAAATTGTGACCCTTAAGACATGTCTTTCTAATATTCTGAATGATGAAATGGCATAGAAGGATTAAAAGCACTTCTGCTGCATTCAGCAGACTGGGATTTTCTCAAGGAAAATCCCTTGTTTGATTGTCTGAATTGTGAGCTGAAGTAGCTACTTTTTTCCTAGAAAGAACCACAGACAGGTATACTATAGCTATTCAGACTTAGGAATTTGGCAGAAATTTTCACATAATTGAATAGAGTAAGCCTGCTACTTCAAGGAAAACAACTGACAATATATGTTGCAAATGATAAAATTCAAGTTTTCAAGTAAAAAAATTAGAATTTTGGAAAAAACTCATATCTTCCATGTTGTACTTGAGAGCTTCCTAATACTTAAAAACTTTCCTGATGAGATCAGTGGTGATATTTACAAATATGAGTTTTGATATTCTATGATAAAATGTGTCAACATTTAGAGATCTGTGTATTAGTTCTAGTCCCCTGAAAAGCAAATGTTAAAATGGAATTAGACATTCAAGAGAGTTATTGATAAGAGAGAGAGAGATAGAGAGTTATTGATGGAAATGCCTCTGAAGGGTAAGGAGAAAGAGCCAGAGAAGCCACAGAAGGCCTTCAGACCACAATGTAGGTCTGACATCTGTGAAGGAGGAAGGAAGGAAGGAAGGAAGGAAGGAACGAAGGAAGGCAGGCAGGCAAATGGTTAGGCTAAGAAGAGTTTCAGACTACAGTGCAGTTTCAGAAATGTTTCTGATAAGCTAATGGCAAATTCTGTAGTCAATATCACCAGTTTAAGCAGGTCTGCTTCTCACAGGTATGGGACTGCATTAATGCTTCTGCTATGCTTATTCCTTGGCTGGGAGCAGCCATGGGAAGCTTGACATTTATTCAAATGTAGTGGTGGATCCAGAAAGGCAGAAGCAGATGTTGTGAGTCAATTATATTCCCTGCAGTAGGAGAGCTCGGCAGTGAATTTTCATGCCCACCAGAATCCCTAAAATCAGTAAACTGATATTTTTTGAACGACCAATGCATGATGTTACACAATCATTCATGGATAAAATATTCACCTAAACTGAGTACAAAGAGCTCATTGATATGAACTATGGTTTCAGATTCCACAATGCAACAAATTAAAGTATCCTTTAATACTTAAGAAACCACTATTTGTTGGGATTTGATGTAGCATCAAAGAATAGCCGTTATTATCTAAAAAGGCCGATAAATGTTGCTCTTTTTTTAAACCATGTATAAATGTGTCATCAGATTTTCTTTATATACCATACTTCAACAAAAAGAACATCTCAATGGAAGGGATGAGAAGCAAATATGAGAATATAGATATCTTCTGTTAAGCAAGATATTAAAGAGATTTGAAAAAATGTAAAACCTTCTCATTAGTTACTTTCCTGGAAAATACTTTTCATTAAAATGTTATGTATGCTCCCCTGTGGTAGAGTTGTTACTGTTATTTTTTAAATAAATTGACTGCTAAAATAAATGAATAGATCAACATTTTGAAAGTTTATCTGTTTTAATTTCAAATACAACAAAAGTAAATAAATATTATTCATATAATAAAAGCCCTCTGAGGTCCTCAATAAATTTAAGAGTGTAAATTAGACCTGAGAGAAAAATGTTTGAGGACCATTGCATCGAGGAATCATTACATGTGTCATAAGCAGTGAAACAATGTCAGTACACTATAGAAGCAGGCAGAGAGCATAATGATTAAGGGAATGGCTCTAGAGTAAGAAAACCAGAGTTTGGATTTTTGACCTCAATATTTACTAAAGGGCATCTTTGAACAAATGAATTAAGCTCTCTGAGCCTCTATGTCCTCATATATAAATCATAATATTTACTTCATATGATTTTGTAAAGATTAAACCAGATATAAAGTGTTCATTATAATTGAGATAAAGCAGCAAAAGCATAGTAAAATTTAAACCCTCTGTGATTATTGATAATATTATTATTCCATGGCTAAGAATTTTCTCCCATAAAAAAAGCAAAATCGACATCTATTCACTTTTCCATGAATATTTCCTTGAATATTAAATAATCCTTGAATGCTCTGTATCAGAACTATCTAAAGTGTTTATTAAAAATGCAGAAAACCCAGGCATCAGATTCAGTCAAGTCTTTAGCAATTGCTACTTTCCATACAAATAACTGAATCTTAACCTCCTAGCTCATTTCTCTCTCTCTCTCTCTCTCTCTCTCTCTCACACACACACACACACACACACGCACACACACTCAAACTGATCAGAATCCTAAACTATGAAACCGCTAGAAAAAGAATGGGTGAATATCTTTGCAATTTCATGGAAAGAAGAGGTCTCTTAAAACAATCCCCCAAAATCACAAACATGAAAGAAAAATTGATAAACAATCAAGATTAGAAATCTCTACTTAACGAAAGCAATCTTTAAAAAATGAAAAGCTACAGCCTGGGGAAAATATTTGTAACATATATCTGACAAAAAAAACTTCTGCCTACAACATACAAGAACTCATAAAAGTGAATAATCAAAAGACTAAGATGTCCAAATGATTTGAACAGACACATCAGGGAATAAGATATTGCAAATGACCAAAGGATAGACAAAAAGGTGCTCAACATTTTTAATTAGATTAAAAAATTTAACAACACCAAATGTCGTTGAGGATATGGAGCAACTGGAACTCTCTTGCATTACTGTTGAGAGTATAAAATGATGCACTCATTTTGGAGAATTATCTCGTGACTTTTTTATAAACTTATTTTTTTTATTTTGTGATTTTGTGATTTTTTTTTATAACTTTGAATACATATCTATTCTATGAGTCAGACGTTCCTTCTTAGGTATTTGCCAAAGAGAAACAAAAACTTATGTTCATAAAAAGAAATGTATAAGAATGTTTATGGCAGACTTATTCATAACAGTAAAAAATTGAAAACAATCTAAATATCAAAGCAAAATAAAAATCTGTGGTTTAAGTAATGGGATATTAGACAGGAGTTAAAAAAGAAACTACCTATTGCCACATACAATGTGGATGAATCCTTCCCAAAATATAATGTTGAACAATGGAAGCCAGACACAAAACTCGATTTGCCCTAGGATTCCAGTTATACAAAATCCAAGAAGAGACTGAGGAAATCAGTGACTAGAATCAGAAATTGGGGATAGAAGTTTAGGGGAAATGGAATTTTCTAGGAGCACAAGCGAACTCCCTGTGGTGATAGAAATATTTTATATCCTGTTTTGGAAAGTAGTTATATGGATGTATATAATTGTTAAAACTCATCAAACTGAATTTCAAGATACATGTATCTCATTTACATTAACCGTATGTCAGTAAAATGTATTAAAAGGAAGAAGAAGTTGGAGGAGATGAAGAGGAAAGAGCAGGTGGGAGGAGGAAGACAAGGGCAACAGCAGGTGTCTGGGCCTGATGGCAGATCTAGTAAATAAAAAGATCAAGCTCAGGTTCTCTCTGATAAACTTTTCTTAACTTCCCAAAATGTTGCTGTGATTAGGTTTCTGGGGAACTTTTCCCTCGGTTAACATCCTCAGCCATGAAGATGGTCCTTATAGCGTTGCCCTAGGAGCAGCCCAGCCCATGAAATACCTGAGCACCTGTGACAGGAGAACTTACATCAGAGGGGAAGCATCAGGAACTATCCACCCTTGGCCTCAGAATGAGGATGAGCATCCAGCGGGCAGTCCAGGGCCAGGCTTGGGTCACAGAAGTGTGAAGGGATTCTGGGCTTTTCTAACAAAACCCATAAAGCCAGAAGCTTAGGAAAGCAAACTGGACCATTGTTCCCAGGATGCCTGGCTTTAAGCCCAGGCACAGCCCTCCACTCAAGCAAATGGGTGTAATCCTGCTTTCACAAAACCTCTTCCCAAAATCTAACACAAGGTCCTCCCAGTACCAGATGTTAAACCAGGTGAAACGAAGGATTCAGCAGCCTCTAGCCAGATACCTGAAAAGAAAGCCACATTATTGGCAGAGACTGTGAAAACAAAGGCAGCTTACAAAACCTGAATATGTTTTTTGTCACATTTTCTATTTAAAGGCATTGGGCAATCTCAAAAAATTGAGGTCCAAGCTTCTGCACAGCTTGAATTAAGAACTGAGTCACTCATTCCATTGATTGCATGTTCTAAATGGATGGGTACATTTCTACTGAGAATAACGAAATTGCATTTTATCCATGGGTAGCCAAGTTGAGAGTAGTCAAAAAGTTTTGAATGCCCATTATATGGCAGGCACCTGTGAAGCAATGCATATGAATCATCTCACTTAATATTCATAGCAAACTATGAGGCAGAGATTATTATAACTGCTATTTTACAGATGTGAAAACTGAGGCTAAGTAAATTAAATAACAGACTTTATGTTAGATAGATATTAGCTAGATATTAAGACCCAGGTGGTTTACCCATGAGTCACTCATTTCTTCAACAAATTTACCCACTGAGTAAATATATTAAACATCTATTATAAGGCAGACACTACTTTTGGCACTGAAAATATAATGACAAATCAAAGTCCCTACCCTCATGGAGCTCACATTGCAGGGGAGAAGACAGAAAATGAATGAATAAAAATGTTTCTGATATAAAAAGTATGATAAGGGATAAAAGTGATGGCATGTCCTGAAACTAATATAACACTGTATGTTAACTACACTGGAATTAAAATAAAATAAAATAAATAGAAAATAAAATTCTAATTCTCAAAAAAAAGTGATGGTGTCTTGGGTGAAACTTAGCTAGATAAGATGGTCTTAACGAGCCCTTTGCAGAGGCATTTTTGTAATGAGACACATCCAAAGGTAAGAAACCAGCCAGGCACACATTTGCAGGGAAAGAACCCCAGGGGGTGGCAAATGCTTATAGTGAATGATTGTCACATTAAATGGATAGGAAGGAGGCAATTGGGACTAAAGAAGGTAAGCTAAGGGGGGAGACTAGAAGAAAATGCAATAAAAAAAAATGTTCCCAGGGGCATATCTGGCAGGACGTTTGGAAGATTTTATTCTGAGGCTGATAGGGAGCCTTGGAAGGTTTTGAGCTGGGGAGGGAACGGTTTGCTAACTGTAGGGAAACCAGACTTGGGAGGGGGCTCAGTGAGAAAGGGAGCAGGGAGATCAGTCAGGAGACTGCAGCAACAGTGCAAGCTAGGCATATGGCAGAGGCAGAAGTGAGAAGTAGTTGAATTGAAGATATACTTTGAATATAGAGCCATGGGATTTGCTTCAAGATTGTGTTTGAGGTGTGAGTCAAGGATGACAATGAGGATTTGTAACTATTATAGTGCACCTCCTCCATGTGCTCACCAAAGAGTGGATGTTATTTCCACCTTCCAGGAAAAGGGAATGGGAATCCAGAGAAAGACCTTCCCTAGAGATGAGCAAACTACTGCCTCTAGAGAAACCAACACACAACTAGCTTTCCTAGGTGGATTTTAGCATTGTGATAAGAAAACTCCAGGTTGTTATAGTATAAAGGAAAATTGGGTTAGCAAGAAAAGTGGGCTGTGTTTCTGATTCAACCACTTAAGGAGATTGTGACCCAGAAAGATGCCTAAGCCCTCTGGCTTCATTTACTTTAATAACGAAATGGGCATAATGATTCGTGTCCTACATACTCATCAGGTTGTTCTGAGGATTAAATGAAATAGATAAAAGTATCCTAAAAATTCTAAAGTGTAGCATACTGCAGTACAGAATAAGAATTCTTTCTTCCCAGATTTAGTATGTCTGTGTATTGTTAATAGTAAAGTTAGATTTTGTTACATAAATTTCATAATCTGAGTTTTCATACACTTGCAATTGGGACTTGTGTGCATGCTGATAGACTTCCCTTTCTGTTACAGGAAAACAAAAACAAAAACAAAACCCCCAAACCTCCATACTCCATACATGTTTTTCCATGCACATGTGGCTTTCTCTTCCTTTCCAAGCCAGGTCAATTGCCCTGTGTTCTAGTATCAGCTCTGCTGTCCACATCTTCTTTGTAGCATGTGATTATTTTTGCTTATATGAAAAGTATGGTTAGGAAATTTAAAATAAATCATGAAAATTACAATGAAAAGGAAGATAAAATAAATGAAATAAAATGTTTGAGATTTGAAAGTAAAGTTAGAAGTTTGAATCAGAGGAATTGCAGCCTCCACATTCAAAGAATATTAGGGCTAGGTAATTCCACAGTGAGAACACATTAGACCATTCAGAGGAATGTCCACACAAGCAGGAATCTGAGTGCTTCCTGATTTACAAAACCAAACTCAGAGACTACTGTGTTAACCCATTAAAGTATCAGATACCATTCACTTTCCATTTCACAAGTAACTGAAATTCACAGCAATTCCCAGGAGGTCCACACCGACACAATTGTGAAATCAAGTGGGTGACTTCCTTCTCCATAATTCACAATGATGTATACTTCCTCTTAGAATGTGCATTATATAAAAAGTTGCCTACATATTTAGACTTTGTCAGTGTAGTCATTCTAAAATTTAAAACCTGGAGATAATCATCTTGGACCCTGCACCTTTAGACTTACTGTTTGTATCTAAACAATTATGTGAAGACGTTACTAGCAGAGAAAAAAAGACTGATTTACTAGCTCCTATTAAAACAAACAAACAAGGACCAGAGAAAGAGAGTCCCCGATTTAGGAACCATGATATAAAAGTAACCTTTCCATGCCTTTCCTGTTTCTACCTATGTTGCTCCTTTCTTCCGATTTCTCACACTACTCCTCTAGCCTCCTCCACCTGGCTTCTTGCTCATTTCACTGCCATAAGTTATGCCATATATTAGCCAGGTGCGCGCGCACACACACACACACACACACACACACACACCTGATATCACTGTATCTAGAAGCAAAGGGAAGGAACTTTGGAGATTCAAGGAAGTTTTGGTTTTAGATAGATAAGAATCATGAAAAAGACAAGCAGCTTACTTTGAGGACAAAAACACTAGAAGAGAGTTAACATTCATCCTATTGGTGTGCTGGTCCACATTTCTAGACCCCCCTGCAGTTGGATTGGACCATGTGATAGATTGTGGCCAATGCAAAAATAGGCAGAAATGCTATGTGCCATACGTCTGGTCTTCCATGTTCTTTCTTTGGCAGTTAGATTGAAGGACTTAAATGACAGAGCCACCTGATTCCCCTATTAGAGAAGAGTTGCCCAACTTCAAGAGGACTTTGTGTGAACAGAAATAAACTTTTATTGTGTAAATCCACTGAGATTTGGGGCCTCTTTGTTTCAGTAGGTAATGTTAACTAACCTGGGACAAAATACTTATTATGACAAAGTACATGTGGTCTTGAGGTGTTGGAGCCAGAACCCAGAGCCAAGAGCTGAAGCATATGAATCTGTAGTGCAAACTAAATAAGAAGTCAGGAGGTCCCTGGGTGGCACAGTAGGTTAAGCATTTAACTTGGTTTCAGCTCTGGTCCTGATCTTAATCATCCAACTTGGTTTTGGCTCAGGTCCTGATCTCAGGATCGTGGGATCAGGCCCCCAGCAGTTCTTGCTGAGTGTGAAGTCTGCTTGGGATTCTCTTTCTCCTCTCCCTTTGCCCTTTACCCCTCCACACACACACACACACACACACACACACACTCTCTCTCTCTCTCTCTCTCTCTCTAAAATAAGTAAAATCTTTAAAAAAAATTTAAAAGTCAGAATGTTGTATATATATAATATGCTTAGCTACATGGTGGGAATTGCAAGTTGACCTGCTTCTAGGATGCTTCCTCTGCCCTTATAAAACAACACCTCTCTAATTGCCATAATTGTACCTTCTTATCTGAATTTATAGATAAATTTATATATTTGGGTCAACAAGTCTCTTTAAAGAAAAAGAAAACTTGTGAGAAGTTGTTGGTTTTTCCATGCCATAGGGTGATGTAGTTGATTTTGATTGATTTGTTTTTAGCACCTAAGTATAAAGAGAAAATTGGAAATTGAGGGATGAAGGAAGATATATCCTTTAAAATCTCAATGAAATGATGAGTGAGGTGCCTGAGTATGAGTGCTTTAGGGCAGGTTAAGGGTGTCCCAGAACTGCCAGAGTGGCATTGAGTAGAGGAAGAAAGATAAGAGGGTTGTAGAAGGGCAAATCCCACAGGTTTCAATTTTTGCTTAGAGCCACCCATAGGATATAGGAAGAGCCATTTGTCTTCCATCTAACTCTCAAGGCTGCCTGATTCCTAGTCTCAGGTAGTCTGACAAGGCATACCGCAAATCTACTAGATGAATTAAGTAAGCTTTTGTGGGTTAGCCTGACATTCTAATCCCTAGTCAACATACTGTTTTTATGAGAGAATACTTTCCAAATTCCAAACAAACAGTTCTGGAATACAACCTGTTCATAAAATTTGAGATTGCTTATGCATGAAATCAATTCATATACTTCCTTGCCATCACCAAGACAAATGCTTTGTCTTCACTGCAAGTCTTTTTGGATGCCATTTTAAAAGTTTGATTTTTTTTCCCGTCTTTAGCTTGTCCCTAGGATATTTTTTTAACCTGATGTCATTTAGTTGAATGTATTTTAAAACTTAAGTTCTAGAAAAAGGCATCTTGAAGATAAAGGCCTGTGCCATAGATTGGAAAGTTATATTGGTTAGCAAAGAAATCATTGATGATACCTAGTAAATATCTGATGGAGGAGAAGGAGCTTATCCTTTAAGAGAGGAAAAATCATGCCAAAATTTCTCTAAAAAACTGCCAAGAAAGGCGGAATATAGTATAAAAGCTCTTTCGGAGTTTCTAGGAGTCAAGTAATTTTCACATACTGAGGTGGCATGTTGATAACTGGCTCTTGAGAAATAAGAAGGCTGCACATTAAAGTAACTGGAAAATGCTTTCTCTTCTATGGCCTCCGCCATCCAGACTCATCAGCAAGAGTTGCTTTATATGACTAAAATCAAATCCAGACAAAACGTAGAGGAATGTTGCAGGAGATGGCAAAGTCGACATGGGAATTCCCTTTTTCAAAACTTTCAACCCCATTTCCCCACTCTAATTGTGCTGCAAAGAGTAAGGACCGCATCTCCTTATTGGCAGGAACTCAAATCTTGAAGTGGAAAACATACTCGTTAGAGAGATTCTCTCAAACCAAGAGTTCATTATGTTTCTAAGTACCAGGCTCATATAAAAAAAAGGCAGGGCTGGCCCTCAGCAAAGTCAGGAAATTCTGCTTCTCCAACACTTCTTTCTACTGTCATCCTATATTTTTTGAGCCCAACACAGCATCACTAACTCCTTCTCTGACCTAACTGTGAAGGGCTCAGTTAGATGCCTCAGGTCATCAGGTTCTTCACTGCAAGACCTGACTATACTTGGGTAAAATTTGCCACATAGAGTCAAATATGGGCAATGTACTAAAAGAGACGACTGAAGAGATTATCAGACAAAGTTTTACAATTGTCCTGTGAGTGAACACTTGTTCCTGAAATCTGACACTTGACTGAGTTCTTTATTTACTAGTTTCAATTTCTTACCTGGATTATAGTTTTAACAATAATTCAGGAAAGACTTTGGGGCTTCCATTTATGTCCAGAACTCTTCTTTTCAAAAATAAGCCTTCTCTTTCGAGCATGACACTGATATGGCAAATGTTAATGTCTCTCTATTATTGCCATTAGAATTAAAACTTTCACACTCCTGGCCTCATTTTTTTTCAGAATTCTAGTGTTTGACAAGTTATTATGAAAATGAGTTATTCTAATACCTGCATTTATTCATTTGAAATCCACACACCTTCTGAAAGTTATTTCAATTAAACTAAATTAATTAGGTAGGCATTAACTCCTTACTACATGCCAAGAACTGATTTGGGACAGTAGGGGAATATAAAGAAAAATACGACCTTATCTATGCCCTAAAGAGGTTTATATTTGGAATGACCAGACACAGGCTAAGCAAATTATTTGCTAAAATAGACTAATCTGAATTGGCCAACATAACTTAAAAAAATATTTGTTGAATGAGTAAACAGGGAACAAATAACTGCTCGAATGAGCAACCCAGATAACAAGGATAGCAAAGAAGTACCTAAGATCTTGTTATTATAGGGTGAGCAAACAAAGTTATCTAGAATTACAAAAGTGCATTCCAGTTACCTAGCATCCCTTCCCATTTCAAGAAGTAATTGTGAATCCTTCACGGCTATCTCTCTATGTAGAGACTTAAAAATTGAATGCAGAAAAGTCACACTTGCCCCTCCTTTGGCCCAGTTCTCCATACTGGATCTATGTATGCTGCTTATTGGGCAAGATTTTTGGATCCCCACCACTTCAGATCACTTTTTGGGTCCAGAGAAGTCTTTTTGTAATGCATCAGAAAACTGGGACTGTAACTTGAAGACTAGACAAAGCAGTTCAAAATACAGTTTACATAGGCACTGGAGAATTAAATTCCTCTCAATTATTAAAAGAACATGTTACACTGGACAGTGAAGAGGAACAGAATACATGACCCCCAAATATGACACTTCTGCATGTGAATTATTTTAAGTTGAAGACAATCAAGACTCAGCAGATTTAAGGAAAATTTTTACCTCTCCCTTACCTACCTGGAAGTATTTAGGTAGGAGGCCTGGCTCAGTGAGAGAGCTGTTACTAGAGATAACTTTTTTTTGAATGACCTATCTGTATGGCAAGGCAAACATCTAATTACCAAACATCTGCTGTTCTTATTGTCTGTGAATTATCCTCCTTTGTTTTGATGCCTCAGAGCCTTGTTCGATTTCTTAGTTCAGGATGGCATATGAACCTCAATTGCCCCACTTATCCTTGGGTCTCATATCCCTGTTCATACTTAATTTTCTTTTTTTCCTGTTAATCTGTCTTATGTCGATTTGATTATTAGACCAGCCAAAGAACCTAGAAAGGGAGAGGAAAAATTTTTTCTCACCAGTAGCACCATCACTGGTGATGCTATCTGCTATCTACATGGTGACCACAGTTCAACACATGTTTTCTTTTCTTTTTTTTTTAAGATTTTATTTATTTATTTGTCAGAGAAAGAGAGAGAGAGAGAGCACAAGCAGGGGAAACGGCAGGCAGAGGGAGAAGCAGGCTCCCCGCTGAGCAAGGATTCCCAGGACCCTGGGATCATGACCCGAGCCCAAGGCAGATGCTTAACCGACTGAGCCACCCAGGTGTCCCAACATACACTTTCAATAGTATAAATGCTCAGCTCTTTTTTCTCACAGAGAAATAGTACTATGTTGTTCAAAGTTTTATGTTCTTATCCATACTGACCTGAGCATAGCATCTCATCTTTTATCTAATTATATTAATCTCTGTAAAGTTCAAATTAAATCTAATTGCTCAGACCTTGACTATGATGAACATACAATCTGGGTTGGGACCAGCTGAGTTGGAGTTGTGGGCTAGACCCAGGTGTGACTGAATACTTTCCAGTCTGTCTACAAACACATCTTCCTCCAAAAGTGCCTATCCTCTCTTGGAGGATTTTCTTAATGCTACAGTTATGTGATATTTTTTAAATTACTTCCTTAATTTGTTATTAATTTAATTTTGATCATATTGCCTTTTCATCTAAATAGAATTTCCCTATGTGCATCCTCTTATTTTTTATGTTATTTTGTCACTAAAATTCTTTGCATTGTTTCTCTCCTTGAATGTTTAATTTATGATTTGTTCTTGTAGTTGTTAGTACAGCTTCTGGGCTTGATTAACAATATCCCTCAAAGAAGTCAAGAGACCTCATTCTTCACTTCCATTCTGATATTTCTTCCAAAATCCATTAACCTTACTTCTAAATCAGTCATCAGAATCCATGAGTACTTCTCAGAGTCTCCCCCAAAGCCTTGGAATCAAGATTTCTACACAATCTATCTGAACATTTGCCCACATTTTCTGTTGCTGAATCACCATGATGATTTTATGGTTCCGTATGAAGTTTCTATAGATGTTCCGTTCTAAATTTTCTCATTTGCATTGAAATCCTTAAGAAAATCTATTTAACATATCAAGTTAGGGGCACCCATCTGATACAAAATTCCGACAAACCAGGAAATGTCTTCTGGACTTTAGAGCTATGCAGATTAAAACATCATACATTTTGATCTGTAAAAAGATTAAGTGGTCACATAACTTCTTGGAGTCTTCAACAAGTGAGGAATGTTGAATTCAAATTGCATCCCTAGGGAAAGAGAAGTAGAATGGATAGGGCAAGGGCCACCCTGGAAAAAGCTGCTAAGAAATATCCAATGAACTTGACATGTTCATGGTCCTGAGGCCTCTCTCTGGGGCCCCTAAACATTTAACAAAGGAAGAAGGATATCTGGCATCAGAGAACATTTCTCACCAGACCCTCTTCTGTTAGCAAATTAATTAATGACTTACCTGCTTAAATCTTCACTCTACTCTGAGGAAAATAAAAGTATTAAGGATGAGGGAGTTTAAGATACTTTTATCACTCTCTTACTTTCTCAGCCTCTAGACCAAGAAGTGACTAGGCAGAACACAGCAACAATTCTTGAGTTTGTAGAATTGTGGAACTACATGATTTTTTAGCATTTACAGGGAGACTATGCTTGCCCAAAGGAAAAAAAAAATAAGGTAGCATCAAAACCCACTTGACTAATATATCCATACAAATGAAACTAAGATATCGTTAAGAGTATGAATATTAGGGCACCTGGGTGGCTCAGTTGGTTAAGCGACTGCCTTCGGCTCAGGTCATGGTCCTGGAGTCCCGGGATCGAGTCCCGCATCGGGCTCCCTGCTCGGCGGGGAGTCTGCTCCCTCTGACCCTCCCCCCTCTCATGCTCTCTCTCTCTCTCATTCTCTCTCTCTCTCAAATAAATAAATAAATAATCTTAAAAAAAAGAGTATGTTACTCTAACCACCATAAAATGTATTTTAAGATTTTTTTCAGTGTAAAGTATAGATAACAATATTCTAGGATCTTCATGAGTGTCTCCTTTGATTTTTAGTTCATTCTGGATCTCGAAGTCAAGGAATTCAAGAGTAGGCATTAGAGGAGGAGAAGGGAGAAATAAGCAATTCCCTCAGGTGTATGCAGAGACAAATTAACAATATCAACCAAATTGATGAGCAGGGTGGTAATACACAGGTAGGTGGGAAATTTTGTTTTTAAGTTTCAAATAGTAAAATAGCACTGCTTGGTTTTTGGTGGGAAGTAATGTTGTAAGGGAGCAGAGAGACATTACCTCTGTTTATAAGCCTGGTTTCCAACATACAGATAAAAGCTGAGCTTCTCAAATGGAATTCATTCTGACAGTCCTGGAAATGGATATCATCATACTTACACGCTGTCTCAAAAATTTGCAAAAAATTTTACCATGCTAAGCAACACATTGCAGAAAATGTGACAAAATAAACAACATGATTTACTTTCTTTGTATTTGAACTACACTGGCTACTTTATTCTGTTTCCTGTTTAACATTTAGATAAAATTTGCAGGTTGATTTGGCTGACAGAAATCATAAGCAAAAGTAGCATGCTCTTTTAAGATCACAGTTGTGTTTTATGAGTTTTTATCTGCCTATTAGAGACATTCCTATTTTTTCTTTTGTATTTTATTCCTGGAGGAGTGGGAATAATAATTATGAGAGAAAATGGTTTTTGCAAGGAATATGAAATTTGAAATCTTCAGAGCTAGATCTGTGAGACTCAACAGAACTTGAAATGGGAAGAAACTACTTTGATGCAATAGGAAATTATATAGGACATATTTCTAGGAAAGAAAATGGTAGTAAGGTATGGACATTAGACTCTAGACTGGTGAGGACACAAGGTCATTCTAGCAATGTATTCTACACCCACACATTGCATGCACATTCGCTGTCAAATTCAGTAAGAAAGAGATTCCACCATTCTAATTTTAAAAACCCAGACTTCCAGTGGTGAATTCCTGAGTTATTTTTCTATGGCTATTACAAAAAGGAATTACAAATACTAGGAATTTTTCAAAGAAATAGAAATTTGACCATGCTTAATTTATTAAGTTGCCCCAAAGATGTGTCTTCTTGGGACTAAAACAACCAGGTGAAAAAATACAGCATGAACTTAAGCATAAAAATACAGATGACTTTAAGTGGTCTCCTGTCAGTAACCAATCAATCAGATCCCCATTTAAAGTGAGTTGATTAGGTTTGTTGTCAATATGGAGATGGCTACAGATGCTTTTTATTTTGACAAAGATGTCATGTTTTCCAGATAAAGTGCTATGAGGTATTGTTTAAAAAAAAGTAGTGGGTGGTTGGGTAGTGAGGTAAAGGCCTGTGACATTTCTACCAAGGACCATGGAATAAACTATTAAATGCCTGAAAGAAAATCAATAAGACCTATAGATAACATAATATAGAAATGTGGGAATAAAAGGCAAGAGCAAAATAATCAAGTCATCTCTCTACAATGTGCTGATGTTTATTGTGATTTTATACATGACTTTCCCTACCTACTGAAATATGAAAAATTTAACTGTTATTTCAAAAACAGAACATCTTGGTACTGTGTTATTAAAATACTTTTTTTTAGTGTGGCAAAATTCTGGGCTTCATTTTTATTTCAATTCATCCCCCTTTTCCTAGAAGTTTTAGAAACAGAGTTAATTATGTCTTCAAGGTTGAAAAAATGTATTATAATTATATGTAAACTCAGTATCTAGGTCTACTGTACTCAGAATGAAAAGATGACTGCACCAGTGAGTGATTGGTAATGTCAAGTTAAAAGAAATTAGAGGAGATCCAGACTCTAATTCAACTTTAAGAGTTTACATATATTGAAAAGAAAATAGTAGCTAGATCATTACTGTGGTTTTTATTAGTCAAAAAACATAGAAGATGGGAAAAGCAATAAAAATTTGAGAAATCATACAAGTTTCTCTGGATTTAATAATTACACTTGCTAATTTTCAATTTTTTTTAAGAAGGCTCCACATCCAACATGGAGCCCAACATGGGGCTTAAACTCACAAACCTGAGATCAAGACCTGAGCTGAGATCAAGAGTCAGACACTCAACTGACTGAGCCACCCAGGAACCCTTAATTTTCAATTTTTTTAACAAATGAACAATCATTTTGCAAACATTTATTGAGCATCTATGATGTTGAGGATCTTAGCAGGTCATGGAGATATTTGCTAGAATAATGTATAAATACTTACTAAGATCTGATAGGTGGAGAATTATAAAAATATACAAGCTTCAGTGTAGTGCAATACACTTCAAATTCTAGATCTGTAATCAACCAACAGTATAGCTTGGGAAACTTATTTAACTTATTCAGTGACTCAGTTTCCCATTTTATAAAATGGGGGAATATTCGCTTCTCAAGTTAATTATGAGGATTAAATGAGTTAACATATGCAAAGCAATTGGAATAGAGCCTCATACACAGTAGGCTTATTTTTATTGCAGTGACAACATGGAGGGGAGAGCTTATCTATCCCTAGGAGTTTGGTTAAACAGAGCTAAAATGTAAAGGCTGAGTCACAGTTTGACATGGGCTAAGAAGAAAGGTAGAAAGTGAACAGTGAGGAGTCAGAGAGGATATGCTGAGAAGAGCTGTTGCCAGCTGCAGAGGTAAAAGGTGTTAACCCTGTGTTAAGTTTTATTTGCAGAGCTAAAATGAGGGGAAATAGAAGAAATGATAAGAGATTAGGCAAAGAATATATAGCCAGATCATGAAAGGTCATACATGCCAACGAAGGCACTTATATTGTATCTTGTGTGGATGATGGAGAGACACTAAATACCTCTAATCAGGGAAATGACGTGATCAAATTGGATTTATTTCTGGAAATGAAAAGATTGATTTTAGAACATCTTAACTGGAAGATATTGAAAGACCGTGTGTCTATGACTCTTTCTGAAGTTAAATGACTATTAAAGGTTAATGTATAAATAAAAAATTAATTCACCACTTGTAGCTTCTTATCAATAAAGGATAATTTAATGCCTTTATCTAAGTGCTTCCTATAGCAATACTCTATGGTGAAAGATCCTGGGAACCACTGTGACCATAATTTTGTTCAAATCTAATGAAAAGATTTAGTAAAATAGAGTCTATATGAAAAATAGCAATGTGGACCAAATACTGAGCAGAGCGTTCATTCACTCAATAAAATTTATAGGCGATTCACCAAATGTATATCTAAACCCTATTCATGGAAAATCACTCATAAGCAATGTCATCTTGCACTGACATAATGCTGTATAAGCTACCTTCACCGCCACTCCTCCATTCCCTATTAATGTTAAAAATTTCCATCTTATTGGAGAGGGTTGAACTTTTATTTATTTGGAAAACACTTTCAAGGTACTTGCTACATGGCAGACAGTATTCTGATTGCTTTATAAATATAGGCTTTTAATCCCCTTAACAAACTTGTAAGGTAGATGGTGTTTTTATCCCCATTATACACATTAGGAAACTAAGCCATAGGTAGGTTAAGAAGACCACAATGCAGAGCCAAAATATGCACTCAGATAACCTGGCTTCCAAGAGTATGTCTCAATTACTACCCTATCCTTTCCCTCATATATGAAAGAGTTTTATTCTGAAGGGGATGTAGATGACTTTGACTCTTCAAAAAAGGCAACTTTTCCCCCTTATGCATAATATTATGTTGGCACTGCTAAAGATATCTATGAGATGAAAATAACATAACTTATTTGTTTATAGATTTCAACACTGAATGAGATTGCCTCTCACTTGGCTTTTCCTTTGCTTCTCTGTAAGCAGAGAGTACTCACTGTCCTGAAAGGAACACTTCTCATTCTTCTCTTCTGCTTATGGTCATGCCCCCGCTGACGCACCACTAATTCTTAAGTCCAAGACTGAAGAGACAACACTGACTCTTCTTGAGTAAATAAGACTTATTGATAAACTTATTTTTGTAGTGGTCACCCATGACTTTGCTTTGTTATGACTCTAACAATCTACGTTGAGATTAAAGGTCCTACAGAATGTTTAATCATCTCTGGATGATATGCCTACATACAAACAGAAGACAGGGAGGCAGCACATTATAAATAAACCATAAGCCATGACAGGCTCCTTGTCCAGAAAAGAGCTACACAGAAATAAGTATGATAGATGAAGGAAGAAAGAGAGGGAGGGAGGGAAAAAGAAAAGAAGGAAAGAGGGAAGTAAGGAAGGAGAAAATGTCCACTTACCTGCAGAGACTGTGGAAAAATGGCTAAATAGCCATGAGATGAAAAATCCAATCTGTTCCTAGAACCAGCCTCAAGCCTGTTAGAAAGCCTGAATAGGAGTCTTACGCATGGAGCTCTCAATGAGAGATAATCAGCTTCTCGGCTGTATTCAAGTAGGAAGCAAAAGACCAGAGCCAGATGCTGTTTCCTTAGAAGGGCCCTATGGGAAAGTCAATTCCCTAAAGGCCTCAGACATAAATGACTATGGATATTCCAAGAAAATTATTTTCCACTGGCCTATTGGCAAACAGCACAGCTGGCAAATGATGAGTCTTCATAATTGTCCTACCCACTGTAAGAGTTGTAGTTTGTTCTCCAAGTAAATTTTGAGGGAACCCTAATTAGAACATGCAAACTGCCTAAAGATGGTAATTCTATCAACGACCTGGGAGGAGTCTCTGTGAGAAAGGACCAGAATTTCTAAGTATTCTTATAAACATCATAAACAGTAAGATGATAGCAGTGCTAAGGCTTACCATCGTTAGCACCCTTTTTCCTTTACAACATTTTAGGTGCAAAGATTTTAAAAAAGAGGCCCATAAAAATCTTAATAGGCCCCAGGTATATTGCGTATCACTAACAGTAATTATAGTAACTTGCTACAATCTGAGCTCACAGAAATAGTAGGAGCATTTTTTTAATTATTAAGAATTTCTGAGAATTTATTCCAGTGCAGATACCAAGTACAAAAGAGAGGAAACTCCCATGTTAGCTAGATCTGTAAGACACAGCAACATCTGATCCAGCTGTCCAAAAATTATTCTCTTGTGCAGCCATGTTTAATAAGGAGAAATGTAGTCCAAAGAGTTAATGACATCATTGCTTATCAGGTTAATAACTGTGACTTCACTCAATTTAAACACACTGAAGACACCAGTTGTAGAGGAGAGAGGTGTTTTGTAGCACATCTAATTGTCTATTGACAGACTGAAGAGCTTGAAGTACTAGTTCTAACATGCCCTTAAATAAAGTGGGTAGAGCAGCTCTTCTCAAATTATTGTAATCCTGAAGAGTTCTGAATCTTTCTGATACTTTCTTTGGGAGAAACACAGTCCATTTCCATTATTAGCCTGTTAACTGCTACAATGTCTCTTTCTATTGAAAGAATGAAGATTGTTGTGTTTATCATATAAAAGACGAAATGGAAATATAGACAGCTCTCTTATTGAGTATTGCATTTGCTGAGAAAGGTGATGTTTCTCTTGCATCTTTTGTCACAAAGTTCTTAGTGTCACATTAACATTTCAAAGGGTAGGAGTAACAGAAGAGGGAAAGGGTTGAGAGAAAGAGAAACTATGCTTATGTGTATAGTGACAGAACATGGAGTAATCAAAACTAATATTGTTTTTGTGGTGTATGGATGTGTATTTACTGGAATAAACTAAATCTGCTTAAGTACTTGATTGATTTCATCTAAAATTGTTGTCTGAACACTTCTGAAATTATAAGTATGCCTATATAATCAAAGCATAAATGGAAGATTACCTAACAGCACAATGTACCCCGTATCTATAACTAAATTTTACATAAAACTTTTTAAAATTCTAACTTTATCATCCTCATCATTCCCTATCATGACCAAGGAGGGAATAAACAAAGAGTTACATGGAATTAAAACTGAAGATAATTTAAGTTACATTCAGAAAATGTTTAAGAAAGGGTGGAAAAGAGAAAAAGACAAGGAAATAGCAAAAACAGCATTTTCAGAAGAATTTATAAAGCTCTTTCTTCTTTGAGAATATATTGTATGGTACCAGAATACAAAAAGGGAGCAAATGTTTCTTTTTAAATGTTTGCCCTAAGGAAAATAACACATAATATATTTTTTTTACCAGTGTTTGTAAGATGTTTGAGAATGTTGTATAAAGAACTGAAGTATAATATCATTTATAATACCATATTTTTTAACTTTAATCTCATTTTCTTGGGCTTGGTCATGGTGGTCCTCTTTAGGATACCAAAAAAAAAAAAGAAAAGAAAATTCCTGAATCTCCTTGGACAGAAATATTCCTGAACAGAATATAATATGCCAGAAAAGCAATGCCTTCAGGGACATTAGACATAATGTTAAGAAGTACCTTTGCTGTATTCTTTCTTGCAAGGTCACATCCACTAACATCTAGAGTAGGGAGAGCTAGATATTGAGCATCCATAGATAATAGATCATGCATGTTAAGTTTCCTGAACTAGAACCAAGAACAGACAGGCAAGTATGATTTATTCAATTTCTCTGGTAAAAAAATTATTCTCTAAATATATTAAGAATGCTGTGTGTTGGTTATCCATAGAGAAAAGTTTTGAAGCTGTTTTTGAAAAGCATGTTCTTCAAGAAAATGAGAAGACAAGCCACAGTCTTGGAGAAAATTTTTTCAAAGGACACATCTCATATACAACTGTTATCCAAAATATATAAAGAACTCTTAGAAGTCAACAATAACTATATGTTGGCTAATTGAACACAATAATAATAAAAAAAGAAGTCCAACAATAAGGAAACAAACAACCCAGTTTAAAAAATGGGCAAAGACCTCAACAGACGCTTCATCAAAGAAGATACACGTCACAAAGTAAACACATGAAAAGATGTTCAACATCATATATAATTAGGGGATTGCAAATTAATGTTGAGATATTACTACATACCTATTAGAATGACCAAAATATTGCATGGAGCACTTGGTGTTATACGAAAACAATGAATCATGGATCACTACATCAAAAACTAATGATGTATTGTATGGTGACTACCATAACATAAAAAAATAAAATTAAATTAAAAAAAAAGAAGAATGGCCAAAATCCAAAACCGAAAAGGGTGTGGAGCAACAGGAACTCTCATTCATTGCTGGTGTGAATGCAAAATGGTATAGCCATTTTGGAAAGATGAAATCAAGCATACTCTAACAGTGCAATCTAGCAATGACACTCTTTGATTTACTCAAATGAGCTGAAAACTTACGACCAAACATACACTTGCATACAGATATGTATAGCAACTTTGCTTCTAATTGCCCAAACTTGAAAGCAACCAAGATGTCCTTCAGTAGTTAGATGGATAATCTGTGTTATGTCCAGACAATGGAATAGTATTTAATGCTAAAAAGAAATGAGCTATCAAGCCATGAAAAGACATAGAGGAAACTCAAATGCATATTACTTAAGTGAAGGAAACCAACCTGAAAAGGCTACATACTGTATGATGATTCCAACATTCTGGAAGAGGGAAAACTATAGAAACAGTAAGAGGATTAGAGCTTGATGAGGGTTGGGGAGGGGGAGGGATGAATATGTGGAACATAGAGGATTTTTAGCACAGTGAAACTGTTCTGTACAATACTATATTGGTGAATATAGATAAACTGGCCAAAACTCATGTAATACGCAACACCTAGAGTGAACTGTGTTGTAAACTATGGATTTGGGGTAGTAATGATGTGTCAGTGCAGGCTCACCCAGCGCAACAACTGTAATTCTCTGGTGTGGGGTGTTGATAGTGGAAGAGTCTATGCGTGTGTGAGGGCAAGAGTATATGGGAACTCTTTGTACTTTTTTCTCATTTTTGCTGTGATCCTAAAACTTCTCTAAAACACGAAGTTTATTAATTGGAAAAAAATGCTCATATTCTCTGCTCCTTTTATTATCTTCTTTAAATGTAAACAAGTTCATTTCTTTGACTCAGTCTTGATTTTGTAACATTTTGTTTCTTACCATTAGACAGAAGAGTGGAGAGACCCCTCCCACATCAAGGCTGACCTTTTGCGGTAGCTAAAAACAGACCTGTCCACAGATTCTCCTTCAGGCTTGGGATATGATCCACTTAATCAACTTCTGTAAGCTACAAGCATTAGCAAGAAATAGTATAGCATCAGGGCATCAGGGCTGATTTTGAGTACTCCTTTGGCATGCAGTTTTGATTTTGAGCCTATTCATTCCAAGGAGCTAGAAAGCTCATGAAAAATTGTATACATGAATTGACTTCACCATGGCCAGAAAGGAGGCAAGATGGACAGATGAATTATTGACAACAAAAGGTATTTGGGGTAAAATGCTCCCCCAAATGCCCTGTATAATAGAATTTTTTAAATAAATTTAGTTACTTCTCAAAACCACCTCAACATATCCTGTATTTTCTCTTACATTCTAATTAGTTGTAAAATAATTCAGTCATGATAGAAACATATGGGATAAAAAAGACTGGAGGGAAATTCAGAGGTTATTGTGACTTGGTTGAAATTTATGGTCAAATAGTTTTGATCATCAAAAGGACAATTTATGATGTCCCTGCTACTAGGAGTTTAGTAGCTGAGAATAATTTAACATTTCATTACCATTTTTATTGCCATTTTGGAAAACACATCATGAACTCAAAACAGATAGTCAACCTCATTTATTGAGCATCACAGCATAAAGAGCCTAGCATTCTACAGTGTGGAGAGAATACAGAAGGAACTTCTGTTCATATATCCAAAATCTGTTTTGCCAATGCATATAATCTTATAATGATTTTGAGACCCCAGAAAAGTTGTGAGTATGATCGCATCCAAAAGGAAGCTGTCAATATTTAAAATGGCCAAAATGCTAATGAAATATTACTAAAGGGAAGAGCAAGCTATGGAACCATGCATACAGAATCATATAAATAACACGTACAGATACTACCAAAATATTAATGGTAACTACCTGTCGTGGTTAAATTATAAGTGATGTTTGCTCTCTCTATGCCTTTCAGTGTTTTCCAAGTTTTCAATATTGAGCATGTACATGAATAAGGAAGACAGATTTCATGTTTAAATTAAAGGGAAATAAGAGTTTTCATTGTTACAAATCTAAGATGAACACATACATAATCAATATTAGTGATTTGATAAATCCAAGAAAAATACTTATTAGTGAAAGAATAGTAGAAAAAATAATAAAAAAGCACGTGGAGAGAGTTGCAGGAGAGAGAAGAGAGAAAGAAGAATCATCTTTCCTTCCCTCCAAGTGGCAAGAATATAGGATTGACACAGGGTGATCTAATGCCCAGGTTTGACTCTCAGTTCTTGGTCTGCAAACTGAAGGGTCAATTACAATTTGAGCCAGGAGGGGGCAGCAAGGAGCTGTTCAGTAGAACACGCGCGCGCGCGCGCGCGCGCGCACACACACACACACACGCACCCCAAAACAAAACAAAACAAAACAAAACCCCAAACCCAAAAAACAAACCCCCAAAGGCCTTTAGACTGGAAAAGGGAGGTAGTGGATCCAAACTGAAAGGGGTGAGGGGGAGTGATACAGGGTCAGTCAGGGAGTGCATGCATAGAGGCAAGGCAGAATGAGAAATGATGAGGAAAAACATTATCCAGCAACTGATAACTGAAAGCAGTAAGGGCAGCATAGGCCAAAGCTGAATTCTGTGGCAAGTTTAGGTATCAAGAGAGAAACATCTAAAAAAAGAGAAGCAAACATCTAAAAACATTGCTCCATGGGATGGAAATTAGAAGGACTCCTAGAAAAGATTTCTAGAAATCTTTGTTGTTTCAAGCGTCAGGAGCCCGTGGGGTCCCATCTAAACTGCTGATCAACAGAGCTGTAAATGAAGCCTTCTGGACTCAGACACAAAACTCCTGTCCTCACTCCTCTCTGACCTGCATGCCCAGGGAACCATGTGATTTCCCTACAATAGGAGAACAGAGAAGCTGCAGGTACATGTGATCGAATCCAAAGATACCACCCATGCCCAGTCATACTCAGCCACATTCACAAATTAAACCTTCCCGATTATCCACTGTGGAACAGATTTTTAATCTGGTTTAATTCTAACCCCTTTTCTAGTACTTAATGTTTCGTTTGGGAACTAGCAATGCAACAGGCTTGGATTAGATAAACTCAGAATATTCATCTTTTACTGCCCCTTCCTGGAGAGGAATTAGCCTCTTTCTATTTCTTTGCCCTCTGCCTGCTGAGTCTAGACGTGGGGTTGTCTATAGGTCAGGAGCATAGAGCTAGGATTTTTAAAAAAACAAAATTCAACTGAGTAAATTTTAAAGATCTTATTGGCTTTATTCGACAAATCATGAATCAGGCAGAATCCCATCTAGCAAATAGAAAGGATCTCTGAAGATTTGTACAAAATGAAAGACTTTCATAGGCAGAGGAAGGGAGGACAAGGAAATTACTAGCAGAAAGGGGGATAGCTGCAGGTAAAGTTATTTTTCTTTGGGGAACAGCAGGAGTCTGTCAGAATACTTCACTAGTGCTGAGCAGGTAATTCCTGATGGACTGGGTTAAGGTTCGACTCCTGGGAGAGGTTGAAACTGTATTTAATTTAGGTATTAAGTCTTGGTTCGGTGGCATGGCTTAGCATGAGTGACTCTATTTGGGGCCTGTTGTCTCCTTTTTAACAGATTCAAATCAAAGTATGTCCAGTGGTAAAACCTAACATTACTGTTGTCTCGGCTCTCTGAGCCTCGGTTACCCTGTCTTAAAAATAATCCCGATATCAAGGAATTGTGAAGAACAAATGGTATCATCAACTTATACAAAGCATTTTGTAAGATGGCCAGAATAGTGTAGGTGCTCAGTTAGTTTTTCATCTTTTGCTATGTTCCCTAATAAACCTATAAAACCCAAAATACAGTGTCTTTTCATGGGGCTCATTAGAAGACAGACCATCACACATTTTTTCACCCCTCTTTTTTCCCTAGGACATATTTTAAGTATTTATAATTGCTATTGAGATTGGTGACAATTTCCATTTCACAAATTGGCTTTTCTTACATCTTATGTCTGAAGTCCTCTCTAAATGGTTCTCAAATATATTAATTATGCATAATTTCTCAACTGACATATGAAAAGGCTAACTTTCAAATGATTTCAGAATAAATGGAGTGCCAACTATTGAATAAATAGCCTTCCCTCAACCAGTGATAGCAATGTGTTGATTTGAAATCAGGTCATAAACTTGCCTAAAGAAGGGAGAACTCTGAAGTGTCCCTGAGCAAGTGGGCAGGTGTTTCTGCATGCAGAAAGGCAAAATCCACTGTGGGGGATTGGGCTGAATGGAAGACAGAGAAGGCACTCTGAAACTATATTTTCTTGCCTTTAAAAAAACTCACTGAATTTACCCCTTGAGGTCCTTTGGCTATATAAATTTGATGCTGCTAACAAGAATATTAAACCAGTTTGCATAGAGAGTATGAGTGGTAGGATAATGTGTGTATAGCACTTTGGAAATAAAAAGTGTTAACCCCCTCCAGTATGTTCTTCAATCAAGAATAAAAACGCCCCTTTTAAAAGCTCAAGTAATTATTCCCCTGTGAAAATAAAGCCTCTGAGTCAATTTAATATTACCGATAAAACTACAATGGTAATATGAGTACTTGAAGGAACAGTTTGGGCTCACTCAAATTTGTGTCCTTAAAGGCAATAAATAACTTTATCATCTTGACAGGTAAGATCACCAGAAGTGCTTTGAACAGAAATGGGACCCTGTCTTTCTGAGTGAATGCTTTCATCTGAGGACTTCTCTTCATATATCCACAATGCCACCTTCAATTCAAATGACATTTATTTTCTAAAAATATGAAAGAACTTCCATTTTCCTCTCTTTGTTTGCACTAATGTTCAAGGAGTTTTTCCTACATGAAGTAGCAGGACCCGTTAGTCTCAATAAATTATCGCAGCTGGGTAAGAAGCAAAAGTGGGGGAATGAACCTCAAATTCAACATCCAGGTCCATCAAAAACTACAGTAATGCATTCACAGCTCTGCTAAGAAATGGAAACACCTTTCCTCATCACTTGATCTCTTCGGCTTTAATAAGGCAGGCCCAAGGAGCACCACACCATAGATAAATTGGGGACATCAGCAACAATGTAATGAACACAGAATAGAACCACCGACATTCCTGGCCTGCTTTATATACCTTTCAAAGCATTTCACATGTATTATCACATCAAATATTATTTTCCACTTTTGAATCAAGGAAACTGAGGTATACAGAAACTAAATGTCTAGTTCTCAGTTACAATATCATGTTTGTTCATGTAAACTCATGAATAGAAGAATCCACTCAATGGTCACAGGCATCATCCAAAAGTTATCTGCAGATTGAAAATAAGAAAACTTGAAAATAATTGAAACTGGACAGTATTCTCATTCCTCCAGGGTTTCAGAGGAATCTTTATATTTAAGAGGAAGGCCAAAAATAGAATGACACTTAACTAGGCAACAATGTGTTTGTGAAACCTTGACCTAACTGTATTTCTGGATTTTCTGTGCTAGGACAGCTATCTCCTTTTTTTTTCTTGTGAGTTTTTCCTCTACTAAAGTGGGAATGTTTGATGAGAGCATAACTGATGATAGACACAATAAGAAATGGACTTCACATGGTATTTTTGTAAATATTTATTTCACTTCATTCCTACCAGAAATAGCCCATGTCTTTTGCACAGAACCTCAAATTTGATATAGAAAACATGGTAAAAAGATAGTTAGGAGGATTCCAGGAGAACCCCAGGCACCTAGAAACTCAAGAACATTATCTGCCAGTGACCACATTTGGGCCAAAATTAGTATTTGAAGTATTCATTTCTCCTCAGATATGTCAGATATCTAACATGATTTGTGTTGTGTGATATTAGCTACTTAAATCGTAATCTCAAAAGCATTATGATGGCAAGAATTAAAAAGAGGCTTTGTAGAGTAACAATATGGTAAGACTTGCCACAGAGACAGCTTGCTTATGAATCTACTTTGATGGAGGCTTCTTTAGTCACAATCTATCAATCTAAACAAAAAGCTCCAAATGAGGAGTGGCAGCATTCCATAAAATATTCAAAATGCACCCATCATTTATTTAGAAGTGGTACCTCAAAGCTCCTTTAAAATATTCTCTCAGAAAATCTGTTAATGGTTTTTGTTTTTTGTTTTTTGTTTTTGTTTTTGTTTTTGTACACAACACATAGTATCTTTACATTGAGTGTGGAAAGAATTCTATTCAGTGCCCCCACAGGCGTGGAAATGCAAAGGGATGATGAGATGTAATCTGTACTGAATGAGTGATGGGGCAGACAACTAAGGGGGAAGAAGTCATTTTAGAATTCTCAATGTGATGTACAATACAGCTGTGGGAAATATTGCTGATAGAAAAATATCTTTGCTTAGAGTTGGTGTTCCACGACAATAAGCCCTGCCAGAGAAGGTTTCAGATTTTGCTCTCTTCTTCCACCTGTAGGTAAAGTTGTCTGTGGAACAGATTCCTTTTTCTTCGGTCGCCCATTAAATATTGGTCTTACCAAGTTTTTTTTTTCTTGGATACCAATTCTTTTATGTTTGTATGTTTCTCCAGGCCTACACCTCCCTCTTGGACCTCAGCTATCAGCCACGTGGTGGGGATATTCCCATTTTTATCTCCACCAGAGACCTCACCTTAGAACTTCTGTCTCAGTATTTATCACAGGACATGGCAACCTGGATGTATTCATAAGTACCTTAAAACTTCAGCTTAATGGGGAACTCACAACGTCCACTCCACTACTTCAACATTTCTAGTATCCTTTAACTCAGTAAATGATACCACCATCCATTCAGTTGTGTTAGAGATCTGAAAGTCACCTTGACCCTTCTCTCTGCCTGAAGTCATTAATCTCTACCACTAGCTAGTTGAGATTCTCATTATTTTTTTCTGAGACTACCAGAACAGCCTTTAATGGATTTCCTTACCTCTGACATTTTGCCGCTGAGGTTCCTTCTTCACACAGTCAACATCATGCTCCTACCAGCTTATTCCTATGCCTAAAAACCTATAGTAGCTCACCAGCTCTTATATAATGGTGTAAGTCCCTCAAGATTGACTATTAGCCTCCTGAAGCCCACCTCACCATCAGGTTTCATCTTCTCTTTAAGTTCCAGAACATGGGAGATCTTTGAGGTGCTTACATATACCACACTGTTTCTTGTCTTTCTCTGTTCAGAGTTTAGCTTAACTACTCTATGATATTGCTGCCTTGGCATCCATTTGTTTGGTCAGCCAGTGGAGAAGTGGGTACTGAAGCTCAAAGCCCCTCACACAAATGTCCTAGATAAACAGCCTACAGAGTTACAAGTAAATGTGTGTTCCTAATAGGACTTCCCTTGTGATAAACATCCTCCTCTACCTCCCAGGATCTTCCCCTTGTGCACCCCTTAGTTAAGACCCCTGTGGAGCTTACCAAAACCCCACTTGTTTTGGTTTAAATTGACCCATCTGGCTTTAGCATAGGAACCCAAAAGCACTCCACCCATGAACCCTAATAAAGGCATGTGCCCCAAGACTTGCTGCTCTCTCTGCCTGCACTCTGCCTTGACCTCCCGGTAGTGGCTGTGTACTTCCTCCTGCACCTATTAGTAATTATCTTTTCTATTTCAGTTCCCTTATAGTCTGTTGTTGAGCAGTGGCTCACCATCTGACATCCCAGTCTCTACTTAACAAATGTTAATTTAACAAAACTACTCTTCTCTTAGTTAATCTGTTCTTTTTGCCAGACAATTCTTTGTTCTGTTTGCATTTATATTCTTTATCTTCAGTAATGTTGCCCGAAAACAAATTCTGAGATGGGGAGTTGTGAGAAAAGACAGTAGTTACTGGGAAGTGTCCCTGCAGGGAAGTTGAGACAGTGGGGTTGGGCAGAGAGGAATAGAAATGCACAACAAAAGGCTCAGATGATCCCAGCGGGAGCTCAGAAGCTAGGATGGACCTTCAATACTTTCCTGCCTTGAGACTGGAGAGCTGGGCTTTTAATTATCCCCTTTCCCCGTTAACAAGTCATTGGATACCAATGTCTCCATGAGGGGACATGACCTTGACTAAGGCAGACAATTCATTCTAAGGCTCCTAGCATCTAAATGAAAGAGTGCCTAAGTCCTAAAGGCAAATCTAGTGCCTAAGTCCCAAAGGCATGGTTCACTACACCTGACCACTTACTACCTATCCTTAAAGGTTCTCAGCCATTGCCTCCTTCAAAAAGTCAAGAGGCTTTGCAGATATTCCCCAGACCCTGGATAAGGCAAATGTCCTGAGCAATCCTATAAACCGTCTTCCTATCTCCACCGCTGTTACTCTGCAGATTTTTCTGTCTCCCTTGCTAGAATGTGAGATTTGAGATCCAGGACCTTTGCTTACTCATCTCAGTATCTCACAGTCCACAACGCAGAGCCAAACACAGAGCAGGAGCTCCAAACATGGTTGAATAAATGAACGAATATATGCTTGATCCCACTCTATAAATTCTTTGATTATCTAATGAAATTGTAGTTTTGAGACACAAGTTGGTTATCCAGTCAGTTGTGAGATGCGTTAAAATGGAATGTTAAGAAAAGTACTAAAATATACTAATATTTACTTTATAAAAAAACTAAGCAAAACACATGCAAGGTGATCCCTATAGTAACATGACTGTCAATCATTTGCATTTCAGTATGTTCATTTGAGTGGGAGAAAAAGGGTGAGTTTACATCTATCCATAGAAGTGGGGTGCACATAATACCGAATCTTAGCCCATCTATTATACGGTCTATAAGGAACAACTTCTAATAGTTGTGGTGATGGCAAATTATTCATGAAGCTTTAGTTTTTCATAAAATTCTTGTGAATGCGGCAGTGAACTGTACACATGAACATCAGCTTTCTCTCCTACCACACTGAAGAATCCAGAAATGTGAAGAATCCTGTAAAAGCACTTTGATTCTAGCCAATAGTTTCAACATTCTGTTGTTTCAAGGTCTTCATGGAAACACAGTTTTCATTCCTTTTCCTTGGCACCACCTGATAGAAATGTTATTGAGGAAGGGAAAAAAGGTTAAGATGTCACCATAAGGGGAAGAGGAGGAAGCTATGCTAGGGCTCAATAATCTCGTCTTTTTCCATTTTCCCAAAGAAACAGAGATGGAGGGATAAAAGATAAAACAAAGTTGAGTTCTTTAATCCAAAACAAATACTGGAAGCTATACTTCTTGTAGGAAATGTAGCTTGGAGGGAAAATGAATTTTGAGGAAAAAAAGTGCTTTGTTTGAAATGTATTGTAAGCTCTCTCCTTGTCTGAGCCTCCAACTGCTTCTGGGTCATTTGGCTAATGGCATAGACCTCATCTCCCGCTAAGTGGGCAATGACAATCTTAGTTAGTTTTTCTTCAACTGACTAACTGTGTTTAGACCAAAGAAGAGACAGAATGATCTAATTATAAATGTTTAAAGGCATTATTAAGTACTTGGCTTTTCCAAGAAAACAAACGGAGTTGAGAGTTCTTCAGTGGGGCTAATGAAATCAGGGTTTTGTTTCTGCCTTTGTGGCTAACGTACTGTGGTATACAAACACACTTTCATCCCTCTGAGCTTCAGGTACAGGGGCTGGACTACTTGATGCTTAACATGGCTTTTAGGTTCTATGACTCAAGAGGGGCTGTGTGAAATGCTGGGACTCTGAAGCCAAACTGCCTGAGCTCAAATCCAAAGGTGCCCCTTAAACTGTCCGAACTTGGGCAAGTCATCCCACTTGTGGGACTAGTCTTTACATTGCAAAATAGCAATATTAAGTTAAGATAGTACCTATCTTAACTGATGTACTGTGTTGAATATGTTAATATATAAAGAATATTGAACAGCTGTGTGAAATGCTGGGACTCTGAAGCCAAACTGCCTGAGCTCAAATCCAAAGGTGCCCCTTAAACTGTCCGAACTTGGGCAAGTCATCCCACTTGTGGGACTAGTCTTTACATTGCAAAATAGCAATATTAAGTTAAGATAGTACCTATCTTAACTGATGTACTGTGTTGAATATGTTAATATATAAAGAATATTGAACAGTCTTTAGCTTATTATAACTGCTATGTAATATTTTACTTATTAACTTATAATCTATAAAGAACATTACAATACCACTGTAGATCAAATAGGAAGGCTTTTTTTTTTCACTATAATCTAAAAAGTCAACAAATTGTATCCCTGCTCCTATGTACACAAATTGTGAAAAAGAAGTCACCAAATGTGGATTCTACCTACATTCTCTAAGGAGTCTGTTTGGAATCTCCAAAATTATTTTAACCTGTGGATTCCACAATCTCTCTCTTCTGACCCATTCTAGGTACTCTTTTCAAGTTAATAACTTAAGAAATTGCCTCCCATGCTTGCCTTTTCTAAAAATTGCCCATTTCTACTTGAATCATTCCAAATATGTTAATCAATTTTATAGACTGCTCGATTACTTGTAAACTATCAACATATATATTTTAAAATCTTTTTTTAAATCTGGTTCCCCCAAAAGATGGATAATAGTGAAAAATTACCAAAAGATGTCTTGCATTCCTGGATTATAGCCTTTAACTATAATAGACCCAGCATATAGAGAAATCTTATTACTGGAAGAATTACACAATCTACAGTAGCCAGTTGTTAGCAGGGCTGCCAGAAAGCAATGTGTTCCCTTCTGAAATTACATACTTATTGCTCATGTTGTTTTATTTATTCTAAAGGTTAAACGTTTTGCGGCCCTTAAAATGTTATATGTCATTCTTTGAAATCATATTTGAAAAATGCTGAATTCAGGGTTTTATTTCCATAAAACTTACTAGTGGAAAGAGAAAGAGTCATTCTTTACATTCTGTTCTTTCAATGAAAAGAGATCATTTAGAAACAATAGCATCTACTTTTCTAAACAAGGGAGTTTTTTCCCAACCTGGGGCTCATATGTTTGAGAACAAGCCAAAAATTTCATGTTTTTTTAATTACTGAGCCAAGAACCATTTGAAGTGTGGTCCAAAACCAAAGGATAGGAGAAAGGAGTAAAAGAGTTTTTGCAATTGACTTTAACTAGAAAGAAAAAAAATAAAAACGCTCACACTGTGGTCTTTTGAAAGTTGTTTCAAATCTACCCAAACAACAAATGTTTTTCAGGTGACATGTAAGAACCTGTTGAATTCAGAATTTAACCAAATAGCCTTCTGGGCTGAAAGAAACAGGTAGACTCGTTTCGACTCGTTCTTCCTGTGAACATTTCTGAAAACATACCTTCAGAAATAATGACATATTTTAGAAAGCACCATCCTTCCCTTTTCTGAAACTATTAAATTATTATAAGCTAAGTACATATTCTCTGAATTAATAATATGCTATTTTCAAAGTCAACAGTCTTGTTAATTTGCATGAGTTTCTTTTTCCCTTTGGAATAAACATATCCTGGATGTTTCCCAGCACTCTCTTGCAAACATATCTCCTTCTAATTACCCTTCCCATAGAATTGGTGGTTCAGCAGACTCAGTGCAAGGAAAAGAAAGCTGCTATTATTCCAGAGGTGGGGTAGTAGGGAGCTATTGCAGTTGGTCTTAGGATATTTCTGTTTTTTGAATACTAGTTTTCAGCTGGGGCACAGTTCTTTTCTCTACCTCTCCCTTCCCCAGAAAACTGAGAATGACAATATTTTATATCAAGATTATATAAGCCACATCATTATAATATAGAATCATAGAATGTTAATACCTGAAGGAATCTCTGATGGTCTAGTCTAGTTGTCTAATTTGACAAAAAAGAAAGCTAACTTATAATTAGACTAAATATTTTGTGGTTTAATAAAGAATAAGACGGGAACTCAGGTCTCCTGCCTTTCTCTCCTATACTCTTTTCATTGTGACATCTTGCCACTCATACCATTGTAATTGAAACACAGTTTAATTAGGTGCCATATATAATTTTGACTCTGTTTTCCCAGGTACAACCAACTTTCTATATTTAATGAAATTAATCCCTTAGCTATGGTTATCCTGTTTCCCTAATGGACAGAATGAAAAAGGAGGTAGTTGTATGATATATTTCAATTATTTAATTTAAATATGACTTTACCAATTGGTATCATGATCTGGCAGTTTAAAATGTCAATAGAAGATTAATATCATTTTGGACAAATTTTAGCTTCAGGATCTGGTCAAATGGACACAGAAACTATTCAGGGAGGTAAAGGGATAAAACAGAATTTCCAGTAACCACCTGGTTTATCAAAATGGAATGACCATATGAATCAGAAAATAGAGACCCAGATGTATATCAGAAACTGAGAACAGGCATTAAAACAATAAGGCAGACAAAATGAAAGTGCTATTTTTCTCATTTCTTTTCTCCATGTGAGGAAGATGCTGGTCAGTCCTCAGAGCTCCATGTCAGTCCCTGCCTCTTGTCCAGCTTTTCTTAATAAACATCATCTGGTCATATATAGCCACCCTCCCCAAATCTAGAAATATTGTTCCAAGAAGAATGTAAAAACTGTCAGGAACTTCATAAGTCAACTTGCTGGAGGCAAAAATAGCAATCACACCTTAATAAAACACTCAGGTGGTGAAGTGGGAGCAGCAGAGCTTAGATAGAGGAATTTGGCAGTCTGTCTCTTCTCTTATGACCAGGGCTACTGGAACATCTTGTTGCTACTTAGGTGCCTGATACTTTAGCGCCTGGAATTAAGGGGAGCCCTGTCTTCCTCTCTAGATGTGCATCTGAGACTTGTTTTCTGCCATAGTTCTTTCTCAACATCATCCTTGTACATCCTATCCTCTCTGCTCTATATCACCCTGGAGATTAACATTTATGATGGATTCTGACTTCATGCACTTCTCTTGCTCAACTCCTACTTGTCCTACAGTTGAACTAGAATGTCATTCTTTGTTTGGATTTGAGTCCCAATTGTCAAACTCCCCTTAAAACTGCTGTTCTCATGTCCCTGTTTACCCCAAACTCCTTCTTTCTCCATTATCTTTCACACTTAGCACGCTGTGCAGCCAGTGTGTTAACACCTGGTGAGATCTGAGAATGGAAAACTGGCTTAACTTCAGCTTGTCCAGATGTGGCTTCTACTCTTCAGAAATGAAGATCACTAAAAAAAAAAAAAAAAAAAGAAGACCATCTTTTGGAAAAGCTGGCCATTGTACATAACTACACCTTTTATAACCTGTTGAGAGCCATCTAATACCTTTAGACCAATGGTCTTCAAAATGAAGTGCAAATACCACAGCAGGTATGAAAACTGATCCATTGGATGAGATGTGGAAGGAAATATCAAGACTGTCATTTGTATCTATTTTTGTCTTGTTTTTTATTTTATACTCTTGCAAAAATGGAACGTTGTACACGATATATTAATATAGTAGTATTGGTGTATAATTTATAAATAAATAGCATATATTAGAGGCAAAGGCAAAAAATATATTTTTTAAAGATTTTATTTATTTGAGAGAAAGAGCATGAGCAGCGGGAAGGGGTAGAGGGAGAGGGAGAAGCAGACTCCCTGCCAAGCAGGGAGCCTGATATGGGGCTCCATCCCAGGACCCTGGGATCATGACCTGAGCCAAAGTCAGATGCTTAACTGATTGAGCCACCCACGTGCCCCTGCAAAAAATATTTTGACTGAAATAAGTGCATGACCAAAGCCTTGACAGACTACTGCCTTACTGGAACAAGCCCTGGGTGACCCAGAGTAAGTAATCAATAAATCATATTTGAGTAATTGGGTAATTGATGGATAGACAAAGCAAGTAAAACTATTGCTGCATGCTCTGGTACACTCCTCTTAGAGTCTTTCTTCATCATCTTGGGACTTGTCCTCAATTCTATTTTTGGTATCATTCATTCCTAAAAGTGTTCAGGAAAGAGGAATTTTGTCATCAATAGCAAGTAATGTCAGTAGGTTGGCAACTCATAGGATTATAAAGTGATATAGGTGAAACTAATGAAAAAGACAAGTTTCATGGCCAAAAGTCTCCACCAAGGTCTGAGTTGAGCCTCAGAAAGTATTTTCCTTGATTCCATGGGGCTTTAATTTTTTCATCTCAGAATTATTGAGAAAGCCAATCAATATCTTAACACTCAGTCACCTCGTTGGTAAAGAAATCTCATCAGAGATAGCTTATTCCTTGCCATGATATTTTTGAAATATTCAGCTTGATTTAGAACTATCCATATGTATACAGGGGTAAACAATGAAATTCTGAATCCAGCATTTAAATGAAGCCTAAAATGACAGATTGGTGTAGTTACAGGTTAGAGTGTTTGAAATTGTCATATGTGTGTTCTATACTCAGTGCAGATTATGCTCATGGAACTCAAAAATGTAAATGACATGATGTTGACAATTTATTATAAATCAAGGGTAATGTAAAATAATTAACGTGACGTAAAATACCTTGTAAGATATAAATAATATAAGTGTAAAATAATTTGGAATTTGGCTGATGACTGTATTTGAAACACTAAGTCTTTGGGGCTGAGTGAGAGACCCCTTATCTGACTGGCCAAGTCTCCTTAACACCATGTGGAATTGTTGCTTTCTTTTCACTATTTTAATCAGAGTAACTCTAATTCTTTTTTGAGAAACAACCATCTAATGAGAGATAAAATTTAATAACACCTATAGAAAGCTCATGCTTTTCATGGAAATTAGATTCTGGAGAAACGCAGGTTTCTGTGGAAACATACTTAACATGAGGATTTGGGAACACATGTAGGTCTCTGAAAATACCTCACTTTCAGAGCTAATAGCAATAATCCTAGTATGGAGCGCCTACTATGTGTTAGGCTTTGTACTAGGTGCTTCAATTAATTTTCTCATTAAATCTTCACAATAATCCAATGAGATTAGAAACTAAGATTTTGGGACATTAAGGGCTTATTAAAGGTCACAAAGCTTGGAAATGGTGATGCCAAGTTTTAAAGGTAGATTTATCTCATTCCAAATCATCTGTTCTTTAAAATTAAATTGTGTTTACTGACATTTTTTTAATTATTGAAAACCCAAGAGCTACTACAATAATATATGTACTTTGTCCCATATGTCTGTCATAAATCTGGGCTTTTCCAGAAAGAAAAAAAAGGAGGAGGGGGTTTAAGCATGTGAAGAACTGTAACACTGCACTAACATTCTCCTTCCATCTGTAGCATAAAATTGCTTCCTGACATAGTAAAATACACAAAGTGAAGCTCTTTCCAAGGTATTTGGTGGTAACAGGGCAGTTAGAAGTAATGGTAAGAATTGAATGAGAGATATGAAAATATCTGGGGAAAAGAAAATAATCATGAATCTCTCATGAAGAATGGTCTTTGGAGGGGTAGGAGAGGGAGGGGATTCTCTGCCTTTATAACAGTAAGTAAAGGACCCCAAGCTTTCAGTGCCTGAGAAAAGAGAAAGAATCTAAGTAACCAAGGCTGTGGGAGAGATGCTTATTCCCCTACTCTGAGTGAAAAGTCAAGGTCCAGAGAGAGTGAAAGGAAAGGAGAACAAGTCAGTGTTGAGAGGGAGGGTGAGGATTTGAGGAGAACAGCAAGCTCTGAGAAGATGGACAATTACCCCTCTAAAGACAGCCAATCTTCTAAAGAGAAGACTCCCTCTTGTTGATCCTGCTTAGTGAATACACAAACATCCTTTCTATTTGAGGGAAATCTCATCATAGGTGGGAGGTAAGGGTGATTATCCCCTCTTCTGCCTGCTAGAACATGGCACATGACCTCTGCATGGCTAGTCAGAAGCTCTTACAGGACTTCAAACCAAAAACAAGTGGAATCAGTTAGAAATTACTCACAATAGTTGTAAGGTAATGCATTTTCCAAGGGCAATGGAACCATTGGTGGTGTCCTTCAACAGACCAGCTTTGTGGCAGAGATACACCTATAACTACCTCCTTTGGCTCCTGCCAATCCTGGCTCTATAGCTTTTCTACTGATACCCTTCTAATAAATCCCTTAACCAGAATTTGTTTCTGTTCTTGCAATAAGAACCATGATTATTACACACTGAAATGGATATTCATGGTGAAAAATATGCCTAGGAGATATAAAATTAAAGCTTCTACTGAGAAATACTTGGAAGAACTTGAATAAAGAATGAATCACATCCCAAAGCACTATTTGAACAAAGGCTATCCAGGGTTAACAAGGGAAAAAAAAATGGGCAGGATAGAGCCCTGTCAAATGTCCCATTGAAACTAAAAGAATGTGGACTAATTACCATGTGTGCACAAGAGTTCTATACCGATGATATTAATCATAGGAGCCCCTTCTCTCTGTGGCTCCAAGTGAGCCTTTGGGGTCCTCACTGGTGGCTCATTTAATACCTTATTATACACCTCTTTATCTTCTTTGATATGTGGATATTCTCAAGCTCCCTAGTGTGATCAAAATCTACAAAGATCTAGAGATGGAGACTGAAATAGACCCAAAGTCAATCCCACTACTACTTTCTAAGCATCATTCACAACACAATCCGGTGAACATCGTCTTGGGAAATTACCATAATCATATTGACTCTCTAGAAATCCATAACTCAGCTCCCCAAAATAAGAACACACAACTGAATTCTATAATTAATCCACGTTGTGGCAGTTTGTGAATTATAAGTTATAAACTCAATATTGAGTACAGTAGTCCTGCTGTTCTCAGAATGTGAATTTTCATGGCTCAATTCCTATAGCAACCTTTCCATTGCTAAATGCCCATATTCCTCACAACCAAGACTTGTTTGTCAATAACTCGAAAATTACCAATTCTTATGGATTGTCTTCTTTGTAAAGCTTTACTATTACTATTTTGCTTGAAAGATTAAAAATTCCATGATTCAATTTGTAAGTATTAATTTAGATTCTGGTGCCAAGGATAAGTTATATCTAAATTACATACAGCCTTGGGTTATCCATTCTGTTCTTTCGATCTCCTACCTCCACTAATGAGTATAATTAGAAGATGATAATGAGAGTCATCTGTATGATTAAAAATTTTCTTGGAGAAATAGATTCTTTCATTCCAAAAGAACTCAAAATATGAAACCATAACATCTTCCAGAATGATCATCAAGGACACATTGCCTACTGGAGAAGTTAATGTCCAGTACTCAGGACTCAGGTGATCTATAATTGTTTTACTGCTTAGCCTCAAGGACATTATCTATACCTTATGGTTTTGAGAAACCACTACTCTTTTGTATCGATTTATTTGCTCTTAATACTAGAAGAATGTATAGTGCATAGAATTATGTGGCTTCCGCAACTGGAGTCTCTCAGCTGTTGCCTTCTTTTTTATGCTGAGATTATTATGGGTAACCTAGGAAGATATATAAGCTTTATCAATTTATTCCAAAACTGGGATCTTTCTAAGCAGATAAGCACTAAGATTGCAGGATTTCTTTTTTCCTACTCTTTTATTAGAGTAGAAAATTATCACTCTGAAACAACTTTGTAAGTAAAAGTTCTCCACAGTAAGAATGAATGATGTTTCTGTACACTTCAGAAAGATACTTGAATCATTTCACAACTTGTAATGTGAAGTGTGTCCAGACATAATCCAGACCTTGATTTCTTATATCATTGTGCCAGCACAAAACTTTCTCTCAAAGGCTATGTTCTGTTTTAAGGTCTCATTATGGGGAGCATTTACAGCCAATGCTTTGCCTAAATCAGAGCAGAATCTACTGCTAAACCCTTATATTGGGAAAAAGAAGTACATAATTTTCCACTTTTCTTAAACTCAGTGTCCTTATCTAGAAAACATTGTGGAATTTCAGGAAAAAAAAACACCTTAAATTTAGAAAACTCATTTTGAGCCTTTGTTCTGCCAATTACCAACTGTGTATTCTTAAAAATTCATTTAAGATAAGTCTTATTATCCTGATTTTACTGATGGGAAGGCTAACACCTACCTCAGAGTTGTAAGAATTAATGAGATAAAATAAACAGTCCTTCACAAAGTAGTTATGTATAGTTTTATCACATAGTTTCTTTTACCAAGGCTGGAACATATAAACATGCTTTCATATGAGCAATGAGAGGCTTGACATTATTAAATTGGTCCTTTAATTTTCTTACACATACACACACACATTTTGTTTATTCTTTCATTTAACAAATATGTGCTAACTGTGTAATTCTAAATCTTAATCACCAGGGAGAATTTTATGTGTTGAGAATAGTGTGGCAGTTAAGCCACATAGACCACATTATTGGTGACACACTGTGGCTCCTCAGATACAGAGAGTGAGTCAATGCTATCATGACATTGAGGGTCAATCTGTACATATAATGTTCATTAGTTTAAGCATTTCAAACAACACATTGAGCTCAAATTCTGAATTAACTGAACTGTCAGAACTGTATGCCATCCTAAGAATGCTTTGTAGAGTAGCACTGTTCTGTAAAAATAACTTCGTCTTATATTAAAAAAAAAACCTGAAAGATTCTGGAATGCCATTTCTTTCCAAAAGAGTAGCCATATTTGAATTTTCTTAGCAGCTTGCTGAGAGAGTGCAAAGCTAACAAGAATCAAAACAGACTCTTTACATAGTTTGTTTGGGTCTAGAGGAAATCTGTCCATGAGCTTTTGTGAAGGGGCCAACATGTCAGCATATGCCTGACTACAGTGAGTTTATCTTTCAATTGATTTAGTCCATTCTGGGGAATCAAGATGATGCATGAGTATGGCACATAATCAAGCTCTTTCTCTTTTCATTGACAGAGATGATAGAAATGTTCTTATTCTTTTAGATCACTCGATTAGAAATAATAGAGTCAGAGACTATGCTTAAATTCCTACTACAGTTATTTTGTTCATGTTTTAAGATGCTATTAACATGTGGTATAATTTTTGCAAAGTAATGGTTGTCTAGTAAAGAGATGGGATAGATCCATAATTCTGCTGCCTTGGGGTTACACACAATTTCCTGGAACATATGTTCTATTAATGGAGTCTGAAAGAAAGCTTTGGCCTTCTAGAAAGGCTTGAAATTGAGCTGCGAATGTGGTGGACATACTTCTGTGGCATTCTTACAAACAACTCTTAATCTTGGATATTCCAAGGAAATGTCAACCCCTATTCAATGTTCCCACTTCTTTGAAGTCTACTTGTATACATATATTGCAAGGGTATGAACTGAGACTAAATTGAATTATATAGCTGAGTAGAGGGCAACTTAGTTTTCTTTTTCTCCAGGTTATCTGTACATTTTCTCCAGGTTATCTGTATAAGCCACAGCCACAGAACTCTGGAGAACATGACAGCAAGTGCCAGAGAGGTACAGCCCACACTGGATAAGAGAATGGCTGTGGCCAGCAGAGTGTCCTTACGTGGAAACATGGGAAGCACTGCCAGAACTACCAAAACATAAGGGGTTTGGGGGAAAGGTGGAGAGAACCAAGGTCTCACAGAAACAATAGAAACATGTGAAGGTACTGGAATGCCAATACCAGGTGGTATAAATGTCATTTGCAATTTTACTCCTATCCACAGGCTGGTGAAAACTGGTGGCATATAGAAAATCAATAAATATTATTTAAAAAGGAAATATGCCCAAGGTGTGCACACACACACGCGTACATGATATATTGTAAAAGATACTTATATAACAAGGTTTAGTGATAGAAAAAGAATTTTAAAATGAGAGGAGTTAAGGGTCTCACAAATTTGTGCATGCTAATCTTATTTCTGATTGAGCATCTACTGAATGATGTTGGGTCTCTGAATAAAACACGTAAAAACCGTTGGTTTTAATTCTGCCTTTTAAAAACTTTCTTAGATATGCTTGTTTTCCCATTCATATTTGGTACATTCCTCAGCTATAGAATAAAATAAGTCTGGAATATGAAGGCTGAAGAAAACTTGCCCAGCCTGACTCTGAATATCAGGAAACAAAACATGCCAGGTTCATCACTATCAGTATGGTTCCCTTTCCCTCTCTCCTCTGTTGCTCCCAGCTATTTCTCTTCAGACATTATGCCTAGTCTTCAAGATCAAACAATTCAATTATCAACTGGCAGAAGCTCCACTGACTGCTCTCTCTTTAGCTTTTGGGAATTCTGGGCTCTCCACCATGTCCTTTGCTTACTTGTCCCTGAAGGTGTTCCTCCCACCTTTCCTTTATCCCTCAGTCACATTTGCTCTCAGGCTGAGATGCAGCCCTCCCTAACTTCTCTCTGCTTCCTTCACCTTAATATCCCAGTTGTCTTTTCTCTTTCTGATACTCAAGTGAGTAGAGTCTTGTGCCAAAGTTTTGAGATAGAAAGCAACATAATGCGTTCAAAACCTCCAAGAAGCCAAATGTAGCTGATGCATGGCCATGCAGAGATTTACACAGGATAAATTAGAGAAATAGGGTTCAGTTAGATAAAATCTTATAGTTCAGCTGTGAAAAAAATTGAATTTTTATCCAAAGCACAATACCATGTCATTGTAAAATGGGAAGCACAAACAATATATGCTGAACATTTATGAAGGAAAGAGATCATTATGTGTTGTGTTAGGGAAGATTTTGCAGAGAAAAGAGCCTTAAAGTGTGGGTAAAATATGCATTGCCAAAAAGGAGGCAGGAGTGTCATGAATGTAAAAGTCATGTCTGGATGAAGCCAAATTAGTATTTCTGGCTGGAAAGATGTGTTTAGGGAGAGTAGTAAATGATAGGTGTGGAAAACCAGAGTGGAGCCATACTATGAAAGGCTTCAAGCTCAGACTGATAAATTTGTACTTTATCCTTCAGAACCAGCCTTCTCCCATGCCTTTTACTTATTTGTCTCCCAGAATCAGCTTTGGGTTCTATTTGCTCTCTTTATCCATCTGCCTCATGGTGAAGGGGTGCCTGCATCTGTTCTGAGTCTCTTGTCAATTTCTCCATGAGGCAGATGGTCTATTTCTATTTCCAGACTTTGCCAGATCCCCCTGAGTTTTTCATCCTCTATCCCTGAGGATTTATTGCCAGTGCAGCAACAGATACCATGTGGCAGATGAGTTTAGAGGATAAGTTTTAATAGATGTATTCACCAAGGAGTTATTCCAGCACATTATCTAATGTTCTTTTCAATAGGTAGCATCTTCTGATCATAAGAAGCAATGGCAAAGAGGAAGGTCAACACAATTTAGATTGGGATAAAGTTAAACTATTTTTATTAGTTCTCTTTGAGTTTGTTTTTTCTCCCCAGCAATGATTTTATTATAACATTTATCCTTTTGGTTGGACCAAGAGACAAAGAAAGTTATTACATATGTCCTATCTTTGAAATGGACTCATGTTACTTTGTTCCATATTCCCCTACAGATCTATATCAAATATCACTGACATCAGCACCCAAATGTTCTGGTCTGCCTCTGCAACCACCACCAAAGCAGTGTAAGAGTCCTTCTTCTTACTTGTGGTTCATCTAGACAGAATCTCCGCTATCTATATTGTGTCATCCACATTGTTAACCCTAACAAGATCTCCTCTGTGTCTATATGGCAGATTATATCTTTACTAAGAGTATCATATATTCATCGTGCAAACCAGCCATGGCATATCCTTGAGTTCCATAGCAATAAACCGCTTCTGGGTCTCTTAGCAGTTATCACAAACTGCATACCAGTAGTCACTAGCCAAGGGAAACCAATCAAAACTGGACTGAATCAGTATAAATTCATTCTTTGTGTGAAAAAAATAAAATCCCTGGATGCTTTCTCTAGAGATGATAAACCCATGGAAGTTCTATGTGCAAATGAGTTGTTGATGTAATTAGGACCTAAGAGTAGATTTCTCCAGCTATAGGCAGCCACATGGCTTGACCACTAAGCATAACATCAACCTTTCACTTTGCATTCTGAAGTCTACAATTACCATAAATCACTTAATCACATGCATTCAAACCTGGTCTGGAAGACACCAAGCTCTCACTGATGTGACATGACAGATTTCTCTGCAGCTGGAATGGAATTTTTGCTGGTAACCAGGCACAGGGGTTTTAAGACTTGTAGCTGAATCTTGAGAACAAATGATGTTCCAGCTATTTTTTTTTTTCTAGGCTACTCCAATCTTTGGCCTTTCCTTCACTAATGGGTTCATTTGGAAAGCAGACCTAAGAAAGGCTAGGGGGAAAGAAGGGAATGGGGAGGAGAGTAGTATTATACTTAGGAATCAAATCTGTTCTCATTTACAACAGAGAATATAATCTTTGGGGAAAGATGAAAACTTATTCTCTTCTCTTTTAAAGCTTAGAATCTTTCTTCTTTTCAGAGTTCAGTAAGATATCCACTCGTTGCTTCTAAAGCTTTTGAGAACTTTGCCTCGAACATAGCCTTAAAAAAACAAATATTCTCCTTAAATATCATAATACTATTTTAAAACCTAAGAAAATTATTTTTTTACTTGAGAATAATATTTTTAAAGCAGATCAAAAGATTGGCCTAGAGCCCTGACAGCTCACCTTTATAATACTTATATTTCAGAGCTGATCTTCATCTCATTTCACATTTATCATTAGAATCTTGCCTTTTTCATTTAAAAAAAATGGTGGAATGCATGCAGACTTACAGTTAAAAGGGAAGAAAAAAAGGATGTCAAAACAGTGACATAGTTCTTCCTTTGTCATTTTCATACTTGCTTAAAAAGGGATCAGAGATCTACACATGAGTGTGTCATATGCACACATACATGTCCTGTGTCTTTTGTGTTCCTGACACTCATAATCTATGGAAGTTTATTTTAACATTTACAGACCTCAAGAGTTAGTCTCTTCTCAGTATCTGGATTCTATTGAGAAGGACATAATGACAGAAGCTAAAGGACAAAATGGAAAGACATAACTGCAAAAAAGGTGAATTAATAAACTTTAGTTTAAAGATGTACATGTAACTGTGTTTTGAATAAAAATGGTAGCCACATTTTGAATGGCTTAGCTTAGCCAAATTTCTTGGTTGCCCCAAATCTGGCAGAGTGACTCCCAGAAATATTTCTAACCAGTTAATCATCCAGGACAACATTTATCAGTGTCTAGACAAAACCTCTAGAGAGAGGGAAAGGAGGCCTAGAAGTGGAGAAATTTTGGTCTCAATTTTGCCAAACTTTAGTCTTTCTCTATCATGTGCCTCCATTCTGGCTTCAACCAGATTGTTCGAGAAGTGAATCCTGGTTTAATTCTGGAGTTCTATTTTTCTATTTTATTTTATTTTATTTTATTTTATTTTATTTTATTTTATTTTATTTTATTTTATTTTATTTTATGAGAGTAGAAATGAAGGGGGATACATTGGTTTGATACTTTTCTGTCCATGTCAAAGACAAAATCCACATTGGAAAAGTGGACCGAGGCTAGCATGAACTTCCATAGAAATGTGCTTTTGATTTAATATTAACATATATGAGCCCAGGGTATATTTGGAGTAAAGATGCCTTGGGGTTCTGGGCAACTTAAGTCTAAGCAGTTGATGATGCTATTGCTTCATGTTGTCTTACACACTGTTTTATCTTAAAAGAGTCCTTGTCCCTGCAGAATAGGTTATGGACACTTGAGTACTGAAAGCCAGAGTATTATAGACTCCAAGAAGAAAAACCAGCAGAGAGAAAATGTCCTTGCTCTTGTCACAGTACATTTTTAGAACTAAGCAGCTGATTTTATTTTCTAATGAAAAAAATCTGTGAGTAAATTTTAATTGTGCTGTGAGGGAAAAAAACCCATTTGCAATTGAATCCAATTACAACTCATTTGTGATTAAGATTTCGTAATATTGATGGGTTTATATTGTTTGCTTATTACTGTCTGTGGAGAATTCAATATGAACAATATATTGAACACAAAATGCAGAAATGCCTATTGTTTCTTTATAAATATTGGATTGGATTTATATTGTATATATAAAAGGATCATTTGTTAAGAGTTTTTTTTTAAGATTTTATTTATTTATTTATTTGTCAGAGAGAGAGAGCACAAGCAGGGGGTACAGCAGGCAGGGGGAGAAGCAGACAGAGGGAGAAACAGGCTCCCTGCTGAGCAAGGAGCCTGATGCGGGACTCAATCCCAGGACCCTGAGATCGTGACCTACGCCAAAGGCAGCCACTTAACCGAATGAGCCCCACCCAAGTGTCCCTGTTAAGAGTTTTTTAAAAAAAAAACTACACATAAATGAAAAGCACCAGCGTTCTGGTCTAATGAAACTCTGTAAGAAGATATTACACAACATCTAACATGGACCCTGCAAATGAAATACTGGGTTAACTTCAGATAATAAACCTCTCCAATTCCCGAACTTCCTCTTGGCAAAATATGTAAAGATGATTTTCTAAGTGATTTGTCAGACATTAGACTTGACAACAGACATTTGATTTAATAGCTAAGCTGTTCATTTTCTGACTTTAAACTATATCATGGACAGACAAAAATTTGTTGTCCCAATTCCCCCTGCATCGTTTTCATTCCAAGTTAACGACCTCATAGAATGGGAGAATCTACCTTTAGCTTATAAGGAAGAAAAAAATAAAGCATAATTGCAAACAATCACAACCACAGTGGGTAATAAAGGAGGATGGTGAAGTAAATTATAGTCTATTTATATAAGCAAAATCCCAAAGACATAAGTATATTCAAAATATGCTCAAAAAGCATTTTAAATGAATAGGAGAAAATTTTAAATGAATTTTTAAATAACAAAAGGCAGAATGGCATGATCATAAATAGTTAAAAGATACATGGAGAAAGTACTGAAAAGAAAAGAGTAAAAATTTAACAATTGTTTTATCTAGTTTGTGAATTATAATTATCTCCTTTATACTTTTGAAATTTCCCAATTTGTATAATGGGCATATATTATTTTTAAAACTGAGAAAACACACGGTGTTTTGTGTGAACAAATGTGAATTATTATTTAGTCCTCTGTGCAAAACAAGATGCTGTCAAACCCTGAAGAGGAAAGAATGGTTTTCAGGTACTCATTTATTATAACGCTTTTCCTTGCAAATCTAAATGACAGTGAAAGCTAAAGGGAGAGAATCAGGTTAATTAAGATTTTGCTCCAACAAAGCTGAAGCCATAGGTATTGCATTCCCTCTGCCCAACACCAGTGTGTTTTCCTGGCCAAGACTCATTCCATAGAAATTGCTTCATTCTGCTCAAATGTTCTCAGTCAATCCCTAGTGTTCATGATTCAGCTGAGAGAAATGGCCTTTTCTAGTTCTCTTCCCAGCAGCCTCTGCCACTTATGCCTTCAAACCAGATCACTAACTCTTGGGAACAATCTTCCCATAATATTTTGGCATTTAAAATATATTAAAGTGAATGGATTTATAAATCTAAAATTTGCTGAATTCCCAACATTGAATTGCCTAGGGTTCCATGCACAAAACAAGATGACAGTTTTTCAAGCCTCATAATTTTTTTTTTCATTCTATTAACAGGGTGGGACAGAAAAGCTCTTTTGTGTGACTGTTTCTTAGGCCAGGAATAGTAGCTGGGTTCTCACAGGGCTGAAGGTGGTGGGGAAGAGAATAGATTGTGCCTTAAAAAACTGGGAACATTAAAAAAAAAAAGAACTGGGGACATTTAGGATATAATGGGATAGGCTTGTATGGAGAAAATGAATATTTCAGATTCAAATGTTGAGGAACTTAATAACACTGGGGAAAGCTAAAAGCAGAACCTGAATTCAGGATCAGTAGACCCAAGAGTCCAGAACAAGGTGAAGTTAGGATTAAAGCAAAAATACTGCACAGAGGGAATAGTGGATCAGCATTACTGGGTCATAGTTTAAAAAATATCTGGTGTGCTAGGCCTCATTTGAGACAGCAAAAGTGAGAAGTCAGATAAGATTAAAGGACTGGAGTGTACAATGTGCCATTCATGGACCATTTAGAGAATCCTCAGTAGCTTGTACCTTGAAGATACCCGTTTCAAAATATAATTAATTTTGCTTTAAAATCTACCCAAATTTCTCATTTAAGTGTTAAAGAAGAAAGTTAATGGTTTAGCTTTATCTGAGCTTCTTGGCCACTAATTCAATATGCTACCAAGTAAGCAATACTAAGTCTCACTCACAGAATGGTCAACACAAGCATAAAAATTATTTTATTTGGTAAATATTAACTCATTTATTTCTATACCTTATTAAGATTGTAATGTATTATTATCAGTGAAAAGTAACCTCCGTAAAGGAGGATTAATATCAATGTACAACATATAAAGTGCTGTTTATAATTAAATTGTTAACCATTGAGATCTCAAGGATATTTATAATGAAACAAAAATAAGTGGTATCTTACTCATGTTTTCATTTGTCACTCATTTTTTGAAAACCTATTATATGTATAACTGGATGTTAAGGTAGAATAGAAGATTGCAAAGGAAAAGAGACACAGCTCTTGCCTTTAAGAAACTTGAACTGTGATGGACAAGAAATGAATGTGAATTTTTTGGAAATATTTTAATAATGATAATAGTAATCATTGGACTAGTCCCTTCAGCTGAAATTACCTCACCACCATCATTTCTTCCTTCTTCACTGCTGATGAAGTACCCCCTCCACCTCCACCCTGCAAAACACCAAGTACACTATGCAAAAGGGAGCACACAGGAAGGAGAGTCAACCCTTATTAGCAACCCCACTTCTTATAAAGTGAAAAGGAGTAGCTCTTCTGGCAGTCCTTGAGTGAGAATAATGATTACCTACATTTGTATATGCCCAGTGCTGGGCTAAGTACTTAATGTACATTCTACTATGAGTGTTTCCTGAACTCAGGATCCAGTTCTGGGACAGAGCAATTGGCCAATGAAGAGGCAGGTCAATACTGGCTATTAAGATGGGACATTTTGATCTATAAGATGTTAATCTGCCGTCAAATGTACTATTAGAAAGTGTGTGGATTGGGCATTCACCAGTCCCAAGGCTGGGGAAAGAAGTCCCTCCAGGCCCTATGAGTCTATAAGGGAGAGAAACACACATTCTATTTAAAGGGTCTATGTCTTCAGAAATAATTCAAAACAGTGAGGTAGTAAGCAACAGTCTGGAAAGTAGAGGGGAAGTATTGAAAAAAAAAAAAAAACCCTCAAATCTAAAATATTTTTAGGGGGAAAACACATCTTTGGTTGGGTTTGTTCATATTCAACACCTCATATCTTTTATCATTCTTTATATTTTCTACATGTTTAAATTTTAATTAATTGCTAGTCACTTCCTTTTCATTATTGGCCCAAGAAATATGAAAGTGTATTGATAATTACATGAAAACACATTTCAAATGCCGAAATCCACTTTTCATTCATTTGTGTGTGCTTGTCTCCAACTCAAGGGCTGGGAGTAATAGAAACTGTGGTTTGACAAAATTGGACAGCTGCCTTTTATCCCAGGGCTGTGCAGGCGACAGTCTGGCTATGGATGCACTGCATTTTAGACTTAGAACTACTTGGCCAAGAATAATAGAAAGATTGCACAATAGGTGTGATTTGATACTCCCCATCACTGTGTAGAGTTAAGACAAATTTATGAATATTAATTAAAGTATAAAAGCACTTATTTCTCAAAGGATTTTTATCCCCAATGATTCCAGTAACTGGGACTTATAACTCTATTCTCATTACGTTGCCGTGGATTATGGTAAACCAGCAACCACAGATGGTGGGTCTTAGGTCTAGGTCATATCTGGACCACAGATGCATTTGGTGTGAACAAGTGTTTAAAAAATTAAGGAAATATACATAAGAGTACAGCTTTCTGACTTCTGTTGGACCTTGTCACTGGACAACAATCACCTGTTGCTGAGTAGCACTCATTCCCTTCAGAAAGGGAGCGTGATTTCACTTTGCCAAGATCCCTTACTGAACTGCACCATACCCTTTTCACTTTCTATACTTTTAATTTAAATTACTTCCTATCTCTGTTTGCATTTGAGTTTACAGTTCTCGGTGTAGACTCTGACATGACATTCATGAAATTCACAGTTTTTGAAAGTGATAAACACCTTGAAAATTAAATGACATTGTACTTGTAGCATAGATGTTAAAAAGAAATACAGCACTAACTTGCAAATGAATACTTTAGTTTAAAAAAATAAAACCTGGAATATTCTGGATCTTGGTTTGGGAAATCATGTGAGTTAACTCCATTGTCTGCTGCTATGAATGGATATATTAATTCATTTGCATGTTGACGTAATACCACCCTGGGCATGTTTGAATTGTGTACACTATAAAATTGAGGGCCAATTCCCCCAAGCCATTACACTTAGCGGCTAGTATTTTATCTATTAAGTTTCTATAGCTTTCATCTACTCTGTATTGATCGGTGCTGAAGAATTTGAGAGTATTGACCACCAAACAAGCTGCAGTTCGCATTGTTTCCATTAGATGGCGCAGAAGATTTTTGAGGTCCCAAACAAACAGGCGCATTGGAGAGTTCTGTGTATGATCGGCTATGTGGTAACACCAGCAATTTCAGTTCCACCACATCTTTGTAGCATATAGCAGGAATCTAATTTAAAGTATTTCTAGGGAGGAGTTATCTTGTAACTGATGAGCCATTTTTTCCTAACTACGCTAGTAAGATATAAGACCTTTTCCTTTGTTAACTGAACCCTCTTGTTCCTTGGTTTATAGCCCTATTCCTTATCAAACTTGAGGAAAATAGATAGTTACACCAAGTATTGCAAAAGATGGGGGAGAAAAAAAAGGGGAGAAAAAAGGACACTTTTACACAACAGGGAGCAAGTGTCAAAGCTAAAAAGCCCATGAGATACTTATCAGAATTTCTAAAATCTTCGCAGCTGTGTATTATTACCAGAGGTTGCGATCATTCCATTTAGAGTCATTTTTGTCCAAATGCCCTTTGAGTCTTCTCACTCCCACTAACACTATTTTTTTTTCCTTTTGATAATTTAGGATAGGAAACAGTTTTCAATATTTTGGATAAACTTGAGCTTAGTCATATCTAAGTTCTTATTACTCCAAATGCCAATCATTCTGATCATTACACACCCTCATTTGTGACTTTCAGGGTTTCTTGGGGTCTTGGAGGGCTTTAGGCATTTCTTTTAATTCAAAGCAAAGTACCCCATGCTAATTTCACTGGAAATTAAAACATTCGATTGAGCCCTACACTTGATTTTGGTCCATATCTGGATGTGGAGAAAGAATTTGAGCCTGAACCACTAAGATGTTTGTTGACCTGGCTTGCATATCTTTAATTCTTCACTTTGCATGTGTTAAAAGACTTAGAGAAGTCCCACAAGACCTCATGCACTAGCCAAAATGCAAGCTCAGTGTTTTATACAAATGGGAAGAAACTTGTCTATCAGATAAGAGACCTCAACACACTTGAACCAAAATCTGTTGAGCTGGTAGTAAAAGTACACAGTACTGGTAAATGGCCCTTGTTGTCTAATGCCCTATATTTAGGCCAGTTGCTTCCTTGAGTGGCTCCTCCCAATCATCCTCTTTCATTCAGTAGACTACACAGTGATGTTTCAAAGTCAGGCCCTCTTGGAAAATCATACCTCAAACTTAACACAGAGCCATGGTGGTAGTGCTGAAAACTGGACTGCTTCAACATCTCTCAGTGGAGAGGTGAGCACAGAGGGCAAAAGGTTGTAAGAAAATAATAGCAGAAAGGGTACATTTCATTCTGGGTCCTTTCCATCCTCTTTAATGTAGCTTGTCAGTGATGAAGAGTGTGAAGTTATTATTTATATGATATGTAGTCCCATTTCAATAGAAACGAGATGGTTCTAAGGTGAATTAAGGACTCAAGGTAAAATCTGCACACCTTAGAAGAATAGTACAGTGAACAATGAGTCATTGTTTCAGAGGACATCTTGGATACAGAACAATTAGAAATGAGAGGATTGCAAGCTTCACTGAGGTACCTCACGTCAAGCTGGAAAAACAGAAGGAAAGAATTCCATGAGGTCTTTATTAGTGTAAACCTGTGGATAGTAGGGCTTCTTTTTATGATGATGTTAATGGCACAATTAGCATACCTGACCAATTTGAAAGAACTAAAAATTTAACATTAAAGATACAAAAACAAGGATTAAGAGAACATTTTGACATTCTTCTTGAGCACTCAACAGGGCATCAGAGAATCTAAGTTCAGTCTTTGTTCTTACTTATATACTGAGTTACAATTCGTCTCGTAAATCTTCCTTTTATTGATTCTATTTATAGTCACATACACAGCTCTAAGAACAGGCACACAGTATGGTGTCTTTTATGCCCTTTATGAAGTAATGAGCATTTTTTTGGTCATATTGAATACTTCAGATCCATCACACACACACACACACACACACACACACACACCTTTAAATCCTAACCTTTATGAGAACCCATTTCTCTTGTATAGCATGGATATTCTGGGTTCCTCTTTCTAAAATTCTTTGATCTTCTAATGTTTTATTTCATAAATGCTTGATTATTATAATTGCATTATTTTGAACACATACATTTTTTCAAATCTGAATAACACATTCACTTATAAATAATAAAAGATGTAATCTTGATGATATGACAATAGTATTAATATCAATCCAATACATTAACACAATATTTCCAAAAATTAAAAATACTGACTTTTGAAGAAATGAGTGAAAAGCAAAAAGACATGACTACCAATACAATAAGGTAAGAATGGGAAAGTTTGAAATTAAATGATTATTTGGTAATTGGAAACAACACTCCCATTTCACTTTTAGTTGTTTTGTTATTCTTTGTTCAAATCTGTAGAGAATACATTTGGTTGGATCAACAAAATCAGATATCACTCTATATCTCCCACTCTAAATTCTTTAGCAGATTCTGAGTAGTGAAAATAATTGTGGAAGGAGAAATTTGGGAGAAAGGTTAACATTTCTCTTGAGTGGTGAAAGTCTTTTGGATGTAAAAGTCACTGTTATTAACCTATATTGAGATGTATTTATGCTATAGATTGTCTTATCCATTACTAGGATAAGTTTGGACTAATGAGGATGGCACCATCACGCTCAATCTAACTTGTGAACCTGGTAGAAAGGTGAAAAGTAGCTAGACAAAAGCTCAAGTATTGAGGAAAAGCAAAATTAACTGGTCCAGATAAGGACTGAAAAACTGACCCTGAACTAAGGATAAAAGCACAGTTTCCTTTTTACTATTAATATATATGTTTTCTGAGAAATACCTATATCATATGAGGTATAAATGGGTGTTCTGGAAGAAAATAAAAAGATACCATGAGTTCAAAAATCGCTGGATGCACTATCCCTCTTGGAGTTTCACAATGTACTTTAGCATAGTAAAGATCCTGATAAAGGATGCTCCAAAGAACCCTGGTTATGAGAATGTTTCAAACTTAACTGACCAATATCAATATGTAACATGAGTTTTTAACAAACTGGCTTGAGGCGGACATAGAAGATGTTAAAATGCTAGTGTTAAAAGTTAATGATACAAAGATTTTCAGCCCCTAAAAGGTAAACAGTTTTTAAAGAAAAGTCTACGTTCTTTCCATCAGTTCTAATCTTCCAATAGGCAATATAGCAATTAAAACAAAATAGGAGAAACTGATTTGGTTATTTTCTCAGGTCCTTGGCAAATGATTTTATTTGGGAAAAAATAGTCACATGGAAATTTGCTATCTAGGCTAAAGTGCAAAAATTAACTTCATTAGGAAAACAAATTTGTCTCCAACTTCCTAAACTCAATTTTCCATACTTTTATACTTCTTTCTGTGTGTCTCCACTATCATATGCATTATTAAACCTGACATTATTTAACTAACATTAAACTTTAGTGTGAAAAATTTATACTTGTACATTAAGCCTTTCACCAATTATTGTAAAATAAAAAAAAAATTCTACCCATATTAAAGGAATTTTCAGCAGCCATTAAAACTTAGAGAAGGGCCTTGAAGTAGGAAATTAAAATATACATGGGTTTCATCAGAAGGAAAACTTTCACTATTTGCAGATGACATGAGAGTCTATATAGAAAACCCAAAAGACTCTACCGAAAAAACTGATAAAACTGATACATGAATTCAGTAAAGTTGCAGGATACAAAATAAACTTACAGAAAACTGTTGCATTTCTATATACCAATAATAAAGCAGCAGAAAGAGAAATTAAGGAATCAATCCCATTTACAACTGCCAAGGATACATAGGATAATACCTTGGAATGAATATCACTGAGATACCGAGGCCTAAACCTAACCAAAGGGGTGAGAGGCCTGTACTCTGAAAACTCTAAAACACTGGTGAAAGGAATTGAAGAGGACACAAAGAAATGGAAAGACATCCCATGCTCATGGATTTGAAGAAGAAATATTGTTAAAATGTCTATACTTACCCAAAACAATTAAACAGATATCTAATGCAATACCAAATACCAACAGCATTTTTCACAGAACTAGAACCAACAACCCCAAAATTTGTAGGGAACCACAGAAGACCCCAAATAGCCAAAGCAATCTTGAAAAAGAAAAGCAAGGAGGCATCACAATTCCAGACTTCAAGTTACATTTCAAAGCTGTAGTGATCAAAACAACATGGTACTGGCACAAAAATAGACACACAGATTAATAGAACAGAATAGAAAACCCAGAAGTGAACCTACAAGTATATGGTCAATTAATCTTTGACAAAGCAGGAAAGAATATCCAATGGGAAAAAGACAGTCTCTTCAACAAATGGTGAGGGAAAAACTGGACAACAATAGGCAAAGGAAAGAAACTGGACTACTTTCTTACACTAAACACAAAAATATATTTAAAATAGATTAAAGACCTAAATGTGAGACCTGAAGCCATAAAAATCCTAGGAGAAAACACAGGTAGTAACCTCTTTGACATCACCCATAGTAACTTTTTTCTAGATACGTCTCCTGAAGCAAGGGAAACAAAAGCAAAAACAAACTATTGCGACTTCATCAAAATAAAAAGCTTCTGCACAGCAAAAGAAACAATCAACAAAACTAAAAGGCAGCTGACAGAATGGGAGAAGATATTTGCAAATGACCTATCCGATAAAGGGTTAGTATCCAAAATACACAAAGAACTTATAAAATTCAACATCCAAGGCAAAAGGGCCCACAGCAACCACTGAGCTGAATACAAACAGGCTCACTAAGCAACCCACCTTGAAATAAACATAGGCTTTAACTGACCAGTACAACCAGGCACAATTCCTAAGATTAACAAAAAAAGGAAAATTCTATATGTCCCTGTACACCTTCACTCTTCCCTATAACTATGACCCCTCACCACTGCCTCATCACAGTCTCTCCTTTGCTGTCCTACCCTCTGCTCCCCTGCAGTGTATTTAATAAAGTTCTATCTCTTTAAAAGACAGCAAAACTCAACACCCAAAAAACAAATAATCCAATTAAAAAATAGGCAGAAGAGGGGTGCCTGGGTGGCTCAGTCAGTTAAACATCTGACTCTTGGTTTTTGCTCAGGTTATGATCTCATGTGTCATGAGATTGAGCCCCACATCGAGCTCTGTGCTCAGCAGGGAGTCTGAAGATTCTCTCTCCTCCCCTGCTCCTGCCCCTACTCACCTGCTCTCTCATGTGGGCTCTCTCTCTCTCTCTAAAATAAATAAATAAATCTTTAAAAAATAGGCAGAAAACATGATAGACATTTTTCCAAAAAAGATACACAGATGGCCAACCGACATAAAAAAGATGCTCAACATCATTCGTCATCAGGGAATTAAAACTACAAAGATAACACCTCACACCTGTCAGAATGGCTAAAATCAACAACATAAGAGAAAATAGGTGTTGGCAGGGTGTGGAGAAAGGGGAGCCCTCTTGCACTGTTGGTGGGAATGCAAACTGGTGCAGCTACTCTGGAAAACAGTATAGAGGTTCCTCAAAAAATTAAAAATAGAACTACCTTACAATTCGGCAATTGCACTACTAGCTATTTACCCAAAGAATACAGAAACACTAATTCAAAGGGATATATGCATCCCAATGTTTATAGCAGCATTATCTGCAATAACCAAATTATAGAAACAGCCCAAGTGTCCATCTATTGATGAATAAAGAAGATGTAGTATGTATATATATAATGGAATATTACACAGCCATAACAAAGAATGAAATCTTGCCATTTGCAACAATGTGGATAGAACCAGCAAGTTATTATCCTAAGTGAAATAAGTTGGTCAGAGAAAGACAAATACCATATGATTTCACTCATATGTGGAATTTAAGAAACAAAACAAAGGGAAAAAGAGAGGGGCAAACCAAGAAACAGATTCTTTTTTTAAAGATTTATTTATTTATTTACTTATTTACTTGTTTGTTTGACACACACACAGAGAGAGAGAGAGAACAAGCAGGGGGAGCGGCAGGCAGAGGGAGAAGCAGACTCCCTGCTGAGCAGGGAGCCTGATGTGAGGCTCGATCCCAGGACTGTGGGATCATGACCTGAGCCGAAGGCAGACACTTAAACAAATGAGCCACCCCGGCACCCCAGAAGAAAGAGATTGTTAACTATAAAGAACAAACTGATAGTTATCAGAGGGGAGCTGTGTGGGGGATGGGTGCAATTGGTGATGGGGATTAAGGAATACACTTGTGATGAGCACAGGGTGATGTATGGAATTGTTAAATTATTATATTGTACACCTGAAATGAATATAACCCTGTATGTTAACTGGAATTAAAATAAAAACTTAAAAAATAAAACAAACCATACCAAAATTGGACCAATACATGAAAAACAAAAACAAAAACCATATATGGGTTTGCTACTAATCTTATCTACTTTTATTTTACTATTTTCTCTTAACATGAAGTTTGGCTAGATCTTATTTCTTATAATTTATAATCTAAAAGAAATAGATTTATCCCATGATTAAGGGTTTTCAGTGTTGGGTGTGTAAAGTTCATATGTGTAAATATATATACTATCATAAATTAATATTGAAAATAATGAGTAAGGTTTTGACATAAATAGATTTTGCCTAGTGAGAAAACTTGCCTAGACAAGCTTTGGCAGTTCTGTTCAAATACGTGTATGAGTGACACAGATTTCTCAATTTGCCTCACTGGATTACTTCAGGGCAAATTGTCGGGTGGATGTGCAACAGGAGGCCAGGATTATCTTTTGTTTTTACTTTCAGCGATACTTGAGATTTTTCATTCACCATTTCTGCAAAATCTGCTCAGAATGTGACAGGAAGAAATATATCCAATGGAAAGATGGATGCAAGACAAATGCAAGGACAGTGGACGAATCGAATGGCCTATAACACAAAAGCCCCCAAAGAAGAAGTCTCCCAACAGTTCATTTCCTGTAATGATTATTCACTTTCATCTCTCATTGACTCTTTCTGAATAATCACATGAGAAGCCCCAGGTAAAGAAAAAGGTATGCTACATAGAGACAAAAATCACAATCAAAGGTGAAGGCAGGTACTGAAAAGAATGAGCAAAAAAAAAAAACCTGTGAGATGCTCACTATCCTATGGCATTGTTTACTCTGGGAAAGCTGCACTCAGGAGAAATTATAACCTAGATTCATACCTGGGAGAAGCAAGTTGGTCAAGGCTAACTGTAGGCCTAACTAGCCCTGGGCAACATTGTGAAGTGGGAGGTTTGTCTTTTCTGCTCTTGTCTTTCCCTTCAGCTACAATTTAGGGATGTTTTAATTGCAAGAGAAAACCCAACCAAGACTGGCTCTATTTAAAAAAGGAAACTTACTGGCTCATCTAACAGGAGTCTGGGGGCAGAATAGAATTCACTGGGGCCCAACAGCGTTCATGAGGCTATTTCTGTATTTTTGTTACCTCCATTCTACTCCCTTGATGTTGGTTTTAATCTCAAGTAGGTTCTCATTTTTTTTAAAGATTTTATTTATTCATTGAGACACAGAGATACAGAAAGAGAGAGAGAGCATGAGCAGGGAGAGAGGCGGAGGGAGAGGGAGAAGCAGGCTTCCCGCTGAGCCAGGAGCCTGATATGGGGCTCGATCCCAGGAGCCTGGGATCAGGACCTGAGCTGAAGGCAGTTGCTTAACCAACTGAGCCACCCAGGTGCCCATAACATGATCACTTTAAATATAAGACAATACATTGGTTAAATCTGGATGTATCATTGTTTTTATTGCTGCCTTAACAAATCATCACAATCTTAGCAACTCAGAACAATACCTAACAAATCATCACAATCTTAGCAACTCAGAACAATACCTGCTCATTAGCTCATAGTCTCTGTAGGTCAGAATTCTGGCACAGCTTGGTTGGATTATATAGGATCTCATCATCATAAAATTAAGGTGTTAAGGTGGTGGTTTTCATTGGAATTTAGGATATTCTTTCAAGCTCATTCGTTGTTGACAGAATTCAGTTCCTTTCCGCTGTAGGACTGAGGTTCCTATTTCCCTGCCGTGTTGCCTTTTCATCTTGAAGCTAACAGAGGTATGTGAATTCATCTTATGCTTTGAATCTCTGTGCTTTCTTTTTCTGCTCTTAAGGGCTCATGATTATATTGGGTCCACCTGGATAATTTAGGCTACTCTCCTTAAAGTAAACTTAATCGCATTTGCAAACTTCCTTTTGCCATGTAACATAACCAGATGGAACATCATGGAATAAAAATCAGGTGGGGGGAGTGCAAAATTCTGCTTCCCATGATGGATGTTTCATTTTCTACACCAGTAAAAAGAAGGGAAAGTGCAGGAAGCACACATAGGGAAGAACCCAAGTATGGGTTCTTCAGCTTTCACATTTTGGTGAATAACATCCTTATATCTATTGATATATGTACATACATATGTAAATTATGGAAAGATAAAAGATGCTGAGACTTTTCATTTGTTCTGATTTAGGCTTTAAAACCTCTGTTCTGCAGACTAGGAATCAGTAATAAGAACAACTTTGAATCTGCCTGCATTTATCTTGTGTTCCTTTTTTGTCAGACAGTACAAAGAAAATTAAGGTTTTTCTTCTTTGCTATACATATAATACTCAGAAGTGAAAGCTTAATTAACTTGTCAGAATAGTGGCATCTCTTTTCTTGAACTGCTGTATCCACCTTCCCAAAAGATTTGAAAAAGAATGAATGTCCCCAACACCTTAGATGGAGGAACTGCACATCCACAGCAGTCTTGCCCTCTCACACAGCTTCCTGTCATTTCAAGTGGTGTTTTCATCTATCTGGGTGAACATACATTTTCACCGTTTGTTAAGAAATGTCTACAGTGCAGAACGCCAATTGTTTCATAAGGTAAGGCCCATCAGGTTGCAAAGAGGAAGCAGGGCAGAGCAGCTAATTACCATGTACCAAATTCATCTTTTTCAGGAAGACAAAAAAAAAAAATTAAAAGAAGTAAAGTAGTTGACAATTCCAGTGTTGCTTATAAGTTAATTTTCACTTTCTCACAGTTGACTTCTTAGGATTCTGCTGTTTCAGAAAACGATGTTCTCAGAAGCATCTCAAATATTAGACCAGATCCTCTCAGTGTGTACGCTTTCCTCTGGGTCTAAATTATTTACCTTTGAAAGCTGCATAAACTCCTTCCACAGGCTAAGAGACTGAGTATAAATTGTTTCTTTAGCTTACTACGGGTAATTCTAGGGATTTGAGTTAGTTCCACGGTGAAAAAGATTGACAACCTCTTTTTTAATCTTTGATTTTCATTTTCTTAGGCCTTCCCTGGACCCACACCAGAACTTAGATTTTCTAGAAACTGCTTCCTGATGCCATCCCATACTGGAAACTCCTCTAGTCTAGAGTCTCATGGATTTGATTTTCTCAGTATTTACACACTTGTGTTGCTGAATTATTTGATCAAGTTTTTCATCTCACCTGTGCCAGTGGGTCCATCTTCCCAACTGAATCACAACATGCACAGATACAGTGACCACACTTTATATATTCCTAGTGATTGCCAATTAAACGCTATTGGCTTGATCACGATTCTTTCATCTTTTTACAAAATTCACAGTCTGAGTTAGCTTTGCCATATCTCAGTCTCATTCTAATGCTTGCTCTGTCTCTTCAAACTGTGTTTTTTTCCCTTTTGATTTGTCTTATAATTTTTTCTTGATAGCTAGACATGATGAACTGGGTAAAAGGAACTGCTATAAATAGGCCTGTAGTAATGTGGTGGTGATGTGGTGGGACGGAAAGTATTCTATAGTCCTATGAGTAGTGTCAGTCTTTCAGTGACTCTGTACCTCTGGAATGTGCTTCTCAGTCTGTCCCCCTCCCCCAGGCAGAGCAGGATGGCTGGGGTGAGCTGAAGTTGGGTATTTCCCTTCCCTGCAGTTAGTTAGGCTCTACCCCCTCTGCAGAAGGTTCTCCACTGACAAATGATTGGGTTGTGTAAGGCTATCTGTAAGTGCATGTGTTGGTAGGTTCAGAGACCTACCCACTGGGCATAGCATACCATCTTTTGGTGCAATGCAAAGTTGATGCTTTTTTTTCTTTCTGAATGTAACATTTTGTTTAACGTACCTTTTTTAAGTGAAAATTTCATAACTAGAGGGGCTATGGTATTATGATTAAAAGTGTCAACATAAGTAAGTATTTACCAACTTTATCATTTATCTTTGCCACAACAATACTGCATGATAAGTAAATACAAAATTCAGGGGCATCCAATAGTATTCAGTTTGCTCAGGTGTTTGAGTTACTTGGGTGCTTCTAAATTGGTTTATCTGGGCTGAGCTTGCTCATGTGTTTGTAATCGGTTGCAATTTGGCTAGCAGCTGGCCAGTCTATGAAGGCCTTAGCTGGGTTGATTTAGCTTTGTTCTACTTGGTCTCATGTCCTAAAATGGGCAAGCCTGGGCTGATTCTCATGGTAGATGTAAATGTCCAAGGAGAAAGAATAGAAGTAAACAAGGCTTTTTGAGGCCTAAGAACAGAACTGGCACATCATTATTTGTGCCATATACTATTAGCCCAAGCAAATTACAAGGCCATCCCAAGTTCAAGGGGTAGAGGAAGAGATTACATCTGATGGGAGAAGCTGTAAAGTCACATTAAAAGAAGTGAAGATATGGGGATGAGGGAAACAATTGAGGCCATTTTTGTAATCCATCTCTCACACCAATCTTGTGATATTCCAACACACTTGAAGCAATTCAAACACATTTTTCTTTATCCTATCAAATAAAGATTTAATTCAAATAATTTGTGGAGACTAAAGAAAAAGCACAATAAATATGTCAGTGGGTCTTGTTTCATGGACAATGCTAGCCCAATTTTCTCTCTTCAAATATAAATAAATTTCAAAAGCTCATGATGTTCAACCAAGTAAGATTTTCTTACATAAGAAAATGCATCTATCTGTGCCTTGATTATTTGTTTTTGAAGCTAATGTAGTAATATCATGTAGGGATAAGAAAAATGTTCTTTCTTAGAAGGTAGTTATTTTTTTTTTTCTGAGCAAACCTCATAATACTTAAGCCCATCTCCTTTTCAGTGAGCCCTGAAACTCACCACATAGTCCTATCTGCTCATAAACTCCGAGGGTACTATGTAATTGCTGGCTCAAAGACCCTTACTCCTTCTTGTACCCTACTGAGAAATTCTATTCCCTATTCTCATTATGAAAACTGCACAAAAATCTTAAAATTACCGAGTCCTACATACGCAACTAATTAGATTTGGCTTTTTGGCTTTTTAAAAACATATCAGGACAATAGACTAGAAATGTTTTATCCCTGACATTTGCTAAGCTATATGAATATTTGGAATCAGGGTAGTATTGAGAAAGCATCATTTGTTGCTAACAAACATGCTCTCTGACAAGAAAACCTTTCACTGGGGACTAGGAATAGAGTATCCCACTTACACTGTAATTGAGAAAGATACAATCTTTCAAATCATTGTGGCTCCTAGTTAGTAAACTACAGAGTAACCTATGAAACAAGTGTTGCCTTTAAAATGTCCACATGGTGCCACATGGTCTTACACGGATCTTTCTTCTTGTAAACAAGAATGAAATGTGATCTATCCACATCGGGTGTGTTCCTTAAGAATAGTGTTTTATCCCAGATTCCCAATAAAATGTTCCTTTAGGGAAATGAGTGTTAACAGAAAGTATCTTTCTTTAAGATATAGTAAAATGGTTTTTTATGTATGGCAAGCAAATAGCTATGCCAGTTAGACAAAAACTCTGATTGAGAGAGAGAATTCACAATGCCCCAGGTGGTCTTCTGCTTCCAGCTTCCCGACTTTTAACTCCTAAAACATATATGTGGAAAAAGGACAGTGATAAATCGCCCACATTAGTAGAATCCCTCTAGGGAGAGTTCTAACTTCTCTTCTAAAACTGCAGGAGGAATAAATAGTAATTCAAGCAGTGACCAGCATACTCTAAACTGGTTTCTTCCTCTTGTTTTGATAACCATGTCAAATAGCTAACAATATGTGCTGCTGTATGACAGGGTGGTCTGGTAGCAAAGCATCAGCACAAGTTAGAGTATCTTTCAATGACTGGCTTTGAGACTTTGAACGATGCACAAACTGCCTCAATTCAGGAATCTCTAAAAGGAGGCAATGAGGCCCCCTTGACCTACTTCAGATGAATGATATAAGCATGAAATAAGTGAATACATGTTTGAATGTCACTAAAGGTGCTACAGAATATAAAAGATTACTGCAATCATTAGATGGGAGGCAGAACAGTATGGCAGGAAAAGCATTGGATTAAAAATCAGGTGACCTGGTTCTGCTGTAATCAGCTCTGCTCCTAACTAGCTGGATATCTTTGGGAAAGACATTTTAACATTCTGTGCCATTGTGCCCTCATTGGGCAATCACATGAGATCATGGCAAGAACAGAATGAGGTGCTGGGTAACTAGAGTGAATAAGACAGCTTTTACCCTGGAGGAGTTCACCTCCAGTGGGAGAGATGGAGGTGTAACGAGATGAAGATGATGTAATGTGATGGATGGTAAAGGACACTAGGCACTCTGCTTGGAGAGCATGGAGGATGAGTGATTCATGTTGCCTAAGGGAGTTAGGTTCATTCCACAGAGAAGGTGACATTGTAGCTGGGTCTTGAAGGATGTGTAGGTGTTTCCCAGACAGCAAGAAGGGAGGAGAAAAGAGATGGGGCTGGGAAGGTGGAGCTGTGAAGTACATTTCATGTCATGCTAAGGAGTGTGGACACAAAGGGATAGGGGACAGCACAGATGTCTGTTGATTGCATGGATTAGCCAGCTACAGATTTGATATTGTTAATGAATCATTCCCAAGTTTACCTTTCCATCAACACGGGTGAGGGTGTAAGTAGCCTTTTAGGGCCAGTCTGGCTGCAAGTTCTGGAGCCTTCTCTCTCCAATGGATTACCTACCTTCTGTTTGCAGGGTTTCCATGTGCTAATAGCAAGCCTTCTAAGGTCAATAATCGCTGTCAGTTTGTATGTACATGTGGAGGTTGGGGGAGGTGAGGGGAAAGATGGGCTCTTAAGAGCTCCAACTCAGTGTTCGGCATCTTGTGGTTCAGGTTACTAAATCAGCTCTACCTTCAGTCCCAGTTATGTCTGTGATAAAATCCTATATCCTCCCTGCCCTGACTCTTTTAATCTGATTTCTCACGACCAGATTCTCATTCTGTCTACCTGTAGTTTGTAGTTCATAGCCTCTAGAATTTTGACGTCTTAGTGCTTAAGCCATTCAGACCAAAAAACGTTTCTGCTGATGAACCTCCTTGAAAACATCCACTGAGTCATTTGATTAAATGCCAAATATTGACCTAAGATTTCTGCTACTGATACTGATCATTACTATGTTCCACCCACTTGTCAAAGCGATCTTGTACTTCCTGTTGGACTTCTGTGATCTGGGCTGCTTACTGACAGTCGTTTGCTGAGCATCTTAAATATTGTTCTACCTTCTAGACTACATTCCAATACCTCAAAGTGGGTTTATCCTCATAACATGCTTCACTCCTTCAGCTCGGTCTGGTTCCAGGACTTTGACTCTCTAGTGCTTTAACTTCCTCCTTTCCAGCTAGTTGTGCCCTGACAGGGCACAAGACATGACACACACTGCAAGACAAATACAAACAAAAATCTCTCAGGCAGTCAAGACCCCTAATCAAATTGCAAATATTTCCCAGCAGGAAAATGGGTATAGATAATTATTACCAAAAGTACATCTGCCAATATCTACATACCACTTTCGTTTTTCTGTTATAGTTAATCTATCACATACCAAGGCCTTGAGGTCAAGAAACACAGAATAATATCTATCGAAGGGCCTACAATCATCTTGCAAAGTAAATATCATTTTACCAATTTTACAAAAGTGGGAACTGAGACAGAATCTAGAAACCAAGTTGCCAAGTAAAGCAATTAGTTAGTAAATGAAAAAGCCTTAATCCATCCTCCCTTCCTTCATTCTTTGTTTTGTGTGTCTAACAACTATTACTGATTGCTATATGAATCATTGCTATAGTGCAGAAAAATAAATAACTCAGTGTGAGACATCACTGTTCCATGAAGAATTTCTTTCTGACCTTGTCCTTCCATCATTTCTAGTTTCCTATTTCTTAGGCAACTCTACTCTCTAAACTCTTCCTCATGTCATCTCCTTTTTCAGAATAGCTGGCCACTCAACCCAATGATACTTGATACATACGTTGGTTTCAGTAGCAATGTCAAGACAGGAGAGGAATGTGAGAAATGCCTACAGCATGGGGCATGATGAGATGATAGGCCATATAGGCATCCTCAGTTGTGAATACGTGTGCATTTGGAAGTTGGGTTAGGGGTATAGGTAAGGACATGGAAAGGTAAACAAATTGCACATGTTTAACGACAATGCTGAGACTCAGTGCCCTGCCATCGGTGGGTGGGCAGGTGGGTAATTGACTAACAAAACTGACTATAAGGACAGGGCTCTAAATTTAGATTCTTTCACTAGAATAATCTAGATGGATAGGTATAGAGAATAGTCTCCTTGTCTTTCAGCACATCTGCCTGGTTAACACTAGATCAACGTAACCTTTTGCTTTTGAATTGCTCTTTGTCTGCCAGGTATCACTGAAGAAAATTACAAGCTCATCCTGTTTGGAGTTGTTATGATTATTTAGTGGCTTTTCCTTTCACTTGGTCCCTGGCTTTCCCATTACTACATGCAGACTTTATTACCACCCCACCAGTGCCCTTCTGCACTCCTGCCTCATCAGTCTTGGTAGTTCTTGCTTCCTACAACCAATGATGAGAGTGTTATGCATGAGCTGCATCACCGTCCCTCCTATTCACCCCCTTTCCATTCATCTGCATATTTGTTTCTTCTAGCTCAGAGAAAGTCTTGTCTGCTCCTTTCTGAGGCTGACACTTCCATCTGTATTCAAGATTTCAAGCCCTGAATATCATCTGAAAACTTGGGTTTCAGTAATTCCATTTTGTAGTTTCAATCTTTCCTTCTTCACCCACTCATTCTCCTCAGCCAACAAACATTAAGGTGTGTCTCACTCACCCCAGAACAATTTCTTCATTTGTTTCCCTTTAAGCAGTCATGTTCTCCTTTTTTTTTTTTTTTGAAGGAGCAATTTCTATTCTCAATCTTTACTTCATTATTTTCCATTTACTCCTCAGCTTGGTTTCTGTTCCCACTTTAGTGCTATTAAAGTTGCTCTGGATAATGCCAATATTTTAAGATCAGGTGGGATCTCAGGCCTGCTTGGTCCTCAGAAACACAAAACTGGAGAAGACAGGGAGCCCGCTTCTGGGATTGTACTAGTAAGATTAACAAAAGTAACCCAGACACAAATGTAAACTGCCCAATACTAAAAGAATACATATAGATATATGAAATGTAACATATCTATAAGATGGGGAAATTGTATAGATATGCAAATAATATTTTAAAGAAGTTAAATTAAAAAATGCATGTGACATGTTGAGTAAGAAAGATGCACTATAGTGTATGAAATTTGAGCCTATATACATATATAATAGAAAAAATACACCCCTAGAAAATAAAAAACTGAAAGATCGTTCATCAAAATGTTAACTCTGTCTTTTTGTGGAACTATAGGTAACCTTGTTTTCAAGATTTATATTTGGAAATTTTTATTATTTTTAAATTGTTTCAGGTATTTTCCAGTAATTTATATTAAATTTATTTTATGAAATACATTTTATAAAGGAAATAAAGTTCTTGAACTTTTCAACCTACCATGTTGTAAATAATTCTTTTCTATTGTGCGTTTCTTGTTTTAAATCTGCAGTTCACAAACTTAATAATGTGCATAAGAATCATGGTGCTTATTTAAAAAAAAAAAAAAAGGAAAGACTGATTCTGGACTTCACCCCCTTGAAATTCTGATTTTTTTGGATCTTCCAGCCAGAGGTCTGCATTTTTTAACAAGCTGTCTTATTGGTTCTGATGCAGGACAGGACCCATGTATCAAACTAGAAACATGGAAGTTCGATTATTCTCAACATAAAATATTAGCTTTTGTTTCCTTACAGATAAAAGTCTAGCAAAAATGTGGGGTGGGGTTAAGCAGAATAGCTCCCCTCTTTGTGGAAATTGGAGCCACTGAGCAGATTCTAAGAACAAATTTAAGAAGACCAAACAAGGTCCAATTGGAGTGGGGCAAAGGGAGGGTTGGTTACAATCAAAAGACTAGGTTTGTAAGTCCAAGAATTAAGCAAGGAATTGCAACTAATACACCAAGAACCTAATGTAAAAGCTGCTGTGCAGATTCAGGATGGAAGATTATCATCCAGATACTTCCCATACAAAATTAAAGGTGCATGAGTAGCCAAGACAACTAATGAATAAAAAATGAAAGATGTCAGTAGTCAGAGGGAGTTGATCTAGTGAAATTCTCAAACTTCATAATGAGCAATTACAGTGGTTTTATTAAATTCCCAAGGATGCAGGGAGAAATGTAAATGGAAAATTCCTGAACTATTTCTCTCAGCTCTAGATCCATATTTCCACCTGCCGATTAAACACTGCCACCTGATTATCACTTAAGCATGGTGAACTCAAATTTTCCAAATCTGAACTCATTACCTTCCCTGCTAATCAGATACCTACTCTTTTAATCTCTGCCTTTGTTGAAAATATCTGTCTCCATCCGTTTGCCCCAAGAAGAAGCTTTAATCCTACACTCCTCTGATTATGCAGCTTCGTCTTCTGCCTTCACCATAACTAGCGTGATATGGGTTATGTTATGCATCAAATAGAAAATTGAAATCACCTCGCTTAATGCTTGCTCAGAGTATGTGTTCTAAAAAATGTTACTTCTGCCTTCTCCACCCCAGTCCTGCTGAACTCCGTGCTCTCTCAAGTCCGCATCCCTTTGCATATATGGTTCTACGTGTCCAAGGATGTTTTCCTAATTGCCTTTTAGCTAATGTTTCCAGAAGACCCAACTCAAATACTATCTTCTCTGGTATACATTCAAGGCCTTACAACAAAATTCTAGTGTAGCACTTAAACTTTATTAAATTATAGCTATTTTTTACCCTTTGGATCAAGAAAAACAGATGCTTTAGTGTAAGGACCCAAGTGACATTCATCTCTATGTACATCTCTACTTCTCTGAGCCATTTTAGCCTGGGGCTATGGGCAAGGGTCCAGTAATCACAAATCTAACTTTGTAACTTGAGTTCCCTGGAAACTTCAGGCCTTGTCTAAGACCCCTTGTCTAATTTTAGTGTGTGTCCATGATCTCAGAAGCAGCCCATTCCAGGCAGACAATGTCTGTTTATAGTCAGCTTCTTGGCCCACCTAGCTACTGAGGTACTGCCCAATGATGCCAATGATGTTGCGTTTTCAGTGCTTCTGATGCTGCCCAGAGATGCCACATTCACTGGTCTTCTCACCTATGGTGATGCTCCTTCTTTACCACTGCTCCACCAAAGCAGACATCCGTTGTCTTTGTCCAGAACCTTGTCTCCTCTTCTGGTAACAGAGACCCATTTTCCAGCTCAAAACTCATTCCTGTGGTGACCCAGATTTGCTAATCACAATTCCCTGATCTCCTCTGATCTTCAGGAAGTACTTCAGGAATGAGTAAGTGAATCGTACCAAACAAATCAGAGCCCTTGCTTTTAAACTAGAAGGCTATGATTCTGGGCCTGGCCACCGTCTTACTGGAGAAATGGAAATAGCATGCTTGCAAAGTGAAGTTACACAGAGCAGCAGAGCTTGGAGCATGAGCTAGAGTCGCCGGAACCTGTCATGGAAGCCAGTAAGTTTCCTTGGGGTTTAAATTCAAGTAGAATTCCTGTCACTTGTAACCACAAGAATTCCAATAACTTCTAATAAATTTTAGCATAGAGCCTGAATTGTTTGTCACTTGAGCAAGTGACATCCATGAATTGCCAGGACTGACCCCTTGAAAGTCTTCATCGCCTCTACTTCCATTGCCAGATGTGCCATTTCCCTTCTCTCCCTTCTTACCACCTAAAACCCAATCTACAACTCTTGAGCCTTAGCTACCAGTCATCCACCATAGTCTGGTGAACTGTCCTGGTTGTTTTGTTTCAGTTCCTAGAGAATGAACGGGTAATTCCACTGTCTAACTTAACCATTCTTTAGAGGCTAGAATCAGAAAATTTACACTACGAAGGACAAGATAATATTTTAATGCTCTGCAAGCCACCCTTGTCTCTGTCACAACTACTCTAGCAATGTGGACATAGATAACATGAAATTAATGAGATTTACTATCTTCCAATAAAACTTTATTAATGGACCCTGAAATTTGAATTTAATGTAATTTTCTTGTGTCACGAAAACTTAATTCCTCTGATTTTTTTTCCCAGCAATTTTAAATGCAAAACCATTTTTCTATTGAAGTATAGTTGACATACAGTGTTATATTAGTTTTAGGTGTACAACATAATAATGCAACAATTCTATACATTACTCAATGTTCACCCCAATAAGTACAGTCACCGTCTGTCACCATATAACCTTGTTACAATATTATTAACTATATTCCCAATGCTGTACTTTTCATCTCCATGACTTTTTAAATTTATAGTTGAAAATTTGTAACTCTTAGTCCCCTTCAACTATTTAGCTCGTCCTTTCACCTGCCTGCCCTCTGGCTCGTTCTTTGTATTTATGAGCTAGTTTCTATTTTTGTGTGTGCGTCTGTTTGTTTTTAGATTCCACATACAAGTGAAATAATATGGTATTTGTCTTTCTCCGTCTGAATTATTTCAGCTAGCATAATACTCTCTAGGTTCATCCTTATTATTGCAAATGGCAAGATCTCATTTTGTATGGCTAAGTAATATTCCATTGTGTGTATCTACACTCCATCTTTATCCATTCATCTATGGATGGACACGTAACAACTTAGGTTGCTTCCTTATCTTGGCTATTGTAAATAATGCAATAGAACTATTCTTCTCAAATTAATGTTTTTGTTTTCTTTGAGTACTCAGTAGTGGAATTACAGGATCCTATGGTGGTTCTATTTGCAGTTTTCTGAGGAAACACATACTCTTTTCCACAGTGACTGCAGCAATTTACACACCCTCTGTCAGTGAATAAGCATTCTTATTTCTTCGCATCCTCACCAACACTTGTTCTTTCTTTTTTTATTCTAGCCATTTTGACTTAGGTGAAGTGATATTTCATTGTGGCTTTGATTTGCCTTTCCGTGAGAAGTGATTTTGGGCATCTTTTCATGTCTCCATTGGCCATCTGTATGTCTTCTTTGAAGAAAATGTCTACTCAGGTCCTCTGCCCATTTTTAAATCCAATGATTTGTTTTTTGGTGTTGAGTTGTATAAGTGTTTTATATATTTTGGATATTAACCCCTTATTGAATATATTATTTTCAAATATCTTCTCCCACTTGGTAGTTTTCCTTTTTGTTTTGATGATGGTTACCATCACTGTGCAAAATCTATTTTTCTTTCAAGATTTATTTGGGAGAGAGAGAGCATGAGCAGGGGAGAGGGGAAGGGGCAGAGGGAGAAGTAGACTCTGTGCTGAGCAGGGAGCCCAATATGGGGCTCAGTCACAGGACCCTGGGCTCATGACCTGAGCCAAAGGCAGATGCTTAACTGACTGAACTGCCCAGGTGCCTGCAAAAGCTTTTTATTTTGGTGTAGTCTCAATAGCTTATTTTCGCTTTTGTTTTCCTTTCCTGAAGAGCTGTATACATAAATTTGTTGTTAGAGAATAGATTACTATCTATTTTTCTTTTAGGAATTTTATGGCTTCAAGTCTCACATTTAGGTCTTTAATCCATTTCCAGTTTATTTTTGTGTATGGCATAAGCAAGTGATCGAGTGTCATTCTTTTGCACAGAGCTGTCCAGTTTTCCCAACACCATTTGTTGAAGAGATTATTTTCCCCATTGTATATTCTTTCCTCCTTTGTCATAGATTAATTGATCATATTAGCATGGGTTTACTTCTGCCCTGTCTATCCTGATATCTATTTTTTGTTCCAGTACCATACTGTTTTCATTACTATGGCTTTGTAGTATAAATTTAAGATTATTTGTTCTAATTCTGTGAAAAATACTGTTGGTATTTTAATAAGGATTGCACTGAATCTATAGATTGCTTTGGATAATATGGACATTTTAACATTATTTTTCCAGTCCATTGCCATGGTATATCTTTCCCTTTGATTATGTCATCTTCAATTTCTTTCATCAGTGTTTTATAGTTTTCAAAGTACAGATCTTTCATTTCCTTGGTTGAATTTATTCCTAAATATGTTGTTCTTTTTGTGGTGTAATTTAAAACAAAATTGTTTTCTTAATCTCTGTTACTTCATTTTAGTGTAGAGAAATGCAACAGATTTCTGTGTATTAATTTAGTATCCTTGAACTTTACTGAATTCATTTATTCTAATAGTCTTTTTGGGGGAGTCTTTTTTTTTTTAAATATTTTATTTATTTATTTGAGAGAGAGAGAATGAGAGACAGAGAGCACGAGAGAGAAGAGGGTCAGAGGGAGAAGCAGACTCCCCGCTGAGCAGGGAGCCTGATGTGGGACTCGATCCCGTGACTCCAGGATCATGACCTGAGCCGAAGGCAGTCGCTCAACCAACTGAGCCACCCAGGCGCCCTTTGGGGGAGTCTTTAAGGCTTCCTATATATAGTATCATGTCACCTACAGATAGCAACATTTTTACTTTTTCCTTACCAATTTGGATGTATTTTCTTTTCTTGTCTGAGTGCTATGGCTAAGCTTTCCAGTACTATGTTGAATAAAAGTGGTGAGAGTGACATCCTTGTCTTGTTTCTGATCTTATAAGAAAAGCTCTAAGTTTTTCACCACTTAGTATGTTTTTTGTGGGTTTATCATATACGGCCTTTATTATGTTGAGGTACATTCCCTCTAAACAAATTTGTTGAGAGTTTTTGTCATGAACGTGTTGAATTTCTTTCAAATGTTTTTTTCCACATCTATTAAGATTATCATATGGTTTTCTTCTTCTTGTTAATGTGATATATCATGTTGATTGATTTGCAAATATTGACCCATCCTTGCATCACTGGAATAAGTCACACGATCTTATTGAATGAACTTTTAATGCGTTGTTGAATTCAGTTTGCTAATATTTTGTAGAGGATTTTTGCATATGTTTATAAGGGAGATTGGCCTACAGTTTTCTTTCTTTTTTTTTTTTCAGTGACTGATTTTTAACATCAGAATAGTGAGGACCTCAGAATAAATTTTGAATTTTTCCTTTTCAATTATTTGGAATAGTTTGAGAAGAATAGGTATTACTTTTTCTTTAAATGTTTGATAGAATTCAACTGTGAAGCCATCTGGTCCTGGACTTTTGTTGATTGAGATTTCTTCTGATTCCTGAGTTTCATAACTAGTAATGGCTTGTTCATATTTTTTGTCCTTCTTGACTCAGTTTTGGAAGACTGTATGTTTCTAGGAATTTATCCATTTCTTCCAGATTGTTCAATTTGTTAGCATATAATTTTTTATAGTCTTCTCTTATAACCCATTATATTTCTGTGGTGTCAATTGTTATTTCTCCTCCATTTCTGATCTTACTTGATCCTTTCTTTGTTCTCTTGATGAATCTGGCTAAAGGTTTATCAATTTTATCTTTTCAAAGAACAAGTTCTTCATAAGTCTATTTTTTTTTTTAGTCTCAACTTTATTTCTACTTTAATCTTATTTCCTTCCTTCTACTAACTTTGGATTTTGTTCTTTTTCTGTTTCCTTTAGGTATAAGGTTGGGTTGAGATTTTTCTAGTTTCTTGAGATATTCATATATACTTCCCTCCTAGAACTGCTTTTGATGCTTTCCAGAGATTTTGAACTGTTCTCATTTTCACTGTCTCATGTATTTTTAAATTTCCTCTTTGATTTCTTCACTGACCCATTGATTGTTTAATAGCATGTGTTTGTGGTTTTCTCCATATTTTTTCCTAGTTTCATACCATAGTGGTTGGAAAATATGCTTGATATGATTTCAATTTTCTTAAATTTTGAGACTTTTAACATGTGATCTATTCTGGAGAATGTTCCATGTGCAGTTGAAAAGAATGTATATTCAGTTTTTGGATGACTGTTCCATATATGTTAAGTCCATCTGGTCTAATATATTGTTCAGGCCACTGTTTTTTGTTTTTTTGTTTTTAGTTTTTTACTTTTTGCCTGGTGATCTATGCACTGATGTAAGTAGGCTGTTAATGTCCCCTACTAATACTGTATTACAAACAATTTCTCCCTTTATGTCTATTAGTGTTTTCTTTATGTATTTAGTTGTTCCTATGTGGGGTACATGGATATTTACAACTGTTATATCTTCTTGTTGGATTGATCACCTTATCATTACATAAAGCCTTTTCTTGTATCTTGCTAGTGTCTTTGTTTTAAAGTCTACTTTTTCTGATAGAAGCATGGCTACCCTGGCTTTTTTTGTTTGTTTCATTTGTATGAATTTTTTTCAATCACTCCACTTTTATTTTAAGTCTGTATGTGCCTTTAAGTCTGAGATAAGTCTCTTGTAGGTAGCGTATTGTTTTTTTTAACCCATTCTGCCACCCTATGTCTTTTGATTGGAGCATTTAGGCCATTTACTTTTAAAGTAATTATTGATAGGTATGGACTTGTCATTTTGGTAATTGTTTACTGGTTGTTTGTGTTTTGTAGTTCCTCTCTGTTCCTTTCTTCTTCCTCTGCTCTCTTCCCTGTGGTTTGATGACTTTCTTTAGTATTATGCTTAGATTCCTTTGTCTTGTTTGTGTGTAATGTATTACAGGTTTTTGATTTGTGGTTATCATGGTGTGTGTGTGTGTGTGTGTGTGTGTGTGTGTATATATATATATATATATATATATATATATATATATATGAACATCCTAGGTGTATAGCAGTCTATATTAAGTTGATGGTCACCAAAGTTTGAACACATTCTAGAAGCACTAAATTTTTATTTCCCTACCACGTTTTATGTATATGATATCATATTTTACATCTTTCTATTTTGTGTATCTCTTGGCTAGTTTTTGTAGATATAATTGATTTTGCTACTTTTGTGTTTTAACCTCCATCCTGGCTTATTCATGATTAATCTGATACCTTTACTATGTTTACTTTTACCACTGACATTTTTTTTCTTTCATAATTTTCTTATGATCTTTTCATTTCATGTGTAGAATTCCCTTTAACATTTCTTGTAAGGCTGCTTTAGTGGTGATGAACTCCTTTAACTTTTGTTTGTCTAGAAAGCTCTTTATCTCTCCTTCAATTCTGAATGATAATCTTTTTAAGAATACTCTTGGTTGTAGGTTTTTGGTTCCTTTCAACACTTTGAATATATCCTGTTACTTTCTTCTGTCTGTAAAATTTCTACTGGAAAAACAGCTGATAGCCTTATGGGATTTCCCTTGTATGCAACGGTTTGCTTTTCTCTTGCTGCTCTTAAGCTGTTTCTCTCTTTATCTTTAATCTTTGTTATATTAATTTATGTGTCTTAGTGTGGACTTCCTTGGGTTCATCTTATTTGGGCCTCTCTGTGATTCCTGGACGTAGGTGTCTGTTTCCTTCCCCAAATTAGGGAATTTTCAGCTAGGTTTTTGTTGTTGTTGTTTTAAATAATTTTTCTGCCCCTTTCTCTCTCTTCTCCTTCTAGGATATCTACAATATGAATGGTATTATGCTTGATGATGTCATATTGGTCTTTTAATGTATTCTCATTTTTAAAATTTTTTTCTTTTAGCTGTTTAGCTTGGTTACTTTCCATGATCTTTTCTTACAGATAACTAATCTGTTCTTTTGCATCCGCTAATCTACCATTGATACCCTCTAATATATTTTTCATTTCAGTTATTGTATTCTTCAGCTCTGACTAATTATTTTTATATTTTCTTTTTATTGACATTCTCACTGAATTAATCCATTCTTCTATCAAGAGTAGTATCGTTATGACCATTACTTTGAAATCTTTATCAGGTATATTGCTTATCTTTATTTCATATAGCTCTTTTTGTATGATTTTTGTCTTCTTTCATCTGGGACATAGTCCTTTGTCTCCTCATTTGTCTAACTCTGTTTTTATGTATTAGGTAGGCCAGCTACATCTCAAGGTATTGAAAACAGTGGCCTGGTGCAGAAGAGGTCCTGTGGTGTCCTGTAGCACAATTCACCCTGGTCACCAGAATATGGTGCTCCAGGTGTGTCTCCTGTGTGGGCTGTATGCATCCTCCTGTTGTGGCTATGCCACAATTGCTTTGGACACACTGGGAGGTAGGGGTTGGAGTCAGCCCTCAACCTGGCTGTCTGCATTTAGCTACTGGGATAGCTTTGGGCACATCAAAGGGCAAGGCTTACTTTCCGCACAGCCAGCAAAGAAGCCCAGCTACAGAAACCGTAGGTTCTTTGGTGTGTGTATTTATCTCCCCCATTCCCATCCCTTCAGGGCATGAGTCACTTTGGAGGGCAGCCTAAAGCAGGTGTGTTTGGTGGGTAGGTCCACAGGGGAATACCATTAATATAATAATGAATTCCATCCCAAGCCTCCCAGTCCCTGGCCACCCTTGTGGACTTACTGCATGTACCAGAATTCATAATACAGACAGAATATGTGTCTGTAGGTACAAGCAAACTTCTAAGGGTATCTGGTTTGTTAAACAATTACAGTTTTAATTGTCTAGGGTGGACATGTGGTTCTAGCAAGGTAAATGGAAAATGTTGGCTTTCATGAGCATCTGGCTATCTTGGCTGGGGAAGGGCAAGACAAATGATGCCCACAACTTTTGTTCCTGGAAAAATCTCCTGCAGATTCCTGCCCCTCTGGCACATGTTCTAAAATTAGTCAATAAATTTCCTTCATGTATACCCCAGGCAATTTTCAAACTGCTGCTTCTGCTTTTGTATTATCTTTGTCAAGTTATTTAGCATGCTGGCTCTTTAAAGACAGAGATTCGATTTCCCATAGCCCTCTGGCTTTCATAGCATTAAGCCTTGCTGATTTTCAAAGCCAGGTGTTGTGGGTACTTGTCTTCCCAGAGTGGATACTCAGGATTGGGGGTGCCCAGTGTGAAGTCTGATCCCCTTGCTCTTCCCTGAATATGATGTCTCTTTTATTTGTGGTTAGTCATGCTGAGGGTTTTGTTACCAACCATGTCTCCATCCCTCCTACCCTTTTGTATATGGCCTTCTCTCTATGACCAACTATGGAAGATATCTTGTACCAGTCTTCAGGTCATTTTCAGAGTGAGTGCAATACATGTAGTTGTTGCCTCAGTGTGTCCACAGGACAAGGTGAACTCAGGATCCTCCTACTTTACAGTCTTCCCAGATTCTTCATGCAAAACCATTCTTAACTTGCAGTCTGTATATAGACTATAGTTTTCCCTCTCCCACTGGAGGTTGCACCGTTTCCCCACTATCTCCCAAAACCATTCTTTCTCCCTCCTGTAATCCACTAGTTCACCAAAATTCAGTCAATGAATTCAAACTATTTGAACCCATTCCCAAATCCTGTCTTTCTGATACATAAAAGAGAATATTCCACACAGGTTTGTTTTATGACTGAATGAAGAACTAGTAGAAGAAATGACAAACTTAGAAGGAATAATTTTTATTCTATAAGCTAAGCAATTTTTCTAGCATAATTTCTTTTTGTTAGCTTAATCTCCTTGGAAAGTAAGAGGATCATGCAGAATGGTACTTCTAAAGGGCACCCAAAACTGTCATCTCAGTCAGGGAAAGGATTCTACTAGCCCGCCAGTTGAAAGAGCTAAGTGTGGATAGTAAAGGAAAAGATTGGCCAGCTGGACCCCTCTACTTTGTATGTGAACTCTGGGAGTTCACTATGAAGAAAAAAGAAAAATTCTAAATTGGCAGCATTTCATGGTTGAGTGAAGCCAGACACAAGGCTGAAAAATGACTAATTTATCATTTTTAATCTAAACTTTTCTGATACTCAAACATTATCATAATTACCAAATCAATTTCCCTATGGAGTTTAAGCATTCATGTAGGAAATGAAGTAATTTCTCATTTAAGTTCAAATATCTTATGTTTTAATATAATAAAGATAAAACAGTAATATGTTACTGCCAAGGAGAAAAAACCATGAATTCCATCCCAAGCCTCCCAGTCCCTGGCCACCCTTGTGGACTTACTGCATCTACCAGAATTCATATTACAGGCAGAATATGTGTCTGTAGGTACAAGCAAACTTCTAAGGGTATCTGGTTTGTTAAACAATTACAATTCTAAGAGCCTGGAAAAACACATCTGGCACACAAGAGTGAGAGTCTTGGGACTGACAATATTAACAAAGGTGAAAAATCTTTACTTTCTGTTCATGTAAAACAGAAAGTCAAAGGCTCCCATGCACATGGCCTTGGGCACTCTCTTATTCTCTCCCAACCTTGATCCTTCCAATTTACCATTTTTTCCTCTCTCCTTCTTCCTCTCTCATTTCCTGATTTTTCCTTCTTCAAAGATCAAAACAAACATAAGTGATTTTTCGCATTCCAATACATCCAAATTGGAAGGATTCAGAAGATTTTCTTCCAAATGCAATAGGCAAAACCCAACTTTCTGCAAATAAAATCTCTAATTCAGGTGTCTCCTGCCACATAATCATTCATCTGTACTAGGTGCCAGGAAGACATAGTTCTCGGTGCTTGAGAGTTGTAGTAGGCAGAATTTTGTCCCCCATCACATTTACTCCCTGTTACTGCTCTTGTGAATATGTTACATGGCAAAAGGGACTTTGCAGATGCATTTAAGATTACTGGTCAATTGACCTTAAAACAGATTATTTTAGATTGTTCCACTGGACTCAAAGTAATCACATGAGCTCTTAAGAACAGGAGCGAGGGCAGAGGGGAGGTCAGAGGGACTTGAAGTACAGTAAGGATGCAATGTGCCATTGCAGGTTAAAAGATGGAGGGCCATGTGTGAAAAAGATTGCAGGAGGTCTTTTGGTATTTAGGAACTGAAAACAAGGATTCTGGCTGACAGCCAGTGAGGAATGGAGACCTCAGCTCTACAACGATGAAGAAGTGAATGCTGCCAACAAGGGAATGAGTTTGGAAGTGGATTCTTCCCTAGGGCCTCCAGATAAGAGCCTAGCCTGCCTAGCACCTTTATATCAGCCTTGTGAGACCCTAGGCAGAGAACTCAACTATGCCAGCCTTCTGACCTAGAGAGAACTGTGAGCTAATAAATTCACACTGTTTGAAGCCACTATATTTGTTGGCAATTTGTTACTCAGAAATAGAGAACTGATTTAGGAAGTGTCAGGGAATGAGATGGGGAGAGAACACTGCCTGGATTGCAGTGGGTTTAATAAGTGGTTAGGGCCTTGTTGAGAAAGTAGTAATTTGAGCAAAGAGCTGGAGGAGGTGAGACACTGAGTTAAACAAATAGTTGGAGTAAGAAAATGGAAGTCAGAACAAACAGCACAAGTTAGGTCCTAAAGCAGGACAGAGCTGGTCAGGCTCCAGGAATGTCAAGGAGGCCATGCTCTGGAGCAGACTGGTCAAGGGAAGATCAGTAGAAGAGTGCTCAGAAAAGTGACAGGAGGCCACATCACCTAAGTGGCCACTCTAAGCCTTTGTTTTCATCCTGAGAGAAATGAGACAGCAGTGTTTTGAGCAGAGGAATGATTTGAGGATTACCAATAATCTCAAAGTAAAATAAGGATAAAAGACTGCAAACCAGTAGAAGGCAAATGCAATATCCAGGTGAAAAATGATGACAGCTTGGACCTGGATGGTAACAATGAAGGTAGATGAGAAGTGGTCTGTATGTATCTTGAAGGTAGAGCCAACAGGATTTCACATTGGATTGGATGTGTGGTTATGAAAGAAAAGATTTTAGAATGACCCAAGGTTTGGGGGCTCAGCAAATGAAAGGATGAGTTGCCGTGAACTGAGTTGGGAAAGGCTATTTATAGATAGAGCAAGTTTTATGGGAAAGAAGAGGATTTCGGTCTTAGACATGTTAAGTTTGAGGTTATATTAGACCTATAAGTAGAGATTTTGATTAAGCAGTTGTGTAAATTCAGTCTTATAGCACATGTGAGAGAGCTTTGGACTGAAGAGCTAACTGGGGGTCACCAGCATATAGATAATTATTAAAGATCCTGGGATAAATGGGATCATCAAGGCTGTAATTCAATTAAAAAAAAAGGCTAGAATGGAAGTAGGAAATATTCCAACATTATGAGGCTTGTGAGAAGAAAAACTTACAAAGGGGACCTAGAAGGAGCTACAAGTGAGGTCCCCAACTTCATATATTTCCCCCAAATCCTTGACATGAATTATTCCTTTCAACTTCATTCCTCCTCTATCCCTTCCCAACACCCAAATGCAAAGGATGGAAAAGTAACATTTCAAAATCCCCAATATGCAAATTGCATGAGTAAGGGACATCTGGAATGGTCATTCTTAATTAGCCCTATTGGCTGAATCAATCAATTTAGTCCTTGCCAGAACATGTTTTTGACATCATTTTGTCCGTGTTCACGTTAGTCCTTTCTTGACCACCTTTGTTTTCCATTTCTCAAACTCCAAAAGTGTCTGCTTATACAACCTTCACAGACATTTTCAGATTTCCTGTACTCTTTTTTTCATCCAATCTTCTCTTGCACTAGATAAAACTTTCCTTGAGAATTGACTGTTCTCTACTTATAGTTGATAACAAGAATTTCACTATATTTATTGAATATAAGTGTGATTTTATCTTTGTTTTTCCACATATCTCATTTGTAGAAATTTATTGGATCAAAGAGTAAACTGCTGCCAAGTGACAGGTTAGAATGATAAAAGTGATTGTGCTTTTCTTGCATCAGATTTGAAAACTGAGCTTACATTTGAGCCACGTGTTTTCTTTCATTTTTCCCCCAAGTATAATTAATATACAGTGTTATGTTAGTTTCAGGTGTACAACATGATTCAAAAATTGTATGTTTCTCAGTGCTCATCAAGATAAGTGTACTCTTAATCTCCTTTATCTATTTCACCCATTCCCTACCCCTCCACTCCCACCCACCTCCCCTTTGGCAAGCACCAGTTCTCTGTATTTAAGAGTCTTTGATTGTTGTCTCTTATTTGTTCATTTGTTTTGTTTCTTCTGCATAGGAGTGAAATCATATGGCATTTGTTCCTTTCTGACTTACGTTTCACTTAGCGTTTTGGTCCATCCATGTTGTTGCAATGGCAAGACTTCATTCTTTTATGGTTGAGTAGTATTCTATTTGTGTATGTGTGTGTGTGTGTGTGTGTGTGTGTGTGTGTGTGTGTGTGTACACGTACCTTTATCCATTCATTATTGATGGACACTTGGGTTGCTTCCATATCTTGCTATTGTAAATAATGTTGCAATAAAATAGAGGGGCATATATCTTTTCAAATTAGTGTTTTCATATTCTTTGGATAAATACCCAATAGTGGGATTACTGGATCATATGGTAATTCTATTCTTAAATTTTTTTTAGGAAACTCCATACTGTTTTTCTATAGTGGCTGCACCAATTTTCATTCCCACTAATAGTGCATGAGGGTTCCTTTTTCTCTAGATCCTCACTAACACTTGTTATTTCATGTGTTTTTTATTTTAGCTAATCTGACAAGTGTAGAGTGGTATTTCATTGCGGTTTTAATTTTCATTGCCCTGATAATTAGTGGTCTTGAGCATCTTTCATGTATCTGTTGGCTGTCTTCTTTGGAAAATGTCTACTTGTGTCCTCTACCCATTTTTAAAATAAATGGATCGTTTGGAGTATTTTGTTTTGTTTTTGTTGTTCTTGTTAAGTTGTATAAGTTCTTTATATGTTTTGGATATTAACCCCTTATTGGATATATCATCTGCAAATATCTTCTTCCATTCAGTAGGTTGCCATTTAATTTTGTTGACGGTTTCCTTCTCTGTGCAAAAGCTTTTTATTTTGGTGTCACTAATAGTTTACTTTTGCTTTTGTTTCCCTTGCCTCAGAAGACATATCTAGAAAAATATTTCTACAGCTGATGAAGTTAATGCCTATATTTTCTTCTAGGAATTTCATGGTTTCTTTCTAAAGATTTATGTCTTCAATCCATTTTGAGTTTATTTTTGTGGATGGTATAAGAAAGTGGCCCAGTTTTCCCAACACCGTTTATTGAAGACTTTTTCCCATTGTATATTCTTTCCTCCTTAGTCATAGATTAATTGACCATGTAAGTGTGAGTTTATTTCTGGACTCTAATGTTCCATGGATCTATGTGTCTGTTTTTGTGCTAGTGCTATACTGTTTTGATTACTACAGCTTTGTGGTATATTTTGAAATCTGGGATTGTTATACCTCCAGCTTTGTTCAAGTGTTTTTAAACCTGGTTTAAAATTTTTACATGAGTCTTAGATACTGTTAACATGACAGAAAAGGAAGAAATTTTAAGTAGGAAGAAAAGGTGGTGATGGGGGGAAACAGTACTGCCCCTCACCTGCATCCCATCTGTATGTTCTCAGCCATTATGTTCACTCCATCTAGAGGATTTTTTTCTTATATTCACATATCATAGATAAAATAATAACCATCTCAATGTAACTATTTCGTCTTTGTGAAACTAATTGCAGTGAGAAAATTCTCAGAAAAGTTTGGAAATGACCAGAGATTTCTTACTAGTTTTTTTTTTTTTTTTGGAGGAGTGAGGAGGACTGGATTCCCCCCGAAGCAGACCCCAAGATCAGGAGTTAAGCGTAAGTATTTAATGTGAAAGCTTATCTTAGGGAGAAGAAAAATGGAGAAGTGAGCCAGGGAAGGGAGAGAAGCCAATGAATGTTATGTTACAAAATGGGTTACACTATGGCAACTAGAATCCAACCTTACTAGGGAATTCTGAGAGATAGTGAAAACCATGCCTCCAAGATACCTTGACAGAGGAGAGAAGGAACTGAGGTCTTTATCTACCCCCTCTTCCTGAATCATTGGTTGAGTGATGCTCTCAGGGGCAATCCCCCTCGCTGCCTTCTTGCCCTATAGATTGGCTGGGCCAAAAGAAAGTCCTTGGGTGGAGGTAAAGGTAAGGGCTACAGGATGCTGCTAGCATGTTATTGGAACAGTGAATACTGAAAGAATGTGAGTGAAGCACCAACAACGTGTGTTACACCAGTCCCTAGAATGCTTGTGTTCATTCTACCTCTCTTTTCTTTTGACAGATTTTCTTTTATCTTATGTCTGTCCTGTATCCATTCTCTTCTGGAACTGATGGTCAGTTTCTTCTACCAAACCCTGGACAAGTGAGGCAATTAGAGTGACTCAACATACTGGACACAGCTATTTTTTCTAGGGTGAGCATTTAACTTAATAAAGGCCAGTAAGAGCCTTCAGGACTGAGGGACTGAGACACATGCTAATAGAGAACCTCCCATTTTACGGATACTAGTTAAAAGGGCTAGGTAGGCCAGGTGCTGCTTATGAAGACAAACTGAGAATAAATCTAACACAAGGAAAGAAGAGATGGAGAGAAACAGAGCTATGGTGACATTACTTGTACACCCTAGATCGAGCTATGTCTGAACCAAATCCTAACCTTAGGATTTTGTAATTTCTTGAGGCCATGAACATTCATTCATTCATATTCTCTTTTCCTCAGCTTTAAGATTTCTTTTTCTTATACTAGTTTGAATTGGGTTATTCAGTCATATGTATCCAAATAAATCCTAATGTAAATTTTGTGAGCATTTGGGCAAATGGCTACTTTGCTGAATATTATTTATCTGAATAATACCTAAGTTATATGCAAGAGCCTATAACAATTAGGGGTGAAGCTTAAATAAATAATATGTCAATCTTTTCTGCACATTTAACATTGGAGGTAGAAACATGAAGCGCTAATGTATATTGACTCTCTGGTAAGATACTATATTCAGGTTAAATTCACAAGTTATATAATCTTCACAGAGACGCAAATTTTGTTTGTTCTGAGTCCCAGAGCTAATAAATTGCAGGTGGTGGGATTTGAACCCACTCTTTTTTTTTTTTTTTTTTTTTTTTTTTTTACTTCTTTAGCACCTTCTATCAGGTACCTATGTTTAAGCCTAGTGCTATGGGAAAGAGGGCTATAGGGCTATAAATGAGGAAATCCCGGACCACAAGGTAAATAGAATGGAACAAACACATGAATAAATATCCTCAAAAAATATATACTCCACTCAGTGCCATGTCAGTGTATGGATGCAGATCTTCAAGAGAGGGTCATGTCAGCTGGGAAAGGTTGTATGAAGGGGGTGCATTTTAGCAGGATTTTAGTGAGAAGACATGGGGCAAGGTGGACATTTTAGGTAGAGAAGGTAGCACAGAAGCACAGAGACCAAATTAAATATTGTATGGCGATTCACAGAAAGCAGTTGACAGAACTAGAAAGTATACAGTCATATAGTATTTCCACAACTTTATTTAGTTCTTGCCCACATCTGTAGGCCACCTATACTATCAATTAATAATTTATAAAAAAAATTTGGATCAACCTGCTTGTTTTTGTTAAATTAAGCAATAGTATCTGTAAAATCATGTTTGTTGTACCATGTTTTTAAATGTATATTACAATAAATACATAATTACCAAAATATTTAAAAGCTTTACTATTATCTAAAATTACCCCATAGTAGTTTGGTAGCAATGACAAAGGCTTCAGAGCTACCCCGACCTGGTCCATCTCTGAGCTCTGCCCCTTAATTTTGGTGTTGAGTGCTCCATTTCCTCATTTGGAGTGTTGTGAAGATTAGATGAAATAATGTATGTGTGTGACTCACAGTGAAATAAATTGTTTATATCACCACTCTTACCCCTATCCCCACCCAGCACAGATGCTGAGGCAGATGCTTTGTTTTGCTGAGCCAGATTAAGAAGTGAGAATGCAAAGGGAGAAGAGCTAGAGTTTTCTAAAAAAGGAAAGGATGAGGTAGTGCCTGGGAGAAGAGGAATTTTGGAAGAGCAGACATGTTTAGAGGGCATTTGGGGGCAATTTGATTATGTATACCTCGTAACTGTACACTCTCTTTACAAAAAGCTTCAGTAAAATCTGATTTATTATTATTTTTAGAGTCAGTATATGGAGTGAAAGAAACATAAGAATCAACTAAGGTTGGCCTAAGAATAAGAACAGACAAGTGAAGGCTGCTGGTGACATTTTCAAAGATCAATATGAAAAGAAAAATACATGGACAGGAGAAATCAGGATGGGTAGGAAGTATAAATTCTGGAGGCAGAAAAGTATGAAATCTGTCAGTCTGTTAGTCTAGGCAGGGGTAATAGAAACTTAGCTATGGATGATGTAATAGATAAAAAAAAAGAAACATGGAGGGGTGCATGTGAGAACAAATGAAAATAACAATTTGTTGCCAAGCTTTGTTTTGTTGATTATTTTACTCCAGGCTTAGGTCCAAAAAAGACTTACAATGCTTTCATGAAAGTTATGAACAGTATTGACCAAACAATCTACAAACTGAGTTTCTGTACTTTTTAAAAAGAGCTTATATTATCTGATGCTTGAAAAGTTGAAACCAACCCCATAAACCTTCCTTTTCTTTAATCTGAGCTATTATTGATCCAGATTTCCCACTAGTGATATGGACATGCCTATGGGTTAAATGAAAAGCAAGAATAAAAAATAAACCAATGTACACCAGCTTTCTAGTTTTCCAGATGTATCCATGCCTGGTGATGTAGCCAGTGTAGTCTTTAGGTTATTACTCGAAAGTAGTTCAGATTGAGACAAGACACTTTGGAATCTCAGAGTGCCATTTGGCTTTCCTGTATTAATGAGCCAGCTATAGTTAATTTTAATAATAGAAATCTAGGAACACGTGTTAGTGAAACTTTGAAAAATTGTCCCTAAGATCTTGGTGATTAATAACAAATGCTAAACTTGACCAGTTCCCTTGACATGGAGTGATTCATTATGGATAATGATAAAGTGAGGTATGTCATGTTAGACCACAAAATGGGTAAATGCTAGTCTGATTAAATTATTGTAAGTGATGACTAGACTTAACTAAGCTGACTCATGGATGCTAATAGGTGACATGGCTTCTGCAGTTGCAGTGTGCATTCATTGGACACATGGTAATCCACAGAATCAAGGGAGGAAAGTGATTTCATCAGTCATACCTTTTCACTGTTAGGAAGAATGTTTAGCATTCAGAAGTTTACTAGCTGTTTACTTGCAGAGTCAAGTGGAGCGATTTTCATATGCTCAGAGCATTTATAACCACCCAGCTTTCAGATATGAGAATGCTTTCATTTTCAGACTACATGCATTCACCTCACAGAGGTCAAGGAACTGGCATTAGTCTGGAGTGTTAGCCTGAGTTTTTTGGAACTTGGTTGAATTTAGTGAACTGATTGTGTATTCACATTTTCTTTGGGGGAAAAAAGGACAATGGGAATAAAAGGAAAATATCCTATTCACTCAAACTCAGATACCACTTACTGAAACTCAGGGATTTAAATAAATGCCTGTAAGTAATGCATTTCAATAATTAGTGATGATTCTCTAGTTTCATGGCATAAAAATACACGCTTATGTCATTAAACAAGGTAATTGTTATACACAGTGGTATAAACAAAGATATGAATTCACAATAAGCCAGTGACAATTTCAGTGAGATCTAGAAATTTAGTAAGAAAGAAAAGCACATGTGTTGAGTGTTTACTATATACCATGCCCTGTGCCATTCCCTTTTTCAAAATAGTGAAAACTGAGGTTCAAAAAAATTTAAAGATCTCATAGATTGTAACAAAGCCAGGATTCAAGCTCAAGTCTGTCTCTAAAATTCATATTAATTCTAGAATTCTCAGAATAGAAAGAGCAAATCCCACAATAAATAAGCAAGATGAGGCACTTCGGGGGCAAAAAATAATTCAGTAGACAAACACTCCATTACCAAATATGTTCTAATATACACGAAATATCTTCTAATTAATGTTTCTTCCAAGTATGCATTTTAAAACCATTTCATTTTAAATGTACAATTAGAAATTCAGACCACCAGTGAGCAAAGAATGACATCTTACGGATATGTGTATCTAGCATAATTGATGTTCAAGATGTCACAGAATGACATAATTCAGTCTAGAACATCTTTGATTTTGGTTTTTCAAATGCACACCTCAATTTTTCTTAGCCTCAGGTTTTATTTAAAGGACAATTAGCCTTTGGTAATGTTCAGCTCCGTGCTAAGCAGCATTATTTTTAATGTCCATTCACAAAGAAGACTAAAATCAGAATAATTCTGTGGAAGAGATGAATTAATATTTCCCCATTGGAGAAGGCAAAAACAAAATAATAATCCCACACAGAGTCTATGGAAATAGTTACTGTTTCTAACTGAAAACCTGGTTTGTTATGCACTTCAGGACAAATTCTAACAGGCATATGAAGAACAGGTGAAGCTTTTTAAGTTCATTATTTACTATGAGCTCTTAAACGTGCAGTTCACGAGGGGTTATTGGAGCCAGTTACAGAAAGAAGCTCTACCAACAGCTTTCTAATTGAATCTCAAAAGACTGTAATTGTGTTCCACTCTGTAGTCAGCCTCCATTCCATGCAGCTACAGTCGGTTGTAGGTAATCAGATTACTCATGGGTTACTGCCTGCAGCCTGCAGGAGAGTGCCAAGAGTAAGAAGGCAACGTGTTGTAGGGTTAATGAAGCTTAATATGGTGCCAATATCACACTGAGCCATTGCCTACAGAGTGAGAAAGGATTATATCCCATGTTAATATGCCATTTGACCCGTGCCAGAGAAGCAGTCTAAATCACTGAATAAGTATGTAAGTCACCACTGAGAAGTGTTTGCCATGCCAGCTCTCATTGCTGTGAAAACAAGTTGTTCCTTAGCTTGTGAATTTTAACTTTGGTGCTCTTTAAAGTACAGTTTCAACATTGGCGCCTAACATCCCTGGAAAGGCCATATCGACAGGAGTCTCTAAATTGGAGCCAATGCAAGGAAACTCACATGCTTTTCTTCAGTTTGATCAAAACTTCTCTGAAGAATAAATCTAAGGTCAATGTACTTAAATTTCTTAACATCCATCAACGATTTCAGTTCTCCAAACTTGCCTTTTACAAAGTTGTTTAGGCCCTCTTAAGCCTTGGGATTCTTACTGCTACTTAAGTTTTTGGCCAAATGACATCCCAAATTATACCTCTGCAAGAAGTGAAGAAAGCACAAAGAATTGATAGAATAACAAAAGTTATTCTAATTTGTACTGCAAAAGCTCAGTCTTATAACAATAGAACAATAGAACCTACAGTCTGAAGTCTCCTTATTCCCCCACAATGTTCTTGACATTTTAGGATGAGAAAGAAGGGACTCTCAATTGTGTAATTAATTCATTGAAGAACAGTTCTCTTAGAAAATTTTGATTATGGTCTTAAATTTATGAATATTAGGGATTAAAACCAGAATTTAGGATTCTAATTCTAAGCCAAATTCTGTACAATTTTCTACATGTAAATTTAGGTTATTTCAAACTGTTTTTTTAACATTGTTTCCCTAGGTTATAGAACAAAAAGATTAATACAAGTTAAACAGACTCCAGAGAAGAGGTGTAATATTTTGTTAATGTTTTCCTCTTACACTCCCTTTATTTATTTTTTTAGAATAGGAAATACATGTAGAGGGTACAAATTCCAAAAGATGCAAAAGAATATAATATGAAAAGCAAGTATAGCTCCCATTCCTTCCTATAATTAGTTGCTTGTGTATTTTTTCAGAAATATTCTATTAGTATACCTGCATGTATCCATCTTTGTGTTTAGTAGCTATGAGTCTATGTAGGCTTTTATATAAGTATATATCTAAATTCAGTTTTCTGAGTTTACATTTGTAGGGATTTACACTCAGTTTTTCTTTTTTTAAAACAAAATATAACTTAAAGGGCAAAAAATTTGTACAATTTCATGATATTTTACATAACATACAGCCAAATAACTAGATTATTTCCAGAACTTCAGAAGATTCCCTTTGTAGACTCCTAATAAGTAGCTACAAAAAATTCATATTAATAGAATGATATAACATATGCTTTTTTGGTATCCATATTCCTTCATTCAGCATTATGCCCGTGAATTTATCAATGCTGTTGTGTAAATAGTTCATTTTTTTCTAAAGACTTTTCTTTAGAGTAGTTTTAGGTTCACAACAAAATTGAAAGGAAGGTACAGAGAGATTTCCCATATACCTCCTGCCCCCACCTCTGTCTGAGCTTCCCCCATTATCAACATGCCCTGCCACACTGATAGTTGTTACAATTGATGAATCTACAGTGAAATATCAATCATAACCTTCTCAAGTTCATACCTTATGTTAGGGTATTTTTCTTTTTGATTTTTCTTAATATTCCATGCCTGTCCTAAAATTAATTGGCATTTGGTTGTTTCCAAACTAGGGCTGTGATGAATAAAATTATGATTATTATTTTACAAGTCTCTTCTTAGACATTAACACTCATTTCCATCGCTTAATAATCAAGATTGAAATTACTGGGCCATAGAGTATATTTATGTTTACCTTTAGTATATACTGCTAGTTTACCAAAGTGATTATAATAATAAACATCAAACCAGCACTGTGTAAGTGTTTAAATTATCCTACATTCTTGTGAAGACTTGGTGATGTCAGTTCCTTCAATTTTACCTGTATTGATGGATCTTGTATAGTTTTAATTTGCATTTCCCTAATTACTAATAATGCTAAACATCTTTTTAAATGTTTATTGAAAATTCGGGTATCTCTTTTATGGAGTGCCTATTTAAATATTTGCCCACTTAAAAATGGATTGCCTTTATTTTTAGGACTACATTATATATTCTACTTTTAAATCCATGGTAAAGTGCATATGTGGCAAATATATTCACCCACTCTGTAGTTTTCCTTTAACTCTTAATGTTCTTTGATAAACAAGCCTTGGTGATTTCTTTTTAAATACTTACTGAAGTACAATAATCTTTACATCTGAAATGTACAACTGATAAGCTTTAAGATATGTTAATAATCATGAAGCCATCACTACAATGTAGATGACAAACACATTCATCACCCCCAAAATTTCCTTTTATCTGCCTTAAAATCAATTCTTCCCTCCCTTTACTCACATCCACAGGCCACAATTGATGTGCTTTCTCTCGCTATGTATTAGTGTGCATCTTTTAGAATTTTATATAAAAGGAATTTGTGGAATATATACTTTGTTTGGTTTCTTTGACCTAATGCAGGTTACTTTAAGATTCAGCCATATTAATACATGTAACACTAGTTCTTTCCTTTTTATTTCTGAGTAGTACTCCACAGTATTCCACAATTTGTTTAACCATTCATCTGTTGGACATTTTGTTTCCAGTGTTGACTATTATAAAGGTGCTATGAATAATTATAAACAAGCTTTTGTGTAGAATGAAGCTCATATTTATCATGGGTAAATAGGAGTAAAATGGCTGGGTTGTATGGTAGTTATATGTTTATTTTTTTAACTGCCAATCTGTTTTCCAAAGTAGTCGTGCCACTTTATATTCCAATATGTAGTATATAACAGTTCTATTGCTTCACACTGGTGCTAACACCTAAGATTGGACTTTTTAAAATCCTAGCCATTCTAATGAATATCAAACTATCTTAGCAGGACTTAATTTGCATTCCCTAAATTAATTGGTCTTAAATGTATTTCATGTGCTTATTTGCCATGTGTTATTTTCTTTTAATGAAATGTCTTCAAATTTTCTGTCCATTTCTAGTTCAGCTATATGTGGTCTTGTCTTCTTTTAAGAATTCTTTGCAAATTCTACATACAAGCCTTTGTCAGAGATACAATTTGCAAGTATTTTATTCTAGCTGATAGCCTGCTGTTTCACTTTCACAACTGTAGCTTTATTTTTTTAATTTATTTTATTATTTAATTCCAGTATAATTATCATCCAATGTTATATTAGTTTCAGGTATACAATATCGTGATTCAATGATTCTATATATTACTCAGGGCTCATCATGATAAGTGTACTCTTAATCCCCATCACCTACTTCACCCATCCCTGTTCCCCTCTGGTAACCATCAGTTTGTTCTCTATAGTTAGGAGTCTGTTTTCTTGGTTTCTCTTTCTCTCTCTCTCCCTCCCTCAGATGTTCGTACATTGATTTTTATATTCTATGACTTAACTGAATTCATTTATCAGATCTGGTAATTTTTTGGTGGAGTCTTTAGGGTTTCTGATGTATATAGTATCATGTCATCTGCAAATAGTAACAGTTTTACTTCTTCCTTACCAATGTGGATTCCTTTTATTTCTTTTTATTGTCTGATTGCTGTGGCTAGGACTTCCAGTACTATGTTGAATAAAAGTGATGAGATTGGATATCCCCATCTTGTTCCTGATCTTAAGGGAAAAGCTATCAACTAGGTTTTCCCCATTGTGTATGATGTTTTCTGTGTGTTCTTCATAAAAGGCCTTTATTATGTTGAGGTGTGTTCCCTCTAATCCCACTTTGTTGAAGGTTTTTATCATAAATGGATTTTGTATTTTGTCAAATGGTATGTCCTGCGTCTGTTGAAATGATCATATGGTTTTTACCCTTTCTCTTATTGATGTGATGTATGATGTTGATTAAGATATTGAACCACCCTTGCATCCCAGGAATAAATCCCACTTGATGATGGTAAATGATTTTTTTAATGTATTATTGGATTTGGCTTGTTTTTGTTTTCCTTTTTTTTTTTTAATTTAAATTCATTTAACCAACATATAGTATACCATTAGTTTTTGGTGTAGTGTTCAGTGATTCATTAGTTGTGTATAACATCCAGTGTGCATCACATCATGTGCCCTCCTCAATGCCCACCACCCAGTTATCCAATCGCCCCAAAACCTCCCTTTCCACAACCCTCAATTTGTTTCCCAGAGTCAAGAGTCTCTAATGGTTTGGCACCCTCTCTGATTTCTTCCCATTCAGTTTTCCCTCCTTTCCCCTATGATCCTCTGCACTATTTCTTATATTCCACATATGAGTGAAACCGTATGATAATTGTCTTTTTCTGATTGTCTTATTTCAGTTAGCATAAAACCCTCCAGTTCTATCCATGTTGATGTAAATGGTGGGTATTCATCCTTTCTGATGGCTGAGTAATATTCCATTGTATATATGAGCCACATCTTTATCCATTCATCTGTTGAAAGACATCTCAGCTCCTTCCACAGTTTGGCTATTGTGAACATTGCTGCTATGAACATTGCGATGCAGGTGTCCCTTCTTTTCACTGCATTTGTATCTTTGGGGTAAATACCTAGTAGTGCAATTGCTGGGTGTAGGGTAGCTCTATTTTTAACTTCCTGAGTAACCTCCATACTGTTTTCCAGAGTGGCTGTACCAGCTTGCATTCCCACCAACAGTGTAAGAGGGTTCCTCTTTCTTCACATCCTTGTCGACATTTGTTGTTCCCTGTCTTGTTAATTTTAGCCATTCTAACTGGTGTAATGTGGTCTCTCATTGTGGTTTTGATTTGTATTTCCCTGATGACAAGTGATGTGGAGCATTTTTTCATGTGTCTGTTGGCCATTTGTATGTCGTCTTTGGAGAAGTATCTGTTCATGTCTTCTGCCTATTTCTTGACTTGGATTTTTTGTTTTTGGGGTGTTGAATTTGATAAATTCTTTATAGATCTTGGATACCAGCCCTTTATCTGTTATATCATTTGCAAATATCTTCTCCAATTCCATAGGTTGCCTTTTAGTTTGGTTGACTGTTTCCCTTGCCTGTAGAGTTTTTATCTTGATGAAGTCCCAATAGTTCATTTTTGCTTTTGTTTCCCTTGCCTTTAGAGATGTGTTTTGCAAGAAGTTGCTGTACCTGAGACCAAAGAGGTTACTGCCTGTGTTCTCTGCTAGGTTTTTGTTGAAAATTTTTGTATCTATGTTCATCAGAGATATTGACTTGTAGTTCTCTTTTTAATGTCTTTATCTGGCTTTGGTATCAGGGTAAAACTGGCCTCATGGAATAAATTTGGAAATTTTCCTTCCTCTTCTAATTTTTAGAATAGTTTGAGAATAGGCGTTAACTCTTCTTTAAATGTTTGGTAGAATTTATCTGTAAAGCCATCTGGTCCTGGACTTTTTTTGTTGGGAGTTGTTTAATTACTGATTCAATTTCATGGCTGGTAATCAGTCTGTGCAAATTTTCTATTTCTTCCTTCTTCAGTTTTGATAAGTTATATATTTCTAGGAATTTATCCATTTCTTCTATGCTGTCCAATTTGTTGGCATATAATTTTTCATAATTCTCATACAATTGTATTTCATTTGTGAATTTTGAGCCCTTTTTTCTTTTTCTTTTCTTTCTTTTTTTTTGTGAGTCTGGCTAGAGGCTTATCAATTTTGTTGATCTTTTTAAAGAAACAGTTCCTGGTTTCATTGATCTGTTCTATTGTATTTTTTAGTTTCTATGTCATTTATTTCTGCTCTAAGTTTATTGTTTCCTTTGTTCTGTTGGTTTTGGGTTTCATTTGTTCATTTGTTCTAGCTCCTTAGGTTGTTTATTTGAAAATTTTCTTGCATCTTGAAGTAGGTTTCTATTGCTACAAATTTCCCTCTTTGAATACCTTTTGTTGTATCCTAAAGATTTTGGGTCATTGTGTTTTCATTTTTATTGTAATTTTGGGGTTCTTTGATTTCTTGGTTGATCCATTCATTGTTTAATAGCATGTTATTTCACCTCCATAAATTCATGCTCTTTCCAGATATTTACTTGTGGCTGATTTCAAGTTTCATAGTGTTGTGATGAGAAAAAATGCATGGTATGACTTCAACATTTTTGAATTTGTTGAGACTTGTTTTGTGGCCCAATATGTAGCCTATTCTGGAGAATGTTCCATGTGCACTTGAGAAGAATGTGTATTCTGCTGTTTTAAGATGGAATGTTCTGAATATATCTGTTAAGTCCATCTGGTCCAGCGTATCACTCCAAGCCACTGTTTTCTTGTTGATTTTCTGTTTGGATGATCTGTCCATTGATGTAAATGCGGTGTTAAAGTCCCCTACTATTATTGTATTACTATTGATTAGTTCCTTTATGTTTACTATTAACTTTTATTTATTTGGGTGCTCCCATGTTGGGTGCATAATATTTACAATTGTTATATCTTTTTGTTGGGTTGTCCCCTTTATTATTATATAGTGTCCTCCTTGGTCTCTTGTTGCAGTCTTTGTTTTAAAGCCTATTTTGTTCAGTTGAAATACTGCTACCTCGGCTTTGTTTTGACATCCATTTGCATGATAAATATTTCTTCATTCCCTTACTTAAAATCTATAGGTGTTTTTAGGTCTGAAATGAATCTCTCATAGACAGTATATAGATAGCTCTTCGGTTTTTTGGTCTACTCTGTTCTCTGTTATCTTATATCTTTTGATTGGAGCATTTAGTCTGTTCACATTCAAAGCAATTATTGGGGAATGCCTGGGTGGCTAAGTCAGTTAAGCATCTGCCTTCAGCTCAGGTCATGACCTCGGGGTCCTGGGATTGTCCCACATTGGGCTCCTTGCTCAGTGGGAAGCCTGTGTCTCCCTCTGCCTGCTCTGCCTGCCACTCCCCCTGCTTGTGTTCTCTCAGACAAATAAATAAAACCTTTAAACAAAGTAATTATTGATAGATACATATGATATATGTATTCATTGACATTTTTGTTACCTGTGGTTTGTTTTTGTAGTTTTTCTCTGATCCTTCTCTTGCTCTTTTTCATGGTTTGTTGGCTTTCTTTTGTAATACACTTGGATTCCTTTCTCTTTATTTTTTGGATATCTATTACTGGGTATTGATTTGTGGTTACTACTTGGTTTGTCTTTAACATCTTCTGCATACAGCAGTCTATATTAAGTTGATGGTCACTTAAGTTCTTTACTCCTGTCCTCCCCCCATATTTTAGGTGTATGGTGTCATATTTTACAGCCTTTTATTTTGTGAATCCCTTGACTGATTTTTACAGATAAACTTATTTTTACTGCTTTTGTGCTTCCAAATTTTTATACTCTCACTTATGGTCATTCCTGTGCACTCAAAGAGTCCCCTTTAATATTTCTTGTAGGACTGGCTTAATGGTCATAAACTCCTTTAGTTCTTGTCTGAGAAACTATCTCTCCTTTTCTGAATGATAGCCCTGATAGATATTCTTGGTTGCATATTTTTCCCTTTCAGCATCTTAAATATGTCCTGCAACTCTCAGCAAAGTTTCTGCTGAATAATCTGTTCATAGACTTATGGGCTTTCCCTTGTATGTAACTGTCTTTTCTCTTGCTGCTTTCATTTTTTTCCTTTCTTTTTCCCCCAAGTTATGGGAGTATACAGCTATTATTTCTTCAAGTAAATTTTCTGCCCCCTTTCTCTCTTCTTCTGTGGTCCATGTAATGCAAATGTTATTACACTTGTTGAAGTCACTGAGTTCCCTAAGTCTATTCTCATTTTGCATAATTATTTTTTTTCTCTCCTTTGCTCAGCATAACGACTTTCCATTACTCCATCTTTCAGACCATTAATTCATTCCTCTGCTTCCCCTGGTCTGCTGTTTATTCTATCAAGTGTATTTTAAATTTCATTTATTGTGTTCTTCATCTCTGGCTTTTAAAGAATCTCTTTAAGGGTCTCATTAATGTCCTCCACTCTCTTCTCAAGTCCAGTGAGTATCTTTATGATCATTACTTTAAATTCTCCCTCTGGCAAATTACTTATATCCATTTCTCTTGGGTCTCTTTCTGTGGTTATTTCTTTGTCTCTTCATTTTGTCTCTCTGTTTCTCTGTGTTAGGAAAGTCAGCCATAGCTCCCACCTTGAAGGTAATGACTTTATGAAGAAGACATTCTATGGTGCCCTGCCATGCAGTGTCTCCTGTTTCCCAGGAGCTGGTGCTTCAAGGAGGGTCTCCTATGTGTGTTGCATGTGCCCTGCTCTTGAGTCCTGGCTGCCTTTTCTTTCAGCTCAGTTGTCTGCAGAGGTTCTCTTTGCCTGTTGTGGGTAGTGTTTGATCCGCTACTATGTGGGGTACTTTTTAACAAGGTGTGTGCTGGTCTGTTTGCAAAACACGACCTGCCACCACTGCCACTGGAACCGGGGCCCCACAAAAGTTGTGGGTATAGATGCAGTGTTGGTAAAGTTTGTGCTGGTCTTCTGGGGGTGGAAACCACAGCACTGGAACTGAGGCAAACATGACTGGGAAGGTGGATCAACAAAACACAGGGGTTCAGGGCTTGGTGTAAGCAAATTAGATAACTAGTGTTGGCACTGCTCTGGTTCCTACAGGTGCCGTGGGTTTATACTGAGGCCTAGGTGAGATAAATGGTGACTGTCAGCTGCTTTGTTCCTGAAGGGGTCTCACTGGATTGTGCTCTGAGATGAATAAATCACTCTCTCTCCTATCTGCCCCTGGTGTTCTTCAAACTGATACTTCCATGCTGTAAAATCTCTGCTGGCTGTTTGTCATGCTATCTCCTTAAAGGTGAGGATTCTGCTTCTTAATGCCCTCTGACTTCACCCAGACCTAAGCCTGAAAAATGTCAAAATTCCAAGATTTAAGTCCCACTGGTTGTAAGAACTCATGAGATTCAGCGCCTTTTGCTTTCAAAGCCAAATGTTATGGGGATTTATCTTCCCAGTGCAGGCTCCCTGTGTAATAGTCTGTTTTTTTGCTCTTCTCCATACCATCACCAGGTCCTGCCCCACTATAGATGGCCAAGGTCTGTTTTGCTCCCAAACAAGCATCTTCATCCTTACTACCTCCTTCAATGTGGAGTTTGTTCTGCGAGTCTTTGGGCCACTTTTGGGGTTATTTATGCTGAAGCGAGTGTTGTCTAGTTGTATCAGTGGGACAGTATGGGTTTAGAGTCCTCCTACTCTGCCATCTTCCCAGCCAGTTAGTTCCCCACAATAGTAGCATTAGAAGAGTGTAAGTTTTCTCCTGCTGAAGATCAATTTCTTGATTTTATTCCTTAATAGTTCATACTCTTTTTAATTTATTTATTTTATTTTTTTTATTAGTCACCATATAGTACATCATTAGTTTTTGATGTAGTGTTCCGTGACTCATTGTCTGTGTACAACACCCAGTGCTCCATGCAGTACATGCCCTCCTTAATACCCACCACCGGGCTAACACATCCCCCCACCGCCCTACCCCCTAAAACCCTCAGTTTGTTTCCCGGAGTCCATAGTCTCTCATGGTTCATCTTGCCCTCCGATTCTCCCCCCTTCCTTTTCCCCTTCCTTCTCCTAGTGTCCTCCATGCTATTCCTTATGTGCCACAAGTAAGTGAAACCATGTGATAATTGACTTTCTCTGCCTGACTTATTTCACTTAGCATAATCTCCTCCAGTCCTATCCATGTCGATGCTAAAGTTGGGTATTCATCCTTTCTGATGGCTGAGTAATATTCCATTGTATATATGGACCACATCTTCTTTATCCACTCATCTGTTGAACGGCATCTCGGCTCTTTCCACAGTTTGGCTATTGTGGACATTGCTGCTATGAACATTGGGGTGCATATGGTGCTTCTTTTCACTACATCTGTGTCTTCAGGTAAATGTTCAGCAGTGCAATTGCTGGGTCATAGGGTAGCTCTATTTTTAACTTTTTGAGGAATCTTCACACTGTTTTCTGGCACAAAAACAGACACATAGATCAATAGAACAGAATAGAGAGCCCAGATATGAACCCTCAACTCTATGGGCAACTAATCTTTGACAAAACAGGAAAAAATATCCAATGGAAAAAGACAGTCTCTTCAATAAATGGTGCTGAGAAAATTGGACAGCTGTAAACAGAAGAATTAAACTTGACCATTCTCTTACACCATACACAAAGATAAACTCTAAGTGGAAGAAAGACCTCACTGTGAGACAGGACTCCATCAAAATCCTAGAGGAGAACATAGGCAGTAACCTCTTCGACATCAGCCACAGCAACTTCTTTCAAGACATGTCTCCAAAGTCAAGGGAAACAAAAGCAAAAATGAACTTTTGGGACTTCATCAAGAACAGCAAAGAAACAGTCAACAAAACAAAGAGGCACAACCCATGGAATGGGAGAAGATATTTGAAATGACACTACAGATAAAGGGCTGATATCCAAGATCTATAAAGAACTTCTCAAACTCAACACCCAAAAAACAAATAGACAAGTCAAAAAATGAGCAGAAGACATGAACAGACACTTCTCCAAAGAAGACATACAAATGTTAAAAGACCCATGCAAAAATGTTCATCACCATTAGTTCATACTTTTTAAGTCTTATTTAAGAAACCCTTGCCAAATCCAAAGTTTCTAAGATATTATCCAATGTTTTCTACTAGAAGTTTTATGAACTTAGCTCTTAGGTTTAGGTATATGATCCATTTCCAGGTAATCATGATATGGTAGATCATGTGATGTAAGTAAAGGTCCAAGTTTTATTTATGTAAGCATTTGTTATTCTTACCAAATCATTCCAGTTTGATGAAAATAATAATTTCCCCAATTAAATTGCTCTGGAATCTTTGTAAAAAGAAAAGACTATATATCTGTATATGTGTGTCTATTTTGGGTATCCTACATAGTTCCGTATTTAGTTACTATAGCTTGTAATTCTTGAAATTAGATAGTATGAATTATCTTACTTTGTACTTCTTCAAAGTTTTTATTTTTTTGCTATTCTGAGTCTTCTGTATTTCTATACATATTTTATAATCAGTTTTCTGATTCCTACAAAAAAGAGCCTGACTTGATTTTCATTGGACTTGTATTGAATCTGTGGATCAATATGAGTAAATTTGCCATATTAGCAATATTGAGGCTTCTCCTCAATGAGGGTATATCTCCTTACCAATTTAGGTCATCTGTAATTTCTCAGAAACGTTTTATAGTTCTTAGTGTAGAAATTTTTCACATCTTTTGCCAAATTTATACCAAAGGATTTTTCTATTCTTAGTGCTACTATCAATGGTATTTTAAATATCAATTTATGATTGCTTATCACTAGTACACAGAAAAATAATGATTTTTTTCTATAATGGCCTAGTATTCTATAATTCTAACCTTATTCTATTAGCATTTTTGGTACATTACATGAGATTTTCTTTATAGATTATTATGTAATCTGAGAATAAAGATGGCTTTACTTCTTTTCAGTCTGGATTTCTTTTTCTTGCCTTATTACATTGAATAAACCCTCTATCACAGTATTGAATAGAAGTGTTGAGGGTGGGTATCCTTAGCTTGTTCTCGATCTTAGAGGAAAAAACATTGGTTTCAACACAATGATGTTAGCTATGGAGTTTTCACAAACCATCTTTTTCAAATTGAAGGAGTTCCTTACTGTTCTTTTATGACTTTTTTTTTTTCCACGAGTGGATGCTGCATTTTCTGAAATGCTTTTCTGCAACATTTAGATGATTATATGGTTTTTCTTCTTTAGTCTGTTAGTATGAATTATACTGATTTTTTCAGATATTAAACCAAACCTGCATTCATAAAATAAATCCCATTTGATCATGATGTATTATCATTTTTATATATTGTTGGATTGGATTTGCTAAAATTTTGTTAAGAATATATTCATTGAGAGTGTCTGGGGGCCTCAGTTGGTTGAGTGTCCAACTCTTGATTTCAGCTCAGGTCATGATCTCAATGTGGTGGGATGGAGCCCCAAATCAGTCTCCATGCTTAGCAAGGAGTCTTCTTGCAATTCTCTCCCTCTCCTTTTGCCCCTCCCCCACTCACTCTCACACACGCTCTCTCTCTAAATAAAATAAATATTTTTTTAAAAAGAATTTATTCATCTGTGCTCATAAGGGATATTGCTCTGTTCTTTTCTTATCATGTCTTCTTTTTTGTGGTTTTTTTTATCAAGATAAAGCTAGACTCATAGCTAAGAAGAATTTCTTTGTAGTTTTCTAATAGTGTTTGTATAGAATTGGTATTATTTCTTTATTAAATGTTCAGTATTTTTCACTAGTGAAGTCATCTAGGCTTGGAATATTATTTGCAGAAATATTTTTACCAAAAAATTTAATTATCTTAATAGGTATAGGGCTATTCAGATTTCCTATTTCATTTTGAGTGAGCTCTGGTGATATGTGCCTTTCAAGATACATGTCTATTCATCTAAGTTACTGAACTTAGGAGCATAAAGTTGTCTGATATTTCTTTATTTTTTAGATTTCTGTAGAATGTGTAAAGACTATCACTATCATTATCTGATTGCTCATCTTGGCAATTCTTTTTCATCTCCTGTCAGTCTGGGTGGGGCATTTATTAATTTTTAGTTTCTTTCAGAAAATTAGCTTGTGATATTGTTTTATTTTGTTTTCCATTTTACTGATTTCATCTCTTGGAAAAATGCCCTTTATTATGTTTATTTAGGGTTGGATTTTTTTTTTCTAGCTTCTTTCAGTACAAGCTTAGGTTTTGAGTTAACACTTCTCTAATGTGGGAATAAAATGCTATAAAAATTTCCTCTAAGTACTGTTTTATATACAACCTACACATTTTGGTATGTCATATTTTCACTTTTAGTTTAAAATCATTTCTGACTTTATTTTTTCTCTATTTTTGGGATTATTTAGAAGTGTGTTGTTTAGTTCCCACTTAGGAAGTTTCCTAGATGTTATTCTCTTACTGATGTATAATTCTATTGTTATCAGAGAGCACACTGTGGACTATTTTAAAGCATTTTTTTAACCTTTACCTTCATTTTAAAGCTATTTTAAAGCATTTGTTTTATGGTCAACAACATGGTGTATCTATTTAAAAAAATGTCTGCATTTGAAAAAAAAATGTGTATTCTCCTGCTGCTTGGTGGAGTGTTCTATAAATGTCAATTAGATTAGGTTGATTGTTAGTGCTGTTCATATTTTCAATATCTTTACTAATTTTCTGTCTATATATTCTATCAAATGTTGAGAGAATTTTATTTTTCCAACTCTAATTGCAGATCTGCCTATTTTACTTTGTAGTTCTACCAGATTTTCTTCATGTATTTTGAAACTGTTATATACATAGCCTATTAGGATTTTTATGTACTCTTGATAAATTGACGCACTTATTGTTATTGAAATGATTCCTCTTATCCCTGGCAGTATTCTTTATTCTGAAACATACTTGTCTGATATTAATATAGCCATTCCAATTTTCTTTTTGTTAGTGTTAGCAGAGGTATATGAATTTTTTAGACTAAGTCTCAACAACCTTTTTCTGTTAAGGATCAATAATAAATATTTGGGGCTATTGCTGTTTCTTTGGTTTCAGTGTCTAAGTCCTCTGTATGGCAAATGCATTTACCAATGGTGCCTTTGGTGTGTGTGGGGGGGGGGCTTGGGGGGCACAGGTTGCATGTTCTACAAGTAGAAGTGGCAATATTTCACCTCTGCTTTCACAATGTAGATATGGCCTCAATATGAATTTTCTAGATCTCCTTTACTTCCCATCTCACAATATATCTTACTATATTTCATTTGTTTAGTACTGGAGTTCCTGCCTTCAGTGATAGGGCACCAGCAAGATGGTTAAACCTTCCACATGTCCATATAACCCATGGAATATTTACATATCCTTGCCAGAATAAAGACTCATGTACTGCCATTCCTTTTCCCCTGTCCTCTTCTCCTCTCTAAAATGCTTACCTTCTTGTTGAAATAGTTAGAGAAAGAAGATCAAAAACTCCATTGCAAAAGCAGATCGCCCAGTTTGAGAAAACATGCTAATCATCCCTTCCTGCTGGCCTTTCAACATTTACAAATAAATCTCTGAGCCCTTCTCACTTGGATTGGTAAAGAGATTTAAGAAGAGACTCTCATTTCCCCTCTGAGCAGGGAAGAAAAAAGGTCCAATATTGCATTTCTAATTTTATGATCTAGGACTCAGATTACTTTTTGGATACCTGCCCAAACCCTCCCAATCACTGACATATAAGGAAGAGGTGGCTAACATAGCAGAGCCATTCAGCTGTTACTAGATAAGCCCTAAGAAGGGTATGACCCCACTTATTTTCAACTCTATTCTGAATGTAAAATAATAAAATCCCCTTTTTGTTCCTCAGCTTTACATCCTAGTCACCAATTCTGAGACAAAAGAAAAGTCTCAAGCAACATACTTAGGAAATAAAACACAACAATAGTTACATACTATGCACTCCTGCTCCTTTTTATTTTTAATATGCATTGGAGACTTTCCCACATCAGTGTGTGTGTGTGTGTGTGTATGTGTGTGTGTCCCTGTCCAGTTACTTAAAGACATAAGAAAGTCACACCACACTTAATTGCATAAAACAATAATAATTTTATCTCTTTCAGTTCTAGAAGTTGACTGAGATTAGCTCTTGGGTCCTCTTATGTTGCTGTCAGATAGTAACCATGAATCACCTTGAAAGCTTCTTCCTCACATGTCTAGTGGTTGATACTGATTGTTAGCTGAGATCTCAGCTGTGGTGGTCAGCTTAAATGTCTACAAATGACTTCTATTGGCTTTGGATAACCTCACAGCATGGGAGCTGGATTCCAAAAGCAAGTATCTTAAGAGAGACTTGGGACTAAGAAGTGATTTATCCTTGGAAACCATGCAGCTCACCCCTTCCAGATTCTATTTGCTAAAGGTGAGTCATCAAGGCTACATATATTTAAGGACAGGGGAATTAGATTACAACTCTTGATAGAAGGATTGTAGGTCCATTCTTTGGGTCCAAATTATTTATTTTCTTTTCACATGTGAAAAATACTTGCTCACTTCTGCAGCACCTCCTAAAATGTTATCTAGTAGACCTTCAGTCTCAGGCTGAATGTCTAGGATGCTATCATCTAAATGGAATCCAGTTGACCTTGGGTATGTTTTCCAGGAATAGCATCTTGAGTGTACTCTAGATCTAAGTACATGTGACTTAAAGAAGTGAATGATCTACCTGTCACCCAAAATACAGTGATGGGAGAAACATAAGTTAGATATTCTCATATGGTGGGGGGAGGAGGGGGAAGGAAAGAAAGGAGATATAGAAAGTAAATAGTCTGTTATAAATCTGAAATCCAGACAAGCATATGTTACCATTTCTTTGACAAGGGTACACTTCTGCTGTTTGACAATTGTCCATGGTTCTTCTTGAATTTTATTTCTTTTGTTTAAAATGAAACCCATGACTATAGCTGAATACTCTTCTCTGCTTGCTTTCTCCCCATAGAAGTTTGGGTATACCAAGGATACTTTTCACTTCACACAATTACTATACCTTTTAGTCCAATCTGGCAGTTTCTGTTAGTATGATTATCTTAAAATTTTTATGGATTTTTCAAGAAATCTTCTTCAGTTTCACTCTATTAAACAAAAGCTACTCACATAAAGAATTTTGAGGCAAAGTCTTTACCTTCAGCTCCCACTAAAATTTCTGTAGGATAATGCCCTAAAACATTATTAGAAGCCCTAATTTTTAATTGAGATGAAATGTGAAGTATACTTTTAAGATTCTTAGATGGCTTCCTATTTGCTTGAAAAAGGTATATGAGGTACCACCTTAAATCCTTCTGAAGTGTTTAAAACTGCTTTAAAGTCATTTTTAGACCATGTTTTCCTGGCAATGCCCTGGATCTGATCTTTGCCTGAAAGCTATTTCCTAATTTGAGAATAGATTACTATCTAGAGGAATTGGAAATGAGGAGCTGTTTTGTTTTTGAACCCAAGTCCTGGATTCTTTATATTTAATTACTTTTTAAGAGCTCCTATTTCTTCAGTTCTTCTCATATTATTACAACGGTTAAAGAAATCAGGAGGAATGTTCAAAACCATGCCTGGAAACTTCCTTGGGCAAATCATCCAGTTCATTAAGTATATTTATTTTCCAAATTTCAATGGCTCATGGTATTGCTAAACTTCATACAACTACATAACAAGGGTTTCCTTTCCTCCAACTTCTGACAACTGTTTACTCACTTTTATTTAGGTTCTCACTAAGAAACTCATCATGACCACAAACAACTTTTTTTTTTTCTAACAAACTAGCCTCCTCCAGCTACTGCTCACATGTTAGTTCCAAAGTGAAGACCCTACACTTTAAGTTTGGCTATGGCATCAAATATTTTCTAGTTCTTTATGTGGCATTAAAATATTTTCTGGCTATCCATGGTGTCAAAACAAACCATCTCAGATTTAGTACTAATAAATGATTGCTTTTCTATGGTGCTATCTCTGAGTTCTGGGGGTTGACTGGTCTCAGCTAGTTCATTTTTACCCAGCAATTTCTCAAAAGGTTGCAGTGAAATGGTGCCTGGGGCTGGAGCCATCTACAGTCTTCCTTGTGTGTCTTGGGTTTAATGATGGTTGCTCCCTAGGACATAAATTGGCAGCTATGAACATCTATATGACACCTCAGTGTATGGTGTCAGGGGTGCAAGAGCTAATGTCCTGAGAGAGCTAGTTTGAAGTAGCACTGCCTTTTAGGACCTGGTCTCAAAATTCATGGGGTATCACTTCTACTGCATTCTACCTCCATTCAAAGAAAAGGAAATTAGACTCCACATCTTAATGAGAATGGTATCAAAGACTTTGTGGAAGTGCTTTAAAACCTCCACAGTCCCCTTCTCTTTAATGGTTGTGTAGATGAATCATACTATTAGTGCTACATTTAAATTTTTTATTAATTTAATAAAATTGAAAAAAGGATAAAGAGGAAAACTGGAAAGTTTTCTTTTAAATATTTTAGAATAATCTTCTCAGTAAAGCATTATTAAAAGGGAATGTGTCTACATTTACACAACTGCAACAGAACACTAATTAGGAGATAGGATGTCACTGACCTAAAAATGTGAAAACACAAGAAAATGTCATTTCATATCACTGTATATGAAAATGATCCAAACAGGGTGATGATATTTTATGAAATTTCAGAGACCAAGAAGAGGGTTATCACTTGGTTCTCTGCCATGCTTACTGTAGCAAGTTACATATTATTCTTAAGACATTTTTAGAAGGAAATAAGAAAATGTATGCTACATTTGCATGACTTCAGAGAGGAAGCCAAGGTGTGGGGATTACAGAGAGACCAGTTTGGGCTCCAAAAAGCTGCTTTATGTTAAAATGGCTTTTCCATCATTTAAAGTGTTCTGAATTTAGAGAAAGATACCAGGTTCACTCATTAGGGAAATTTTATTTGTAATTCAGAGATTCCATAATAATGTTATATAAGGACAAAGGAAAAAGTTAAGGAATTCATATGTTTTTAACATTGGTTTTTTAAAATTATTTTTTATTTAAATTCAATTTAATTAACATATAGCATATTATTAGCTTCAGAGGTAGAATTTAGTGATTCATCAGTTGCATACAACACCCAGTGCTCATTACATCATGTGCCCTTCATTAATGCCTGTCACCCAGTGACCCCATCGCCCCCTCCCCTCCAGCAACCCTGTTTGTTCCCTAGAGTCAAGAGTCCCTTATGATTTGTCTCCCCTCTGTTTTCATCTTATTTTTCCTGTCCCTCCCCTGTGTTCATCTGTTTTGTTATTGAAGTCTATTGACATATAATGTTCTATTAGTTTCAGGTTTACAATATAGTGATTCAACAATTCTATACATTATTCTATGCTTACCATGATAAATGTAGTTAGCCTCTGTCACGATACCAAGTTATTAAAATAGTATTGACTATATTCCCTGTGTTGTACTTTTCATCCCTGTAACTTGTTATTTTACAACAGGAATTTTGTACTTCTTAATTGCGTTCACCTATTTTGCCCTTCCCCTAAACCCTCTCCCCTCTGGAAACCACAACTTTGTTCTCTGTATTTATGATTTTGTTTCTGTTGTTTTTTTGTTTACTCATTTGTTTTTTAGATTTCATATATAAGTGAAATAATATGGTATCTGTCTTTCTATGATATCTTTCACTTAGTATAATGCCCTCTACATCCATCCATGTTATTGAAAATGGCAAGATCTCATTCTTTTTATAGCTGAGTAATATTGCATTATGTATATGCATGTACTATCTTTATTTCTTAAAATATTTTTTTGAGTATACAGTTTTTTGACAGTCAATGTTATATTACTTTCAAGTGTATAGTATAGTGATTCAACATCTCTATACATTATACTATGCTCACCATAAGTGTAGCTGTCACCATACAATATTATTGCAATACCATTGACTTTATTTCCTATGCTGTACCTTTTATTTCTGTAATGTATTCCGTAATTGGAACCCTGTATTTTCCGTTACCCTTCCCCCATTTTGCATTTTGCCTATCCCTCATTCCCCTTCCCTCTGGCAACCATCAGTTTGCTGTATTTATAGGTCTGATTCAGCTTTTTGTCTATTCTTTTTTTTTTTTTTAGTTGGCACATATGAGTGAAATCACATGGTATTTGCCATTCTCAGTCTCAATTATTTCACTTAGCATAATCCCTTCTAGGCCCATCTATGTTATCACAAATGGCAAGATCTCATCATTTTATGATTGTGTTACATTCCATTGTATATATGTACCACATCTTTATATATTCATCTACTGATGGACACTTGGACTGCTTCTATAATTTGGCTATTGTAAATAATGCTTCAATAAACATAGGGGTGCATATATCTTTCAAATTAGTATTCTTATTTTCTTTGGGTAAATATTAGTAGTGGAATAATTGGATCATGGTATTTCTATTTTCACTTAAGGAAACCCCATACTGTTTTCCACAGTGGTTGCCACAATTTATATTCCCACTGACAGTACGAAAGTGTTCCCCTTTCTCCACATCCACACTAACACTTGTTATTCTTGTCTTCTTAATACAAGTCATTCTGACAGCTATAAGGTGATATCTCATTGTGGTTTTGATTTGCATTTCCCTGATTAGTAACGTTGAGCATTTTTTCATGTGTCTGTTGGCCATCGGTATGTCTTTTCTGGAAAAATGTCTATGTCCTCTGCCCATTTGTTAATTGGATTATTTGGGAGTTTTTCTGGTGTTCAGTTGTAGAGGCTTTTTTTTTTTAATTGAATATCATTTGCAAATATCTTCTCCCACTCAGTAGGCTGCATTTTCATTTTGTTGATGGTTTCATTTGCTGTGCAAAGTTTTTTGTTCTAGTGTAGCCCCAATAGTTTATTTTTGCTTTTGTTCCCCTTGACTGAAGAAATAAATATGTTGCTAAGGCCAATGTTCAAGAGATCATTGCCTATGTTTCCTTTAGGAGTTGCATAGTTTCCAGTCTCACAGTTAGGTCTAATCCATTTTGAGTTTACTTTTGTGTGTGCTGTAAGAAAGTGGTCCAGTTTCATTCTTTCTCATGTGGCTGTCCAGTTTTCCCAACACCATTTGTTGAAGAGACGGTCTTTCCCCAGTGTATATTCTTGCATTCTTTTTGTAGTTTAATTGAACATGTAAGTATGGCCTCATTCTGGTCTCTGTATCTTTTCCATTGCTCTATATGTCTGTTTGTATGCCAGAACCATACTATTTTGATTACTATAGTATATCTTGAAGTCTGGGATTATAATACCTGAAGCTTTGTTTTTTTTTTTTTTTTAAAGATTTTATTTATTTATTTGAGAGAGAATGAGAGATAGAGAGCACGAGAGGGAAGAGGGTCAGAGGGAGAAGCAGACTTCCCGCCGAGCAGCGAGCCCAATGTGGGACTCGATCCCGGGACTCCAGGATCATGACCTGAGCCGAAGGCAGTCGCTTAACCAACTGAGCCACCCAGGCGCCTGAAGCTTTGTTCTTAAGATTTCTTCAGCTATTTAGGGTTTTTTTCTGATTCCATACAATTTTAGGACTATTTTTTCTAGTTCTGTGAAAAATACTATTGGTATTTTGATAGGAATTGTATTGAATCTGTAGGTTGCTTTGGGTATTGTGGACATTTTAACATTATTCTTCCAATCTACAACCAAGGTGTATTTTTCCATTACTTTGTCATCTTCAATTTCTTTCATTAATATAATATTCAGAGTACAGGTCTTTCACCTCCTTGGTTGAATTTATTCCTAGGTATTTTCTCCTTTTTTGACACAACTGTAAATGGTATTTTTCTTAATTTCTCTTTTTGTTATTTTGTTATTAGTGTATAGAATGCAACAGATTTCTGTATAGTAATTTTGTATCCTGCAACTTAATTCATTAGTTCTAATAGCTTTTTGGGTGAAGTCTTTAGGGTTTTCTATATATAGTACCATGTAATCTGCAAATAGTGACATTTTTACTTTTTACCAATTTGGATGCATTTTAGTTCTTTTTCTTTTCTGATTGCTGCTGCTAGAACTTCCAGCTGTTGAATAAAAGGGCAAAATGGATATTCTTGTTTCTGATCTTAGAGGAAAAAAAACTCAGTTTTACACCATTTAGTATGATGTTAGCTGTGGGTTTGTCATATATGGACTTCATTATGTTAGGCATAGTCCCTCTAAACCAACTTCCTTGAGAATTTTTATCATGAATGGATGTTGTAATTTTTCAGATGTCTTTCTGCTACATTGAGATGATCATATGGTTTTTATCCTCCTCCTTGTTAATGTGATATGTTGATTGATATGTGGATATTGACCCATTCTTACATCCCTGTAATAAATCCCACTTGACTGTGGTGAATAATACTTTTAATATATTGTTGAATTCAGTTTTCTATATTTTGTTGAAGATATTTGCATCTATGTTCACCAGGGATATTGACCTGTAATAGTCTTTTGTAGTGTCTATGGTTTTGGTATTAGGGTAATGCTGGTCTTGAAGAATATATTTGGAAGCTTTCTTTCATCTTCTATTTGGTGGAACAGTTTGAAAAGAATAAATACTAATGAATCTTTAGATGTTTGGTGGAATTCATCTGTGAAGCCATTTGATGCTGGACATTTTTGGGAGTTTTTTTTTTTTGATTACTGATTCAACTTTATTACTAGTAATGGGTCTGTTCAGATTTTCTACTTCTTTCTGATTCAGTTTTGGAATATTGTATGTTTCTAGATTATCCAATTTTTTGACATATAAATTTTCATAATAATCTTGTATAGTCCTTTATATTTCTGTGGTCATGTTTGTTATTTCTCTTTCATTTCTAATTTTATTTGAGTCTCTTTTCTTGATGAGTTTGGCTAAAGGATTTTTTTAATTATTTTTTTAAAGGTTTTATTTATTTATTTGATAGAGAGAGAGCACAGGTAGGCAGAGAGGCAGGCAGAGGGAGAGGGAGAAGCAGGCTCTCCTCTGAGCAGGGAGCCCAATGTGGGGCTCGATCCCAGGACTCTGGGTTCATGACCTGAGCCAAAGGCAGCCGCTTAACCAACTGAGCCACCCAGGTGCCCTGCTAAAGGACTTTTCATTTGTGTTATCTTTTCAAAGAACCAGCTCTTGGCTTCATTGATCTTTTCTATTTTTTTTTTTTTTAGTCTTGATTTTATTTATTTCTGTTGTGATCTTTATTTCCTTCCTTTTGCTAACTTTGGGATTTGTTCTTTTTTTTCTGACCTTCCTTTGGGTATAAGGTTAAATTGAAATTATTCTTGTTGCCTGAGGTAGGCCTGTAATGCTGGAAGCTTTCCATTTAGAACCCTTTCACTGTATCCCAAAGATTTAGGACTGTTCATTTTCATTTGTTTCCATGTATTTTTTAAATTATTATTTCTTGATTGACCCAATGGTTGCTTAAGATCATGTTGTTTAGCCTCCATGTGTTTGTGTTTTTCCATTTGTTGTTGTTGTAATTGATTTCTACTTTCATATCATTGTGGTCAGAAAAGATGCTTAATATGATTTCACTCTTCTTAAATTTATTGAGACTTGTTTATGGCCTAACAAATGATCTATCCTAGAGAATACCCATGTATACTTGAGAAGCCTGTGCATTCTGCGGTTTTTAGATGGAATGTTTATATATAAAATATACATCTGCTTTAATATGTCATTGAGAGCCATAATTTCCTTAATGATTTTCTGCCTAGGTGATCTATCCACTGATGTAAGTGGGTGTTAAAATCCCCTACTATTACTGTCTGTCAATCGTTATGTCTGCCAGTATCTGCTTTTGTGTTTAGGTGTTCCTATGTTGGGTGCATAGATATTTGCAATCGTTATATTCTCTGGCTGGTTCGATCCTTTTATCACTACATAATAACTTTTTTTCTCTCTTGTTAGTCTTTGTTTTAAGATCTATTTTGTCTGATACAGGTATTACTACCCTGGGTTTGTTGTTTTGTTTTGTTGTTTTTTTTTCATTTGCATGGAATTTTTTTTTCCATCCCTTAACTTTTAAGTCTCTGAGTCTTCACATCTGAAGTGAGTCTCCTGTAGGCAGCATATAGATGGGTCTTAAAATTTATCCATTCAGCAACCTGATGCATTTTGATTGGAGCTTTTAGTCCACTGACATTTAAAGTAATTATGGATAGGTATGTACTTATTGCCATTTTGTTAATTGTTTTTTGTTGTTTTTATAGTTCCTGACTCTTCTTTTCATGCACTCTTGCCTTGTGATTGATGACTTTCTTTAGTTTTATGCTTAGATTCCTTTCTCTTAATTTTTTGTTGATCCAGTCTATATTTTGGTTTGCAGTTACCAGGAGGTGCCTATATAACATCCTAAGTATTTGGTAGTCTATATTTAATTAATGGTTGCTTAAGTTTAAACATACTCTGAAAACACTAAATTTTTACTTTGCCGGTCTCTATTTTATTTGATGTCATAGTTTATTTTTTTAAATTTTATGAGTCTCCTAATTTTTTAGATATAATCAATTGTGCTATTTTTGTCCTTTAACTCTCATTTTAGCTGTATAATTGATCTATTCTGTATATTTGCTTTTACTCATAAATTTTTTTCTTATTTTTCTAGTTGTGACCTTTCCTTTTCCACTTAAATAAATCCCTTTAATATTTATTGTAAAGTCTCTTCAGTAATGATGAACTCCTTTAACTTTGGGAAAATCTATCCTTTCTTCAATTCTGAATGATTACTAGGTAGAGTATTCTTGGTTGTAGGTGTTTTCCTTTTAGCACTTTGAAAATATCCTGTCACTCCCTTTTGGCCTGCAACATTTTTGCTGAAAATCAGCTGATAGACTTATAGCATTTTCCTTGTTCATAACTAGCTGTTTCTCTCCTCCTGCTTTTCAGATTCTCTCTTTATCTCTAATCTTTGTTATTTTATTATCATGTGCCATGGTATGGACCTTCTTGGGTTCATCTTGTTTGGAGCTTTCTGTGCTTCCTAGACATGGATGTCTGTTAGGACACAAGTTAGGAATGTTTTTAGCTATTATTTCTTCAAATAAAGTTTCCCCCCTTTCTCTCTTCCTCGTCCTCTGGGACCCCTATAATGTGAATGTTAGTATGCTTAATATCCTAGAGATCCCTTAACCTATCCTCATTTTCAAAATTCTTTTTTCTTTTTACTGTTCAGCTTGGTTGCTTTCCATTACTGTCTTCCAGACTGCTGATTCATCCTTCTGTAACCTCTAATATGCTGTTGATTCCCACTACTGTTTTGTTTTTTAATATCAGTTATTATATTCTTCAACTCTCAATGGTTCTTTTTCATATTTTCTCTCTTCAAGTTCTCACTAAGTTTATTTACTCTTTTCTTCAGTCAGGTGAGCATGTTTTTGAACATTACTTTGAGCTCTTTATAGGTAGATTGCTCATCTCTGTTACACTTAAATCTCAGGTTTTGCCTTTCTGTTTTTATCTCAATGAATTAGGCAGAACAGTTTATTTTCTTAGACTTGAAGGAATGGCCTTGTGTAGCCCGTGTGTGCCTGGTGGTATTGGCTGGCTGAAGCTGTAGAAGGCATTGATTGGTTTGTGGGTCCTGAAGCACTCTGAGCTGGCATTACTCTGATGGAATGACTGGAGCTGAAGCAGACAGGTGCCAGGGAGTCCTGGAGCTCTTTGCATACAGGCTACCTTAGTGGAACATCAGAAACTGAAGTGGGTGCAGGGTGGGTATCCTAGGACATTTTGTGGTGGGATAGCTGGACGTGAAGTAAATGCAGGCCAAGGGGTCCTGGGCACTCTGTATATGGGGGTACCCTGGTGAGACCACTGGAGCCAAAACTGGCATAAGCAGAGGTGTTTCTGGAGTGCCCCATGCAGGAAAGACCCAGGCTAGATAGCAAGAGTTAAAGCAGACATGGGCTGGGTGTGGTCTGGGGGGGTGTTCCATGCAAGGGGTATCCTGTTGGTACAATAGGATTCAAAGTGGGTGTGGGTTAAGTGTCCTGGGGTGCTCTACAAAGGGGATTCCCTGGTGAGTCATGTCATGTGTCATTGAAGTCAGTATGGGTCTGGAATATCCCAGGGTGCTTTGCATCTATTGCCTTAGCGAGATGGCCGGGCTGACAGTAAGCACTATCCAGGGGTGATCCATTGTGTGCCATATTGGTGCCACTTTGGGGGGATAGCTGGGGCTGGTATGAGCCAGAGGCTTGCTGAGATGGCAAGCTGGCTAGGGCATCTGAACCCTGTTTCTCTCGATGCTATCAAAGTTAAAGGGAAACAGTAAATAATAATACTCATAAGCCCCTCGAACCCCAGAGGCTGTTCCAGCAGCTCCTCGATGATTTGGTAAAATTCAAGGGCTGGTTCATTTATATTCCAGTTGCTCTTCTACCATTTTTTTTTTCCCCTCCGCTCCAGATTATCTGGGGCTGGTGTGGGCTGGGGTCCTGTGGCTCAGTAAGGTAGCAGGCTAGCTAGAGAAATTGTGATGCCACCAGTTTTGGTTTTCTTTTTCAACATTCCTTTGGAATTTGGGATCTTTTCTGGTTCCACACAAATTTTAGGATTATTTGTTCCAGCTCTGTGAAAAAAGTTGATGGTATTTTTATAGGGATTTCATTGAATGTGTAGATTGCTCTAGGTAGCACAGACATTTTAGTAATGTTTATTCTTCCAATCCATGAGCATGGAATGTTTTTTCCATTTCTTTAGGTCTTCCTCAGTTTCTTTCATGAGTGTTCTATAATTTTCTGAGTATGGATCCTTTGCCTCTTTGGTTAGGTTTATTCCTAGGTATCTTATGGTTTTGAGTGCAATTGTAAATGAGATCAACTCTTAATTTCTCTTTCTTCAGTCTTATAGTTAGTATATAGATTTCTGTGCATTGATTTTATATCCTTCCACTTTGCTGAATTCCTGTATGAGTTTTAGCAATTTGGGATGGAGTCCTTTGGGTTTTCCACATAAAGTATCATGTTATCTGCAAAGAGTGAGAGTTTGACTTCTTTTTAGCTGATTCAGATGTCTTTCTTTTTGTTGTCTGATTGCTGAGGCTAGTGATAAGGAAAATCTGTGTCCTAAGATGGCTGACCAAGCCTGTGAGAGAGTCCCAGTCCTCGCCCCTGAACTCTTCCGGGTTCTTCTCCCTGCTCTGCTTCCTGCACACACCAATCCAGGTTCTTCTCCCTACCTTGCTTCACACATGCACCAAAAGTGCCAAGTATGCGGAAGTAAAAGTGTATAGGTTGCCCCCTTTGCTTGTGCTCCAGGCTTAGACCTTTGGAGATCACTTTCCTCTGAGCCCACTGGCATTAAGTCAACCTCCTATCCTCCAAGATCTCTGAGTGCTGCTTGATTCTTCTGTCAGGTGATTCAATCCAGGTTCTGTAACATTTGGTTCCCTGACTGGGAAACCCAACTGCACTGGCCCATTGTTGTCACCAGTTTGGGGCAATGGCGAGGTGGTGACAGAACAAGGGATAGCAACAGAGAAGGCGTGCCATGCCTAATTTTTGGCAGTCTTCTGCCCCGGTTGCCTCTGGCCAGCCACTCCACTGGTCCTGCTGGACTCAAGGGGACTTGGCAGGTGAGGACCTGGTCCCTTACCAGATTCTGGTAAGGCCTGGGGCCCTAGGACCCAGACAGGCTCAGCCCCATTGGGGTGGAAGGGGGAGCCTGATCACTCCCAGGGATCTCTTAGAGGTCTCACAGGTAGGGATTCCCAGGGAGGGAATGTAATAACTTCTAGAGTGTGAATGTGTGAGTGAATGTGCAGTCTAACCTGGCTTACTCAAGAGGACTGATTCTGTGACTCCACGGGCGGGAGTCCGTGAGCCTATGAAGCCTATGAAGACCCCAGAAGTCTATGGAGTCTGAGTGAGCCCATTTACGATTCTGTGGTGAATGGCATATGGTCTATGGAGGTATCGGAATTCTTTCCAATCATAAGTCACAATGCTGAGACTGCTATGGCTAAGCCTCACCTAGGCTCTTTGGGACACAGCCAGATGGGCATCTGATTGGTCTCCTCATCTCAGAAGGCACCCCCCCCTTTGTTTGTCTCTGTGCCACCGCACACGGGTACATCACCATGTGGTCAGGGCAGAGTAAACCTACGGTTCTAGAGACCATGATCAAAAATTTTAAGAAGAGTTTTCTGGGAGACTTTGGAGTCAGGATGAACAGCGGCAAGTTGAGAACCCTATGTGAATTGGAATGGCCCACCTTTGTTGCTGGGTGGCCTTCAGAAGGGACATCAGATGTCCCAATGATTCATTGAATATGGCAAGTCATAACAGGAGAACCAGGACACCCTGACTAGTTTTCATACATTGAATCCTGGCTAGGAATTTCTCAGACCCTTCCCCCCTGGGTGCAATTCTCTTGTAATAGGCAGGGACAAGCCAGAGTCTTAATTGCCTCATCCAAGTGACCTAAAGAAAGTCAGCAAAAGCCCCAGTCTCCACAAATCCTAGCCAGAGATCCTGAGGATGAACCGACCCTGCCCCACTGTAAGTACCCCAAGACCGCCTACACCTTCCACTCCAGACACTCCACCGCCATTGGTTTCACTGGTGCCCCCAGGCCCAGAGGATCCACTGGCGCCCCCAGGCCCAAAATATCCATTTTCTCCAGGACCAGCAGCTAGGCTGCACCCCAGACTGGGTGCAAGTACCCTCCAAATGCTGGTATGAGAGACACGGGAACCCCAAGAGGCACAATGAAGACAGGACGGGCCAACCCGGCCGTTCCATGATGTATTATCAGCCCTTCTCCACCACCGACCTCTCAACTGGAAACATAACACTCCATGCTACTCTGAGAAACCACAGGCCATGGTAGACCTCATAGAATCCCTCTTCCAGACTCATCGGCCAACCTGGGAAGACTGCCAACAGTTACTCTGCACCCTGTTTAACACAGAGGAAAGGAGGAGAATAATGAAAGGTGCACGGCAGTGCCTGGAAAAGCATGCACCAGCGGGAGTCATCGACCCTGCTGCCTGGGCTAATACAGCCACACCTGAAGAGTGCCTAATATGGGACTTGACCACAACCAAGGACAGGCCCACATCTGCTGATACCAGGAGGCCTTCCTCCACGGAATCCGGGCAGGAGCTAAGAAACCCATGAACATGACTAAGGTATCCTTGGTCACTCAACAACCAGGAGAGTCCCCTAGGGACTACTACAAAAGACTGTGTGAAGCCTATAGGATATACACTCCATTTGACCCCGAGGCATAGGAAACCCAAGAGATGGTAAACACCTCCTTTGTGGCTCAGGCAGCCCCAGACACTAAAAGGAATGGGCCATGGCTGAGGGAGCCACCCTGACTGAAAAGGGATGGTGGATGATGCCTGAAGGGCATATCTTTGTTCCAATAGCAACTGGAGAGCATCTAGTCAAGGAATACCACCAACTAACTCATCTGCAAAAAACTGCATTAGAGGCCCTTCTCAAGAAGCACTACTACATCAGTCAGCTGCCAGCACTGTGCCAAGCAATGAGTGAATGATGCATAACATGTGCTAAAAATAATGCTCGGTCTGCATCACGACCCCCGCCAGGTGTCCAGAGGATAGGAGCAAACCCCTTCAAAGATCTAGAGGTAGACTTCACTAATGTGCAACCAAGCAGGGGGGTCGGATATCTCCTAGTAATAGTATGCACATACTCTGGGTGGGTCGAAGCCTTCCCAACTAGGACAGCAAAGCCAGGAAGTAGCTAAAGTCCTCTTGAGGGAGATTGTGCCCCGGTTCAGCCTGCCACTAACAATCTATAGTGACAATGGACCTGCATTTGTGGCAGACATTGTACAGGTCTTGACCAAATCTCTCAACCCGGAGACTCCACACCACTTACCGGCCCCAAAGTTCAGGGAAAGTAGAGTGAATGAATCGCACCCTCAAGGGAACTTTAGCAAAGTTTTATCAGGAGACTAACCTCGCATGGCTGGATCTGCTACCCCTAGCTCTTCTGAATGCTTGCTGCATGCCTGGAACATCAGGTTTCTCCCCATTCGAATTAATATATGGATGGCCTCCCCCGTGCTTGGGAAGCCTTCCAGGAAACTTGCATCAGGTTGGAGATAAAGGAGCAGCTTCAGGCCCTGGGGACCACCCTAAATAAATTATGAAAGTACACCTTTGAGAGGGCCCCGATCTCCTTAGGGTCTCAGGTACACTCTTTCCAGACAGGGGACTCAGTTTGGGTCAAAGATTGGAAGAAAGAAGAAGGATCATTCGGATGAGGAGACGCACCAGTGGAGAGTCCAGCCAGACTTCACGAACCCACTCCATCTTCACCTTTGACGAGACCCCACCGACTGATGGACACCTGCTTACCGTGGTCCCTGGCTCTCATCGGCATGATTTCCCTCATCTTGGGAGTCGGATTCTACACTGTTGCCCCTCCTGACTGGACTTTTCCCCAGAGACTTCTACCTAAGGTCGTAGATCCCACTTTTACTGGCCCTCTGTTGTCTACTCCTGAGCACTTTCACCATGGTTTTCCTGACCCCAGTCAGTCCTGGTCTTCTGCTACCTGGTGTTTTGTTAAGTTTATGATTAAGTCCGTGTTCACCCCAAACCTTGCAGTCAACCCTCAGAGTCAAACAGAATGATGCCTTCTAAACTAGGTGTTTAAAGGGGCATCAGAGCGGGGAATGATAAGGAAAATCTGTGTCCTAAGATGGCCAATCGAGCCAGTGAAAGAGTCCCAGTCCTTGCCCGGGGGCTCTTCCAGGTTCTTCTCCCTGCTCTGCTTCTCGCGTGCACCAATCCGGGTTCTTCTCCCTGCCCTCCTTCACGCATGTGCCAAAAGTGTCAAGTATGTGGAAGTAGAAGTGTATAAATTGCCCCCTCTGTTTGTGCTTCGGCTCAGACCTTTGGAGACCACTCTCCTCTGAGCCCACCAGCATTAAATCAACCTCCTATCCTCCAAGATCTGAGTGCTGCTTGGTTGGGTGGTCCAGTCTAGGTTCCGTAACACTAGGACTTCTAGTACGATGTTGTACAGCAGTGGTGAGAGTGGACATCCCTGCCATGTTCCTCACCTTAAGGGAAAAGCTCTCAGTTTTCCCCCACTGAGGATAATATTGGCTGTGAGCTTTTAATAGATGGCTTTTATTATATTGAGATATGTTCCCTCTATCCCTACCCTGTGAAGTGTTTCAATCAAGAAAGGATACTGTATTTTGTCAAATCATTTTTCTGCATCTATTGAGAGGATCATATGGTTCTTGTCCTTCCTTTTATTTTTGTAGTGTATCACATTGATTTGCAAATGTTGAACCAATTTTGCAGCACAGGAATAAGTCCCACTTGGTGAATAATCCATTTAATGTACTGGTGGATCCTGTTGGCTAGTATTTTGGTGAGAATTTTCGCATCCATGTTCATCAGGGATATTGGTCTGTAATTCTCCTTTGTGGTGGGGTCTTTTTCTGGTTTGGGGATCAAGGTAATGCTGGCCTCATAGAAAGACTTCGGAAGTTTTCTTTCCATTTTGATTTTTTGAAACAGCTTCAGAAAAATAGGCATTAATTCTTTTAAAATGGTTTAGTAGAAGTCCCCTAGGAAGCCATGCAGCTCTGGGCTCTTGTTTGTTGGGAGATTTTATTACTGCTTCAATTTCCTTGCTGAGTATGGGTCTGTTCAGGCTTTCTATATCTTCCTGGTTCAATTTTGGTAATTTATATGTCTTGAGGAATGCATCCATCTCTTCCAGATTGCCTAATTTGTTGGCATATAGTTGCTCAGATAAAGGGTTAGTATCCAAAATCTATAAAGAACTTATCAAGTCAACACCCAAAGAACAAATAATCTAATCAAGAAATGGGCAGAAGACATGAATAGACATTTCTCCAAAGAAGACATAAAAATGGCCAACAGACACATGAAAGAATGCTCCACATGACTTGACATTGGGGAAATACAAATCAAAACCACAATGTGATACTACCTCACACCAGTCAGGATCACTAAAATTAACAAGTCAGGAAACAACAAATGTTGGCAAGGATAGGACAAAGGGGAACCCTCCTACACTGTTGGTGGGAATGCAAGCTGGTGCAGCCACTCTGGAAAACAGTATGGAGGTTCCTCAAAAAGTTGAAAATAGAGCTACCCTATGACTAGCAATTGCACTACTGGGTATTTACCCCAAAGACACAAATGTAGTGATCCAAAGGAGCTCCTGCACCCCAATGTTTATAGCAGCAATGTCCATAATAACCAAATGACAGAAAAAGCCCAGATATCCATTGACAGATGAATGGATAAAAAAGATGTGTGTGTTCCACACACAGGAATATTACACAGGCATCAAAAAAGAATGAAATCTTGCCATTTGAAATGGTGTGGATGGAACTAGAGGTTATTATGCTAAGCAAAATAAGTCAGAGAAAGACAATTATCATATTATCTCACTGATATATGGAATTTAAGAAACAAAACAGGACCATAGGAGAAAAGAGGAAAAAAATAAAACAAGACAAAACTAGAGAAGGAGACAAACCATAGGAGACTATCATAGGAAACAAACTGAGGATTGCTGGAGGGGAGGGGAGTGGAGGAATGGCATAACTGGGTGATTGGCATTAAGGAGGGCATGTGATGTAATGAGCACTGGGTATTATATATAAGACTGATGAATCATAGGCCTGCACCTCTGAAACAAATAATACATTATATGTTAATTGAGTTTAAATAAAAAGTGTTTAAAAAATAAAACTACTTTAGAGTAAAAATAGAACCATGTAAAAAGAAGAAATGGATGGAAAATATAACTAAAACTTGAATAAATGATTTATCACAACTAAACAATCAAGTGTAAAGAGGATGGGAAGCCATTAAATTTGGAAACTGAAGATTCACACGGCATATCAGACTTAATTATTCCTGAGAGAGGATAACCTAAAACCGGTGTATCTGCAACACCCCTGTCCTAATGATAAAGCAATCAGTATTTTGAGATGGATATATCAGGTCATCTTTTCTTATGCCATTTAATTTTCATATCATTCAATTCTCCTTATTTCAATCTTAAGCTCCTTAGCTGATTTTCTTTGTAAGTCATGTACTTCAGGGAGAAAATGGACGGCAGGTATTGTTGCTCTTGTAACACGTTTTCTCATTGGGAATCAATACATAAACATTCCTTACTTACAAAATACATGGGTTTTGGTTAACTATAGCTCAGAGAGATGGATTCACTCTCTCTATGTCAAAAACAATCAGGCTACTGAGCCTTATACCCCAAACCCTGCACTGCTGTGTATTGGCTGGCTTATCCCTGGGGGAGCACATTGTCTTATGAAAAGAGTACTTAGATGCAAGCATGAATTGTCCTGTGTTGCACTTCTGTGATAGCCATCATTATTGCCATTTTACAAATGAGAAATGGAGGTTTAGAGAGATACATTGCTTTTGAAAGTCACATAGCAAGTATAAACAAAAGATCTGAGAGTTTCTCCAACATTATAAGGATTCCTTCCAACAAGCTAGGAGTACCAAAAAATGTTTTAAGTCCTAAATTTCCTAGGGCCATTACATGTACTAGTAATTAATAGTTCACTAAACACTCATAATTAGTTAAATTAAGGGTATTACTCCTTTTCCACAACTCCTCATCAAAAGAAAATATTCTATAAGTGATGCCAATTAAATCATGAAGGACCAAAAGTGTAAAGTATATAGTTCCTGCTACAATTTTATTTATTTTTTTATTGAAGTATAGTTGACACACAGTGTTGTATTTGTTCAGGGGTACAACATCATGATTTGACAATTCTATACATTATACAATGCTTACCACGATAACTATAGGTAACATATGTCATCACACCACATTATTACAATATGATTGACTATATTGCCTATGCTTTATTTTTAATTTCCCTGACTTACATACTTAATAAGTTTATACTTCTCAATCCCCTTGGACAACCAATGTTGTCCTTGCCCCCACTCTCCTCTGGTCAAACACCACTTTGTTCTCTGTATTTGAGTCTGTTTCTGTTTGTTTCTTAGATTCTACATGCAAGTGAAATCATACAGTATTTTTCTTTCTCTGTTTGACTTATTTCACTTAGCATAATACCCTCTAGGTTCATCCATGTTATTGCAAATGGGAAGATCTTTTACTTATGGATGAGTAATATTACACTATATATACATACCACTGCTTCTTTATCCATTCATTTATTGGTGGACACTTAGGTTGCTTCCACATCTTAGCTACTATAAATAATGCTGTCTTAAACATAGGGGTGCATATATCTTCTTGAGTTAATGTTTTCAATTTCTTTGGTTAAAATTCAGTAGTGGTATTACTAGATCATATGGTATTCCTATTTTAAATTTTTTGAGTAATGCCCATACTCATTTCCAGACTAGCTGTACCAATTTACATTCCCAGCAACAGTGCATGAGGGTTTCCTTTACAGTACATTCTTGCCGACATTTGTTATTTCTGATCTTTTTGATATTAGCCATTCTGACTAGTGAGAAGTGGTATCTCATTGTAGTTTTAATTGAATTTCCATGATGATAGTGATGCTAAGCGTCTTTTCATATGTCTGTTGGCCATTGTATTTTTTAGGAAAGATATTTACTCAGCTCCTTAGGTCTTCTACCCATTTTTACATTGGATTGTTTTGTTGATGTTGAGTTATATAAGTTCTTTATATATTTTGGATATCAACCCCTTTTTGGATATAACATTTGCAAATATCTTCTCCCATTCAGTAGACTGCCTTTTCTTTTGCTGCTTAAATCTTGTGTGTGTGTGTGTGTGTGTGTAGTCCCAATAGTTTATTTTGCCCCCCCACCTTACCTGAGGAGATATATCCATAAATATATTCCCCAAAGACTCATGTCCATGTTTTCTTTAAGAAATTTAATAGTTTTGGGTCTCCAATTTTAGTCTTTTTATTAAGTTGTATTTTATTTTATTATGTTACATTAGTCATCATACAGTACACCATTAGTTTTTGATGTAGTGATCCACAATTCATTGTTTGCGTATAACACCCAGTGCTCCATGCAATACATGCCCTCTTTAATACTCATCACCAGGCTAACCAATTCCCCCACCCCCTTTCCTCTAAAACGCTCAGTTTCCAAGAGTCCATAGTCTCTCGTGGTTCAGCTCCCCCTCCGAAACCCCCCCTTCATTTTTCCCCTCCTTTTCCTAATGTCCTCCATGTTATTCCTTATGTTCCACAAATAAGTGAAACCATATAATAATTGACTTTCTCTACTTATTTCACTTAGCATAATCTCCTCCAGTCCCATCCATGCTGATGTAAAAGTTGGGTATTCATCTTTCTGATGGTTGAGTAATATTCCATTGTATATGTGGACCACATCTTCTTTATCCATTCATCTGTTGAAGGGCATCTTGGCTCTTTCCACAGTTTTGCTATTGCAGACATTGTTGCTATGAACATTGGGGTGCATATGGCCCTTCTTTTCACTAAATCTCTGTCTTTGGGGTAAATACCCAGTAGTACAATTGCTGGGCCATAGGGTAGCTCTATTTTTAATTTTTTGAGGCACCTCCACACTGTTTTCCAAAGTGGCTGTACCACCTTGCATTCCCACCAACAGTGTAAGAGGGTTCCCCTTTCTCCACAACCTCTCCAACATTTGTTGTTTCTTGCCTTGTCAATTTTTGCCATTCTAACTAGTGTAAGGTGGTATCTCAGTGTGGTTTTGATTGGAATTTCCCTGATAGCTAATGATGATGAACATCTTTTCATGTGTCTGTTAGCCACTTGTATGTCTTCTTTGGAGAAGTCTGATCTCTTCTGTCCATTTTTTAACTTAATTATTTGCTTTTTGGGTGTTGAGTTTAAGAAGTTCTTTATAGATCTTGGATACCAGCCCTTTGTCTGTAGTGTCATTTGCAAATGTCTCTTATTCTGTGGGTTGCCTCTTTGTTTTGTTGACTGTTTCCTTTGCTGTGCAAAAGCTTTTTATCTTGATGAAGCCCCAAAAGTTCATTTTTGCTTTTGTTTCACTTGCCTTTGGAGATGTATCTTGAAAGAAGTTGCTGTGGCTGATGTCAAAGAAGTTACTGCCTATGTTCTCCTCTAGGATATTGATGGATTTCTGTCTCACATTGAGGTCTTTCATCCATTTTGAGTTTATTTTTGTGTATGGTGTTAGAGAATGGTCAAGTTTCATTCTTCTGTATATAGCTGTCCAATTTTCCCAGCACCATTTATTGAAGAGACTGTCTTTTTTCCATTACATATTTTTTCCTGCTTTGTCAAAGATTATTTGACCATGTAGTTGAGGGTCCATATCTGGGCTCTCTGTTCCATTGGTCTATATGTCTGTTTTTGTGCCAGTACCATGCTGTCTTGGTGATCACCGCTTTGTAATATAGCTTGAAATAGGGGAACATGATGCCACGAGCTTTGTTTTTCAACATTTCCTTGGTGATTCGGGGTCTTTTCTGATTCCATACAAATTTTAGGATTCTTTATCCAGCACTTTGAAAAATGTCATTGGAATTTTGATCGGGATGGCATTGAAGGTATGGATTGCTCTGGGTAGCATAGATATTTTAACAATGTTTATCCTTCCAAACCATGAGCATGGAATATTTTTCCATCTTTTTGTGTCTTCCTGAATGTCTTTCGTAATTGTTCTGTAGTTCCTAGAGTATAGATCCTTTACCTCTTTGGTTAGGTTTATTCCAAGGTATCTTATGGTTTTGGGTGCTATTGTAAATGGAATCATTTCTCTAATTTCTCTTTCTACAGTTGCATTGTTAGTGTATAAGAAAGCAACTGATTTCTGTGCATTGCTATTGTATCCTGCCACATTACTGAATTGCTGTATGGGTTCTAGTAATTTGGGGGTGGAGTCTTTTGGATTTTCCACATAAAGTACCAGGTCATCTGCAAAGACAGAAAGTTTGACTTCTTTGCCAATTTGAATGCCTTTTATTTCTTTTCATTGTCTGATTGCTATTGCTAGGACTTCTAGTACTATGTTGAACAATAGTGGTGAGAGTGGGCATCCTTGATGTGTTCCTGATCTTAAGGGAAAGGCTCTCATCTTTTCCCCATTGAGGATAATATTTGCTGTGAGTTTTTAATAGATGGATTTTATGAACTTAAAGAATGTTCCCTCTATCCCTATACTCTAAAGAGTTTTAATCAGGAAAGGATGCTGTATTTTGTCAAATGCTTTTTCTGCATCAATTGAGAGGACCATATGGTTCTTCTCTCTCCTCTTACTAATGTGTTCTATCACATTGATTGATATGCAAATGTTGAACCACCTTTGCATCCCAGGGATAAATCCAACTTGGTCACGGTGGATGATCCTTTTAATGTATTGTTGGATCCTATTAGCTAGGATTTTGTTAAGAATTTTGGAATCCATATTCATCACGGGTATCGGTCTGAAATTCTCCTTTTTGATGGGGTCTTTGCTTGTTTTGGGGATTAAGGTAATCAATTTTAGTCTTTAATTCATTTTGACTTCTTCTTTTTTTTTTAATATTTTATTTATTTATTTGACATAGAGAGAGAGAGAGAGACAGAGTGAGCACAAGCAGGGGGAGTGGCAGGCAGAGGCAGAGGGAGAAGCAGGCTCCCCACAGAGAAGGGGGAGCCCGATGCGGGACTCGATCCCGGGACTCCGGGATCATGACCTGAGCCGAAGGCAGTGGCTTAACCAACTGAGCCACCCAGGCGCCCGACTTCTTCTTTTCCATTTTGAGTTTGTTTTGGGGTATATTGAGAAGGTGGTCCAGTTTTTCCCAACACCATTTGTTGAAGACACTGTCTTCTCCCTGTTGTATATTTTTGCTTCCTTTGTTGTAGATTAATTGAACAAATAAGTATGGGTTTATTTTTGGGCTCTCTATCCTGTTCTATTGATCTATATGTTTATTTTTGTGCAAGTACCATACACTTTTGATTAGTATAGCTTTGTAATATATATTATAATCTGGGATTATGATACTTGAGATTTGTTGTTATTAAGGTTGTTTTGGCTATTTGGGGTCTTTTGTGGTTACATACAAATTTTAGAATTAGTCTGGATTCAAGAAAATACATTTGGCACTTTGATAGGGTTTGCACTGAATCTGTAAATTGCTCTAGGTGGTATGGACATTTTAACTATTAAATTTTTCCAGTCTATGAGCATGGTATATTTTCCCAATCATTTGTGTCCTCAATTTCTTTCATCAGTGTCTTTTAGTTTTTAGAGTAGAGGTCTTTTACTTCTTTGGTTAAATTTATTCCTAGGTATTTTATTCTTATTTGTATAATTATAAATGGAATTGTTTCTATAATTTCTCTTTTTGCTACTTTGTTGTTAGTGTATAGTAATGCAACAGATTTCTCTGTATTGTACCTTGCAATTTTACTGAATTTGTTTACTCTAATAGTTTTTTTTTTAATGGAGTGTTTAGAGTCTCCTGTATTGTCATGTCATCTGCAAATTGGCAGTTTTACTACTTCTTTACCAATTTAGATGCATTTTTTTCTTTTATTTTTTTTACATGTGATATTTTTTTATTATGTTAATCACCATACATTACATAATTAGTTTTTGATGTAGTGTTCCATGATTCATTGTTTGCATATAACACCCAGTGATCCATGCAGAATGTGCCCTCTCTAATGCCCATCACCAGTCTAACCCATCCCCCACCCCCTCCCCTCTAGATCCCTCAGTTTGTTTTTCAGAGTCCATAGTCTCTCATGGTTCGTCTCCCCCTCCAATTTCCCCCCCTTCATTCTTCCCCTCCTGCTATCATCATCATCTTCTTCTTCTTCTTTCTTCTTTCTTCTTCCTTCTTCTTCTTCTTCCTTCTTCTTCTTTCTTCTTCCTTCTTCCTTCTTCCTTTCTTCTTCTTCCTTCTTTCTTCTTTCTTCTTCTTCTTTCTTCTTCTACATATAATGTATTATTTATTTCAGAGGTACAGGTCTGTGATTCAACAGTCTTACACAATTCACAGCTCTCACTATAGCACATACCCTCCCCAATGTCTATCACCCAGCCACCCCACCCCTCCCATCCCCCACCACTCCAGCAACCCTCAGTTTGTTTCCTGAGATTCTTTTTATTTTCTAAGTTTTGTGGCTAGGACTTCAGTACTACTTCAAATAATAGTGATGAGCAGACATATTTGTTCATAATCTTATAGGAAAAGCTATCCATTTTTCCCCACTGAGTGAGATGTTAGGTGTGGAATTTTCATATATGACTCTTATTATGTTGAAGTATATTCCCCCTAATCCTACTTTTTGATAATTTTTATCATGAACAGATGTTGAATTTTGCCAAATGCTTTTTCTGCATTTATTGAAATTCTTTTTTCTTTCTCGTGTTAACATGATATGTCATGTTGATTGATTTGCTTATATTGAAACATCTTTGCATCCCTATAATAAATCCCACTTGATCATGCTGAATGAGTCCTTTAATGTATTGTTAAAATCAGTTTGCTGATTTTTTTTTAAGGATTTTTGAACTTTTGTTCATTAAGGATATTGGTCTGCAGTTTTCTTTACATGCTGTATCTTTTCTGGTTTGGTATTAGGATAATGCTGGACTTGAAGAATAAATCTGAAAGCTTCCCTTCCTCTTCTAATTTTTGGGATAGTTTTAGGAGGGTAGGTATTAAATCTTTTTAAAAGAAATAATTGATAAAATTCACCTGTGAATCTATCTGGTCCTGGACTTTGTTGAGAGTTTTTTGGTTACTGATTCAATTTTGTTGCCAGTAATCTGTTCAGATTTTCTATTTCTTATTCTATTTTAGAACCTTATATATTTCTAGGAATTTTACATTTCTTCTAGCTTGTCAAATTTATTGTCCTATATTTTTTTGTATTTTATGATCCTTTTTATTTCTGTGGTATGGGTTGTTACCGCTTTCATTTCTAATTTTATTTGGTTCTCTCTTTTTTTCTTATGAGTCTGGTTAAGGGTTTATCAATTTTGTTTGTCTTCAATTTTTTTAGTCTCTATTTCATTTATTTCCACTGTGATCCTTTCTACCAGATTTGGGCTTTCCTTGTTGTTCTTTTTCTAGTCTCTAGGTGTAAAGGTAGATTGAGAATTTTTTCTTGTTTCTTGAGTTAGGCCTCCAATGCTTTAAATTTCTGTCATAGAAGTTCTTTAACTACGTTTCTCTTTGGGTTCACAGATAATTACAGTTATTATAACCTCATGTTGGATTGACCAATATCTTTATGTAATGCCCGCCTTGTATCTTGTTACAATATTTGTTTTCAAGTCTATCTTGTCTGATATATTACTACACTGCTTTTTTTTTTTTACTTCCATTTAATGCAATATCTTTTTCCATCCCTTCATTTTCAGTGTATAGGTGTTTCTAGATCTGAAGTGAGTCTCTTGTAGGCAGCATATAGACGGGTACTGTTTTTATATCCATTCAGCATTGCCTGGTCTTTTGACTGGGGCATTTACACCATAAACATTTAATTATTGATTCATATGTTCTTATAACCATATTGTTAATATTTTCTGGTTGTTTTTGTAGGTCTCCTCTGTTCCTTTTTTTTTAAGTGTTATGCTTGGCTTTCTTTTGCTTTATTTTTCCAAGTTTTTATTTAAACTACCAAAACTGAAACAGGAAGAAATATAAAACTTGAATAAATTGATAACCAGCAAAGAAATTGAATCAGTAATCAAAAGTCTTCCAACAAACAAAAGTCCAGGGCCAGATGGCTTTACAGGGGGAATTCTATCAAATATTTAAAGAGGAGTTTATACCTCTTCTTCTCAAACTGTCCTAAAAAATAGAAATGGAAGAAAAACCTCGAGATTCATTCTGTGAGACCAGAATTACCCTGATTAAAAAACAAAACAAAACAAAGACTGCACTAAGAAAGAGAACTACAGGCCAATAACTCTGAGGAACATGGATGCAAAAATTCTCAATAAAATACTAGCAAATCGAATCCAACAGTACATTAAAAGAATCATTCACCACATCAAGTGGGATTTATTCCCGGGTTGCAGAGAGGTTCAATATTTGCAAATCAGTCAATGTGCTACACCACATTAATAAAAGAATGGATAAGACCCATATGATCCTTTCAATAGATCCTTTAGTATGACAGCTATTTAGCATGACAGCTAAAGTGGTTATACACCTGGGTTCCTTGGAGCTTTCTGGGGTAACCTTACAGGAGGGATGGAGCTGAAGTGGGCATGAGCTAGAGGGATCCTGGGCTGTTCCATGGAGTGGTTGTTCTGAGGGGATGGCTGGATATTAAGGGGGTACTGGCTGGGAGGTCTGAGGGTGCCCTCACAGGGGAAAGCCCTGGGAGAAAACTAGAGATAAAGCAAGTGTGGCTGGAAGATCCTGGTGTGCCCTGGCAAATCATCCAGAGGTGAAGCTGTGCAGGCCTATAGCATTCTAGGATGCTTTATGTCTGTCACCTTGGCCAGATGGCTGTAGCTATAGGGGATGCTGTCCAGGTGTGTCCCAGTGTATGCTCCATTAGAGCTGCCTTGGTTGGATGACTGGGGCTTGCTGGGGCAGAATCCTGGCTAGGGCACCTGGACCTTGCTCCATCTGCAGGTAAAGGGAGAATGCAAACAGTGGCTCTGGCCAGCCCCTCCAACTCTGAAGAATGTTCTGTGGCTCCTCCACCATTTGGTGGAGTTCCAAGGCTGGTTCCTTTATATTCTAGTTGATCTATTAAATGCTGTTTCCTTTTTTTTTTTTTCCCCCTATGCCCAGGGCATCTGGCACTGGCACGGTTTAAGGGCCCAGGTTTGCTGAAGAGGGAGCCTAGGGCACTTAGTCACTGCTCTTATGTGTGCTGTCAAAGTGGATAGGAAGATAAACTGCGGTGCTTGCCAGCCCCTCTGACCTCAGAAAGAGTTCCAGCAGGCCCCCCACTGTTTGACAGAGGGCTAGTTATTTTATATTCTGGTTGCCTTTTCAAGTCACCGCATTTTTTTTTTTCTAAGACTCGAGGTAAATAAATCTGCTCACAGTCACACAGTACTATCCCTACCCATTGTAGTTCAAAATATTGGTGGGGATTCACAGTCATTACTGGGTTTCCATCTCTCCTACTGCCTTTGTGATACCTCTATCTTCATTGTGTAGAAGTTGTTTAGTCAACCCTCAGTTCTTTTTCAGGAGTAATTGTTCTTGGAGATTTGGTATGTCCAAGGAGGAGGTATGTTCGGGATCTTCCTATGTCACTATCTTGGGCACTCTTTCTCTATTTTTTTCCTTTATTTCTAAGTTTATTTATTTGAATCCTCTTTTTTTTTTTTTTTTTTTTGGTGAGACTGACAAAAAGTTTATCAATTTTATTTTTCCAAATAACAAGCTCTTGGTTTCATTTTTTTTTATTCTATTAGTCTCTATTTCATTTATTTCCACTCTGATCTTACTATTTCCTTCCTTCTACTAACTTTATGCTTTGTTTCTCCTTTTTCTAGCTCTTATAGGTATAAGGTTAGATTATTAGAGATTTCTCATCTTAAGGGGGTACTGGCTGGGAGGTCTGAGGGTGCCCTCACAGGGGAAAGCCCTGGGAGTAAACTAGCGATAAAGCAAGTGTGGCTGGAAGATCCTGGTGTGCCCTGGCATGTCTTCCATGTATTTGTGTTTTGCCCAAAATTATTCGTAAAATTAATTTCTATTTTCATACCATTGTGGTCAGAAAAGTTGCTTGATATGACTATAGTCTTCTTAAACTTGAGAATTATTTGGAGTACTAAAATGTGATGTATCCTGGGGAATATCCATGTACACTTGAAAAGAATGTGTAGTCTGTTTCTGGATGAAGTATTCTGTGCGTACCTATTAAGTATATCTGTTCTAATGTGTTGTTCAAAGCCACTGTTTCCTTATCGATATTTTGGATGATCTATCATTGATATAAGTGAGGTGTAAGTTTCTCCACTATTATTGTTTTACTGACCATTTCTCCATTTGTGTCTGTTAATATTTGCTTTATGTATTTAGGTGCTCATATATTGGGTGCATAAATATTTAAAATTTTATATCCTTTTGTTGGATTGATCTCTTTGTCATTAGGTAATGACCTCTATGTCTCTTGTTACAGTCTTTGTTTTCAAGTCTATTTTTGTCTAATAAATGTATTACTTCCCTAGGTTTCTTTTTTAAACTTCCATTTTCATGGAATGTCTATTTTATCACTTCACCTTAAGTCTGTATATGTCTTTATGTCTGAAGTGAGTCTCTTGTAGACAGCATATAGATGTTTAATTTTTTTTTCTTTTTATCCATGCTGTCATCCTATGTCTTTTGATTAAATCATTTGGTCCATTTACATTTAAAGTAATTATTAACAAGTATGTATTGCCATTTTGTATATTGTTTTCTGTGTTTTGTTTTCTTGTAGTTCCTTTCTTTTGCTCTCTTCCCTTGTGGTTTGATGGCTTTCTTCAGTGTTATGCTTGGATAACTTTCTTTTTATTTTTGTGTATCAACCACGAATAAAAAATCAAAAACCTGTCGTAACCACTGGGTTCATGTATAACACCCTATGTGTATAGCAGTCTATATTTGGTTGGTCACTTAAGTTTGAACACATTCTAAAAGCACCAAAAATTACTCTCTCCTCTATATTTTATGTATAAACATAAAACGTCCTATTTCATATCTCTTTATTTTATGTATCCTTGACTAATTATTGTAGATGTATTTGATTTTTAATTTCCATACTTGCTTTATAGCAATTAGTCTACTACCTTTTCTATATGTTTGTTTTTAACAGTGAAATTTTCTTTCATAATTTTCTTCTTTCTGGTTATGCCCTATTCTTTCTACTTAAAGCATTCCTTTTAACATTTTTTTTTTTTTTTTTGGTAAGCCTTGCTTAGTGATGATGAGCTCCTGTATCTTTTTCAATTCTGAATGGATTACTTTGGCAGGTAGATGATTCTTGGTTGTGGATTTTCTCCTTTCAGCACTTTGTATTTCTTCAAATTGAAATATAATGAACATACAGATTTATATTTCAGGTGTACAACATATTGATTCAACAATTCTATATTACTCAATGCTCACCATGATGTTACCATCTATGATCCAAGTTATTACAATATTGACTGTATTATGTTGTACTTTTCGTCTCTGTGTTTTTATAACTGGAAGTTTGTACCTCTAAATCCATTTTATTTCACCAGTCACCCCATTCACTTCTCCTCTGGCAACCACTAGTTTCTTTGCTGTATTTAAGAATCTTTTTTTTCCAGAGTGGCTGTTTGCATTCCCACCAACAGCATAAGAGGGTTCCGCTTTCTCCACATCCTCACCAACATTTGTTGTTCCCTAGTATTCTCTTTATCAATACTTTGCCCCTTCAGAAGGGGGGTAGGGGGTAACAGGGTGATGGATATTAAGGAGGGCACGTGTTGTGATATGCACTGGGTATTATACATAACTAATGAATCACTGAACAGTACATCAAAAACTAATGATGTACTATACAGTGGCTAACTGAACATAATAACAACAAACAAACAAACAAACAAAAACCACTTGTTGTTCCCTGTCTTTTAATTTTAGCCACTCTGACTGGTGTAAGGTGATATTTCATTGTGGTTTTGATTTCTATTTCCCTGATGACGTGATATGAAACATTTTTTCATGTGTCTGTTGGCCATTTGTATGTGTTCTTTAGAGAAGTGTCCATTCATGTCTTCTGCCCATTTCTTGACTTGGATTTTTTGCTTTTTGGGTGTTGAGTTTGATAAGTTCTTTATAGATCTTGGATACCTTTATCTCTAATGTCATTTGCACATATCTTCTCCCATTCCATATAGGTTGCCTTTTAGTTTTGTTGACTATTTCCCTTGCCATGCAGAAGCTTTTTATCTTGATGAAGTTATCATTATTTTTGAAATGACTTCTGTCCCATTGTATATTCTTGCCTTCTTTGTTGTAGATCAGTGGACCATGAAGTTGAGAGTTTATCTCTCAGCTTTTTATCATGTTTTACTGATCTATGTGTCTATGCTAGTACCTTACTGTTTTTATTACTATAGCTTTGTAGCATATCCTGCAATCTGAGATTGTATTAACCCAGGCTTTGTTCTTCTTTCTTCTTTCTCAAGATTGTTTTGGCTATTCAAGATCTTTTTTAGTTCCGTACAAATTTTAGTATTTTTTCTAGTGAAAAAATGCTATGGTATTTTCACAGGGATTGCTATGGATATTATGAACATTTTAATGACATCAAATCTTCCAATCGATGAGCATGGTATACTTTTCCATTTGTTTGTGTCCTCTATTTCTTTCATTGGTTTTCAGAATGTAGATCTTTTACTTCCTTGATTAAATTTATTTCAAGGTATTTTACTCTTTTTGGTGCAATTATATATGGTATGTTCCTAATTTCTTTTTCTTTGAATTCATTTTTATTGTGTAGAAATGCAACCTATTTCTTTTTGTTTGTTTTACCTTTCTATTGATTGATTGGTTGGTTGGTTGGTTGATTTTTTGATGTAGTGTTCCATGATTCATTGTTTGCATATAACACCCAGTGCTCCATTCAATATGTGACCTCTTTAATACCCATCACCAGGCTAAAGCATCACTCCACCCCCTCCCCTCTAGAACCCTCAGTTTGTTTCTCAGAGTCTATAGTCTCTCATGGTTCATCTCCCCCTCTGATTTCTCCCCCTTCATTTTTCCCTTCCTACTATCATCATCTTCATCTTCTTTTTTTTTTTTTAACATATAATGTATTATTTGTTTCAGAGGTACAGGTCTGTGATTCATCAGTCTTACACAATTCACAGTGCTCACCATAGCACTTCCCAGTGTCTATCACCCAGTCACCCCATCCCTCCCACCCCCCACCACTCCAGCAACCCTCAGTTTGTTTCCTGAGATTAAGAATTCCTCATATCAGTGAGATCATATGATCATATAATACGTGTCTTTCTCTGACTGACTTATTTCGCTGAGCATAATACCCTCCAGTTCCATCCACATCGTTGCAAATGGCAATATTTCATTCCTTTTGATGGTTCCATAATATTCCATTGTATATATATATATACCACATCTTTCACATCTTTATTCATTCATCTGTTGATGGACATCTTGGCTCTTTCCATAGTTTGGCTATTGTGGACATTGCTGCTATAAACATTGGGGTGCATGTACCCCTTCGGATCACTACACTTGTATCTTTGGGGTAAATACCCAGTAGGAAATGCAATCTATTTCTATATATTAATTTTGCATTCTGAAACTATACGGAATTTATTCTAAGATTTTTTTGTGGAGTCCTTAGTCCTATATAATCATATAATATTGTGTCATCTGGAAATTATGACAGTTTACTTCTTCCTTACCAATTTGGATTCCTTTTATTTCTTGTGCTTGCAGGATTGTTACAGTTAGGAATTCCAGTGCTATGTTGAATAAAAGCAGTCACAGTGGACATTACTCTCTCGTTCTTGATCTAGAGGAAAAGCCCTGTTTTTCACTGTTTAGTATGGTGTGTTAGTGCTGAGTTTGTCATACATGGCCTTTATTATGTGAGGTATATTTCCTCTAAACCCACCTTGTTGAGTTTTTATCATGAATGGATATTTTAGTTTGTCAAATGCTTTTTCTTCATCTATTGAGATGATCACATGGGTTTTATCCTTTCTCTTGTTAATGTGATATAGCACATTGATTTTGTGAATATTGAACCATCTTTGCATCTCTGGAATAAATCCCATTTGATAGTGATGAAGAATTGCTTTAATGTATTGTTGAAATCAGTTTGCTCGTATTTTGTTGAGGATTTCTGCATGTGTGTTAATCAGAGATATTGGCCTGTAGTTTTCTCTGTAGTATTTTTGTCTGGTTTTGGTATCAGGGTACTAAAGCCACATAGAATGAATTTGGAAGTTTTCCTTCCTTTTCTGCTTTTTGGAATAATTTGAGAAGAATAGGTATTCACTCCTCTTTAAATGTTTTATAAAATTCACCTGTGAACCCATCTGCCCCAGACTTTTGTTTGTTGGGAGTTTTTTGATTACTGATTCAAATTCATTACAAGTAGTCTATTCAAGTTTTCTATTTCTTCCTGATTCAGTTTTAGAAGATTGTATATTTCTAGGAATTTATCCATTTCTTCTACATTGTTCAATTTGTTGGCATCTAAATTTTCATAGTAATTTCTGTGGTATTGGTTGTTATTTCTTCTCCTTCACTTCTAACTCTATTTTTGTCCTCTTTCTTGATGAGTCTGACTAAAGGTTTTTCAGTTTTATCTTTTCAAAGAACCAGTTCTTGGTTTTATTGATATATATATATATAAAATTTTTGTCTCAATTTCATTTATCTCTGCTCTGGTCTTTATTATTTCCTTCCTTCCTTCTACTTGTTTTGGGTTTTGCTCACTTTTTAAAAAATCTCTTTAGGGTGTTAGGTTGAGATTTTTTTCTCATTTTTTAGGTAGGCCTACTGTAATGTTATAAGCATCCTTAGAATTACTTTTGCTGTATTCAAACATTTGGACCATTGTTATTTCATTTTAATTTGTCTCTGTTTAAAATTTCCTTTATTTCTTGTTGACCTATTTGTTGTTTAGTAATATGTTAGTCTCAGTGTTTTTTTGTTTTCCAGATTTTTTCTTGTGATTTCTGGTTTCATAGTGTTTTCAGAAAAGTTGCTCAATATGATTTTAATCTTATATTTAGTGAGAATTGTTTTGTGTCTTAACATGTGATCTATCCTGGAGAATATCCATGAGCACATGAAAATATGTATTCTGTTTTTGGATGGAATACTCTGTTCATATCTATTAGGTCCATCTGGTCCAATGTGTCATTCAAAGCCAGTTTTCTTATTGATTTTCTGCCTGATATATCCATTGAAGTGGGGTGTTAAAGTGACAAACTGACAGTAATACAATAATAGGGGTCATTTTCTGTTAATACTTGCCTTATATATTTAAGTCTTTCTTTATTGGGTGCATAGATATTTACAATTGTTATATCCTCTAATTGGATTGATCCTTGAAGGACATTGTTGTATCCTCCTTTGTTTTTTCCTATAGTTTTTGAAGTCTAATTTGATAAAAAAAAAAATGCAGTAGCAATTCTTCTATGTTTGCATCATATATTTTTTCTTCCCTTTACTTTTTAGGTCTGAAGTGAGTCTTTTACAGTAGCATATAGATGGGTCTTTAAAAAGTCCATTTAGTAGAGACTATGACTCAGAAACAAACCGAGGGTTCTACAGGGGAGAGGGGTGGGTGGATGGGTTAGCCTGGTGATGGGTATTAACGAGGGCATGTATTGAATGGAGCATTGTGTGTTATATGCAATGAATCATGGAATGCTACCTCAAAAACTAATGATGTAATGTATGGTGATTAACATAACATAAGAAAATTTAAAAAATCCATCTAGTTAGCCTATGTCTTTTGATTGGAGCACTTAGTCCATTTGTATTTAAAGTAATTATTGATAGGTACATACTTGGCCACTTTGTTTTCTCGTTCTTTTTGTAGTTCTTCTTTTTCCTCTAGCAGTTTGATAGCTTTCTTTAGTATTATTTTTGGATTCATTTCTCTTTTTTGTGTGCACATAAGTTTTTTCGATTTGTTGTTACTACTGGGTTCATTCATAACATCCTGTGTGTATAGCAGTCTATATTTAGCTGAGAGTCACTTAAGTTCCAATACATTCTAAAAGCACTAAGGTTTTACCCCCTCCACATTTTATGTATATGTCACATTTTACATCTTTATATTTTACGTATCCCTTGACTAATTATTGTACATATAATTGATTTTACTGTGTTTTAACATCTCTACTGGCTTTATCTTTTACTTACTACTTTGACTATGTTTGTTTTTATGTGTAACTTTTTTTTCTTATGTAATTTTCTTCTAGCTATTGGCTTTACTTTCCACTTAAATCACCTTAACATTTCCTGTGAAATGTTAAGCTGGTTTAATGGTGATGAACTCCTTTAATTGTTGTGTGTCTGGGAAAGTGTTTCTCCATCTATTCTAAATGATAACCTTGCTTGGTAAGCTTGGTTGTAGGTTTTTTTAAGTACTTTATATCATGCCACTTCCTTTTGGCCTGCAATGTTTCTGCTGGGATATCAGCTGATTTACTATGGGGTTTTCCATGTATGTAACGGTTTTCTTTTGGTGCTTTAAAAATTCTCTATCAATACTTTGCCATTTTAATTTTTATGTGTCTTGGTGTGGATCTCCTTGTGTTCATCTTGTTTGGGGCTGTTGGTGAATCCTGGATAAGTATGTCTATTTCCTTCTCCAGATTAGTGAAATTTCTAGCTGTTATACCTTCAACTAAATTTTCTGCCCCCTCTGTCTCTTTTCCTTCTGGCATCCCTATAATGTGAATGTTATTATGCTTGATAATACCGTAGAGGTCCCTGAACTTATTTTATTATTTTTTTTTTTCTTTTTGCTGTTCAGCTTGGTCACTTTCCATTCCGCAGATTCCAGATCGCTGATCCATTCTTCTGCATCTTCTAATTGGCTGTTGATACCCTCTAGTGTATTTTTCATTTCAGGTATTCAGCTCTGATTCTTTTTAAATTTTTAATCTTTTCGGAAGTCCTTACAGAGTTCACCCACTCTTCTCTCAAGTCTGATGAGAAATTTTTACCATTACTTTGAACTCTTTATCAGGCATATTGCTTATCTCATTTAAGTTCTTTTTTTTTGTATGATTTTGTTTTATTTGGGTCATATTCCTGTCTCTTCATTTCTTTATATGTATTCTATGTGTTAGGTAGGTCAGCTACATCTACTGATCTTGAAATTTATGGTCTTAAAGAAATTGTCCTCTAGTGCATTTCCCCCTGCTCACCAGAACCAGATGCTCCAGGGGTATCTCCTGTGTGGGCTACGTGTATCCTCCTTTTGTGGTTAAGCCATGATTGCTGTGGTGGGTAGGGCTGGCCCTTAGGCCTGCTGACTACAATGAGCTATTATTATAGCTGTGGGTACACCAAAGGGCAGGATTTGTTCTCTGTGCAGCCAGCTGACAGTCCCTGCATAGGAACTGCAGGTGTGCTGATGTGTAGACTTAGCTTTCCCAATTTCCATGGTGGGAGTCACTTTGGAGGGGCACCTACAGGGGTTTGTAAAATGTTTGCAGGAAAACTTTAGGGTGAGGCAGTTGGAGAGGGTTAGTGCTGGCTCTACAAGCATCCATCTATTTAGCTGGAGGAGAAGAGAAATGGCACCCACCAGCACTTTTATTTCTAGAGAAATCTCCTGAAGGTCCCTGCCCCTCTAGCACCCATAATAAAATTATTAATCTCCTTCATGTATACCCTAGGTGCATTCAAAGTGTTTCTTCTATGCTATGTCTCAGGCTGAGTTATTTAGTGTGCTGGTTCTTTCAGGGTGCACTCTCCATTTCCTATAGCTCTCGCTGAGTTAAGCTGCACTGACATTTGAAGCAAGACATTACGGGGGCTCCTGTTCCCTGTATGCATTCCCAGGGCTGGGGGGTGGTGCCAAGAGTGAGGTATGATCCCCTTTCTCCTCTGTGCTTGTCATGTCTCTCCTGTTTGTGTATTCACACTAAGGATTTGTTTCCCAACAGTGTTTCTACCCCCCTTCCCTTTTTAATGTGGCCTCTTTGTGATTAGCTGTAGAAGATCTATTGTACCAGTCTTCAGATGGTTTTCAGAATTAGTTGCTGTACATGTAGCCATTCCTTCAGTGTGTCTGTGGGATGAGCAGAACTCAGGATCCTGATATTCCATCATTTTCCCTCTCCCACATCAGGTTCTTAACCCATGGTTCAGCCTTAATTTTTGCTGAGTTTCTTCTTGAAATTTAGTAAGGTCTGAAGCAAGCACTGGTGGGTGATTTAGAATATGGAGCCAAATAGCATGGGAAAAAGTAGGCAAAGGAGGATAGCAGTACCTCATTTTCTATATCTTAGTCAAGGCTGAGAAGAATTAAATTTAAGCTAGAGAAGGGACATTTTGGAGGCAACCTGTGGCATAATGCAATAGGTTAAGGGCATGCTTAAAAGCAGCAGCTTTGGAGCCAGAGACTGGGTTCAAATTCTTTATTTAACACATTACCTTTGTGATTATGGGAAAGTTACTTAACCTCTCTGATCTTTATCAAACTTTATTTAGAAAAATAGTCTACAACAATTGTTGCAACTCCCTTACCATTATTCTCTTCCTTGGAGAGATCCATAAGGGATCCAGGAGGCAATATGCCTTAAGCTCTTATTCCAGTCAGGGAATTTCTCAGTCTAAGGATGAAATTTCCCACAAAACTTAGGAAGGAAAATTTTTAGCTACAACAAAAATTATCTTTAAAAATACTCTTCGTGAAGACTAACCCAACTTTCAGATTTTCCCCCATTTTCTTCTATTCTTCATTAAAAATGAACAGAATAATCTTATTCATTTAAAAATCAGAAGGTCCACATACAAATGGATAAATCATAGGTACATTTAACGGAGAAAAAAATCCAGCCTTGCCAGGTGCAATCCAAGAATAATGGCTCTTGCAGCGTTCCTGCCTCCTGCAGAGTTCCAGGCCAAGCTAGAGTGGAAGTGCCATATTGGAAAATTTCAGTCTTGCCATGCTCTCCATGGCATGTGTCTGTATGGGTATTTTAAATGTAAGCAGCAGAAGAGTTTTTATACCAACTGCTGTTTTCCAAATAAAATTTGAGCTATTCGCATCATTGACACCAGCTGTTTCTGTTAAGAAAAGTAATTTTTTGCATAAATTCATGAATCTGATAAGTCTGTTCAATCTAGTTGATCAATCATGGCCATCAGAATTAAAAAACAAAATAAAATGGAGTCAGTTCTTTAGTTTGTAAAACTTGACCATCCACAAGAAACATTTACACACAGCCTGAGATATTTTGTAAAACTAGGTGAACCAAAAAGTAATCAATCAAAACATATTTAAGAAGCACTTTGATAGCCCTAAGGGAAAACAAAAAGTGTGTACAAGCAGACTGCCCATGTGAATAGTTTATAATTAACATTTACTTGTCTCTTTGTTGTTAGCAAATATGCCAGGTTATTATGGGAAACAGCCTCCCCACAAAACCCATTTTAACCAATTCCATATCTGAATTAGAAAACTGATAATATAAAAGAAACTAATAATGACATAGCAAAATGTTTCTATGTGAAACTGATTTCCACTAGGAACTCAGGATGGCTGAACCAGATCCATATATTAGTGACTCCCAGTACCTCCCATCCATTCTTCCTCAACTACTCAATGGGTGAACCACCCTGTCCCCACACTGCAGGATCATGAATTTCAGAGATGTGAGGGCTATTATGTACTAAGCACATAGCACTAAATCCAGAGGAGGGAAAGCTAGGAACCTCTGAATCTTCCTGAAGCCATTGTGTTGTATGCAGAATTTTTTAATGTTGAAGACTGTTGAAGAGTAGGAACAAGGGGGAAAGCTCATAG